>NC_068549.1:20644356-20989279 GCF_026212275.2 Microplitis demolitor | reverse complement strand
TTCGATCTCACTCAATCGCGCGCGCCCATAGATAAAAGTGGAATGGCCATTCACCTCGTTAGGGTGGTATTGCTGCCCATAGATTCGAGAATCCGTAGCAATAACAATGGAAATAGAATAGGGTGAAAGGGCTCAAGTTAATAAGGCTGTCATTTTTTCAATTATCTTTTTATATTTATTTAGTTATTTTTTTCAAAATTTATTTCTGTTTTGTTATCGTCTACGGAGGGTAAACTTTTTTTATCAATTTTTCGTTCAATCAGTGATAAATAATT
This sequence comes from Microplitis demolitor, assembly GCF_026212275.2. NCBI lineage: Eukaryota > Metazoa > Arthropoda > Insecta > Hymenoptera > Braconidae > Microplitis > Microplitis demolitor. The sequence continues at coordinate 20,989,004 of NC_068549.1, read as the reverse complement.
AAAGCATACATCAAATTAATTCCGATAGATTTCTTTAAATAAATGGATAAAGCTGAATTTCTTTTACGCAATCGCGATGATAAATATGTAATAATAATAAAATTATATTTATATTTAACCTATCTGAGCATGATAGCTTTAATTGAATAGTTATGTAAGAATTATGCAAAAGTATTTTTAATTACTTACATAAAAAAAAAAAATAAACTAATATTTACTCATATAAAGAGACAAATGACAAAGTAATCGCTAATAAATACAATTTTATATTGTGATTTAATGATTTTCATTTGTAATTGTTTGATTTATGATAAAATTATTAAATTTTCATTTTATTAAAAAATGATATGAAAGCACATGGAGATAAAATTATGAGAACAGTTTAGATGCATTTATGAAAATAGATAATCTTATTAACAGAAAATTTGGTTCCGGCACAGAAAAAGAGAATTTTTCAGCACGAGAAATTTTGTTGTTTTCATTTCATGATTAAAAATTTTCTTAGGGCGAAAAAAATTTCCATGAAATCCATTTTTTTTTTGCACATACATTTGAAAATTATTTCTATATATTATAGAAAATATTACCATAATTATAGGAACAGTTTTAAAAATGTAGGATTTGCCTCCATAATGCATTTTAACTATTCCCATAATATTATTGAAATATTTCTGTTAGTTTGTTCTCCGTCCATAAAAGTAATGGTTTGAAAAATGATATTGCAAACTATACTAATTATTTTCAAAAATAGTAAAAAATTTCTGTTTCAAATTCAAATTTTATGCGATTCATTGCTATTTCAAAAAGTAATTTTTTTCAGTAAATGTATTAAAAATTTTTAACTAAATATTTGTTTATCAGATTTAAATAATACTATACTTTCATTAAAAATTCAACAATTACTACGCCTATGATTAATTTCAGTATATACAAATCCAAAGTTTATGTATTTTCTACGAACGTTGAAATAGTATTTTTGGTCGCTTCGAGTTCAATCGTATTACACTCGACTATAGATGTTACTCACGTCAAAAAACGAATGCCAAAATAGTAAAGTAGGACATGGGACACGTTGCATTTATTTCCGCGCCAGACGGGCCGACCGCGGCGAGACATACGTCGCGACGAGGGTTAGAAGAGGGCAGAAACAAGGTATACATTTCTAGCTAGTCCAAGAGCTTTCCTGTAAAACCAAAATTAAAGTGAATCACCCGACTTTACATGCACGTACCCAAATAGATTTCTGTTACTATCATGCCATAGTCATCGATTATTGATATCCTTACAAGCTGTGTTAATAATCGTTAACTTGTGTACAAACATAATATAGACATACATAAATCAATACACCTTAAATAAACTTTAATACTCTAACAAGAATTTGTTTTTATTTTTATTGTTTCATGACTAATAGATATTATAGTCGCACAATAACAAGTTACAAAAGTCAAAAACCTATTCATTATATTTTATAAAATCACTTTTATTAAATTTGAACTCAGTTAAAATTTTTAAGTAAATCTATTATGAGTTGTAATAAGAAATTACAAATGCTTTCAATCAATTATTGGAGATTATATTTTATGATTTGATAAACTATATATGAAAATTAAAAATAGAGAGAAATTCTTATTGGAAAATGGTACAAAATATAATAATCAAAAGACCGATTGTTTAATGAAAATCAAACTACGATTTCAAAAAAATCCCTAAAGAAGATTATAAGAAAAAATAAACTTTTTGTGATAAATAAAATCACTGAAATTATTTTATAAAGTAGTTTCTATTCGACGAAAAAAATGCATACTAATATCGAATAAATATTTACAAGGAGCTTTGTAATAAAATAATTTATCAGGTTAAGGAAATTCTCTCTTTGAAAATGAAAATTTATATTCTCGTGCACGACTTTTGTTCGTTATCCATTTACTGTTATTACATTATATATATGCAATCTTTTATCCTAATCACTCTATAACAATAAAATAAAAACAAAAAGGTTTCGATAGATTTTGATTGTCAGCGGAAAAGCGCATCTGCTTGTAGTACGTAAGCACGCCAAGTCGCGTGTTCAAAGTCCGTCCATTGGGTCGCATTGTAAACATCAGGTGTAGAAATCTCGTAGATGCACCTGCAACACGCTTACTCTTTACCACAGATCACGTTACTAAAGGTTACAATTGTATTAGCTTTTCGCTTTTATATTGTTTAGATTTCTTAACTGATCGATTACAATACAACAAAAGTTATAACAACGTAATTTAGAATCTATAAAACTGATAATACTATTCATTCTTTCAATACATGTCCGTTTCACGTGATCACCGGATGTTCGGAATTTATGATCTATTTTATCCCCACTTTTATATGTGCCGATTAATAATTTTGTTATTAACACCAGCATCAATCTACGTTTTTTTTTTTTTTTTTATAAATGAACAATGTGAACAGTCATGGCTCTGATTTCCCACGCATGAGAATGTCAGCCAGGAAGGTATAAAACCACTAACAAACCTCAAATTCATGACACTTTCATTCAATATTTAATAAAGTTTAAATTTATCTAATTATGAAAATAATAATATTTTTACTTATCATTGGCAAACTTTGTCAAAAAGTTTTAATTCAAGCTCTAAGTCATGACAGTTTCACTAAAGTATTGTGGGGAAGTTATACAAAGTACTCGAAATCTTTTATTCTATTAGCTTATTCAAAGTAGATTATATATAAATCTATATAAATTTCTACTAATTATTCATTTTGTTTTTTTTTTTTTCTTTACTTTTTTTGAAACAGTGTCAGAATATCGCAGCTCTTAAACCAACTGTGTAATGAATCACAAAATGAAGAGATTTTATCCCGAGATGCATGTTACGGGTGTTTTTTTCGAGCAAGCAATAAACCATCAGGATATCCAATGTTACTTTCAATGTCTGCATGTGCAGAACTTTATCTTGACAATTCAAGCTATGGTCACTGTCAAACATACTTGAAAGTAAGTTTTATCTTAAAAATAATATCCAATTAATAAATCAAATTCCAATACACATTTCAATATTAAAAAAATAAATTATGCATCTACACAGAAAAAAAGGATTTTTCGGTGCAAAAAAATTTTCTCTTGCCCAAGATAATTTTTATTTTCAATTGATAATGCAAAAAATTTATTGGGGTATCCGGGTCAACAAATTGACTTTTTTGACATAAATTTAAGTTTGCAATCAAAATCAAGTCAAAAATAAATGAAAAACAGATTCATTTTTGACTCGCTTTTGGTTGACTTAACCTTAGAACCCATGTAAGTAAAAAAAGTCAAATTTTTGTGACGTAGGTGGGTAAAAATTTTTTGTACCAAAAAATCCTTTTTTTATGTTCATATTTTTTAAATATTTCGTGTATTATTTTTAATTTATATAACTATGTAATCAAGTTAGTACTGTAATTTTTAAAATTATTGGTTAGAATTTAATGAAATTTGGCATATTAGTAAATAATGATAATTGATAAGAAAAAGATCCAATTGAATTTTTAAAGAACAGAGAACCAATGAAATTTTGATTTTCATACATTTAACAATGCGTCTCATGATAAATCATAGATGTCATCGAATTTTTTTTTCTACGCTTTACAAAACTGAAATTAGATCTTTTTCATGTCATTATCTACCAACAAGCCGAATTTTATCAAATTTCGAGCGGGAACTTTGAAACCGGCAGTGCCACCTTAAAAGTATATTTTTTTCTACTGTATAAGACAACTGAAATATTAAATATAAATAATATTTGAAGGATGCAGTAGCCAATGCGGAATTAAATGCCAGTCCCGCAATAATTTACTGTACATTTTTGGAATGTATCAGACAAGTTAATAAGGACTCTTTGGTAAATATTTATTAGTTTGCTTGGCTTATATTTATTGTTTTTTTTTTTTTAAACATTCCTAAGCACACTTTTCTATTTCCTATAACAATATTTTATTTTCACCTTAATCACATAGTCGATAGTGAATGCTGTAGTCGACACATAAGTATATAAATCACAAACGCTGTAAATATTATACGCAGGATGCTCTTAAGAATCTAGGCTGCGAGGGAAAAATTAGTTCATGTAGATTAAGATCTACTGTAGTATCTAATAAAAAATCAGCCACCTACATCACTATTGGGTATCTATTTTTCCGTAGGCCTGTCTGTGTAATAAAAACCAAGATTTGAGTTGTATGCGATATTTTTAGATCCGAAGCTGAGTCTTTATCCCTTTGGGTAACTGGAGTTAAATATATATACATTATATATATTTAAAATGTATGAAGAATAATATAATATAAAATTATTTCAGATTAAAAGTTGCATTGGAGAAGTGATTGAGACGTTCGATAATTTTACGGCGAGTGATACTAAACTTGCCCAGCTCTTCGTCAATACAACGGCTTGTATTCTAGCTAAAACACGCTGTGGATCACTAAATCCAATTACAGGGGCTTTAAAAGAAGGCAATACGTCAACCAAATTTTCAATAATACCAACAATGAATGCCATTCTCGTAAATACAGATTACGATATAAATATTATTCAAATGCCATTTGGTCACGGCGTCATTGATGAATGCGCCAAGTACAGAAATATTCAACAAGCGACTTGGCCAAGTGTTCAATGTTAATTTTTATTTTATTCTTATTGTTTATTTTAATTAAACTTGTTTTTCTTACTCAACATTAATGTTGTAAAATAAATATATTTTAATACTTTTTTCGTCTTATAATTCCTGTTTATTATACATTCAAGTTAAATGCACGAGTGAAATGGACGATTAACGAATCTTAATGGACGGTAATAATAATAAAATGTTAAATAAAAATATGAATTGTACCACATTTCCTCCGACAAGAGTAACGCTCGAGTTAGTTTTCTTTTCATGGAATAATTTTAGATATGCAAATATCTTATGGAATATGCGTGTACGCGTTGTGTTGAATATTTTTATAAAGAAATGCGATGTACCGTAAAAAGAAAAACGCTTGAATACCAATGTTTAAATTTATCTATATATATAAACCCGTGTAAAAAAGTTGGTTTTAAAAATACTCCAAAAAAGTTCATTACCGCGAACTTCAAAATTTGAAACAATTCTGGGTTTTTAGTTATTCATTTTTTGAAATTTGAAAACATAAGTAAAAATAATTTTCAACTGCGTACTCTTTGGAAACATTTTTCTTAATTTTTAAAACAAAAATAATTCGACTTAAAAATTTCGTGGTTTGAAGAACACAAAAAAAACCCAACTTTTAAGTTTGGCGACAGTAGAACACTTCGCTTCGCTTTCGAGGTGTGTAAAACAAAATTTGTAACCAATCATGAACGTTTTTTGATTTTTTATAAGAACTTTTCAAGAATGAGGTTTAGATATTCAAAATTTTTCTACTTAAAAATTTTTTTCAGTTCCAAAAATGATCAATTCAATGTTTAGAGTGTTCTCAAATTTACAAGTTCACTATTATGAATTTTTTTACATGAAAATATATATATATATATATATATATATATATATATATTTAAAAGTATATTTTAAATTGATGATTCAATTTTTCTAGAACTAATTTAACTTTATAAGCACACGTAATAAATAAAAAATAAAATAACAAAAAAATAAATAAAACTTGACTCATCACATTGACAACAATTTAATAGCTTACTTATTGAACTTTGTATCATGTTCTATCATTTATATTTTAACCTATCTTTATTTACAAATGCGTGAGAATAACTAGTTTTTTTCCAATGACAAACAAATCATTAATCACCCATAAAGTTAATGTTACAAGTATTAATAAGTCAAGTAAATTAAGCCGATTATGTATTTTGCAAACGATATTTTTGGATCTATTTAATTATTTTATACAACTGTAAAAAGTTAAATGACTTTGACCCATTTTTAGGAATAAACACATTTAAACAAACAATATTGAATTGAAATATTCATTTAATCCAATTAAACTTAATTATATTTCATAACAAAATATATATGTATATACATTATTAGACTGAACTAGAAAATTTTCATTCAAACAAGATATAAACTGAATACAAAGGAATCAAGTAAAATTTAAAAAACTTCAACTTTTTTTTGGTAAATATAAATAAAACTCTAATTAGTAAATATTTACTGATGTAACCCGATGAAATGAAATTGTAATTAAGCTTTTCAACACTTTGTAAGCCAAAGTGATTTTTAAAAACAAAGTCACCTTGTTTAACAAGCATATATATATATATATATTTTTTAGTAAGAACTCGACTCCCACGTAGTTATGGTGATGGTATGCAGTGGTTACTTAATCGTCAAACGAGAAGAGTAAACCGACGATGAAGTGAGGAAAGGAATGAGAAACATCACACAGCACAAGACTCTGAAGAAATGTTTCTCTCGATTAAGTTTACATTCCACAGGCGTCATCAAACTATAAATAGCATCTAAGATTATTATGACTGTGAAATCATCACTTGGTAGATGACAACGTAGTTACGAAAATAGGAGAAAGCGGATTATTATTTTTATTATTATAATAATTATTATTATTATTATTATTATTATTATTATTATTATTATTATTATTATTATTATACCTAATTTTGCTATCCAACAATTAAAATAAAAAAATTTTAAAACATTATGCGACATCTACTAAAGTAGATATGTAACTAGTATTACCGATCAAATGTTTCCGCTTTATAATACTAACATTGCCATTATTTAATTAAAATTTTATTGGATATTATTAAATAATAATAATAATAATAATAATAAAATAAATCAATGATAACAATTGTATTATAAAACTAAGAGTAATTGTCAATTGCGAACAAACACTATAGATGTATTAAACAATCGTTTAATGATAAATATTTGTACTTAAACTTCCTGTTTGTTGAATGCTATTTAAAATGATTAATAATTTTGAACATTAATGATGAGTAGAATATCTATAACTGTCAACTTGGAGATTAATTGCTTTAATGCAATTTCTAAAACATTAATTATAACATTTAATCAGAATTTTAGTAGTGAAAAATATCGCAGATTTGAAACTTTACATAGACGCATTTTAAGTCAAATGGGGACGTTTTGAAAACAATTTTCAAAACGAATTAGTACATTTTGTTTCTTCTCAGCAGTTCAAAAATCTTTGATTTGAAATCTTTATACATAAAAGGAAAAATGAAGATGATACTCAAATTAACCAACGTCTAATAATTTTTAAATTTTTTTAAAAACGACAAACTTAAAAATTAAAATATTTCTGAAAATTACACCTATAGTTTTTGAAATTTTTTACATGTGCATTTTTTTTTACTTAATTAAACAATTAAAAATAAAAATTCAAAAATTTTTAATCGTCTGCTAAGTTTAGGATCATAATGAAGTAAATTTCCGTTACCAGGATGTTTTAAAAAAGTTGTCATTCGACTCAAAATTTTCTTAGATTAAGTTGGTTCTTATCTGTTTCAGATTTAAAAATCTTAGATGTCGAACTTTAATTGCGATCTTTTTGGAGCGAATATTTTTAACGCGGGTAAAATATTACTCAATTTAAATCTGTTTTCAAAAATTTTTATCTGATACTTTTTAATCAAAGCTATTGGCTGCTCTATTGTTGTTATGAATAAATATACTCTGAATGACGAAGCAACCGTCATATTATTGTGATCTATTGAGTATCTATATAATTAATAATCTAGTTCATTAATTTAAAATCACCAACTATTAAATTATTTTGAGCAATCGTCAAAACTACGTCACAAATATTGTGTGTGGACATATATATAAAATAGCGAGAACAGATGACGGGGTACGTCAAAAGTGACGTCATATCAAACGGCCAATGAACTACCCACGTTTGCGCATTACGTAATAGTCGCCGATGGCAATGCTTTTAATAGCCATTATTATTTTATTTTATTTATACAAATAATATTTTATTAAACAAACCTACCGGCAATAACGGTAATGAAATAAAATATATTATCTATTAATGGTATGATTTTTGTAAATAAAATATTTCAATAGATTGAATGAGCTGGTGAAAAAAATTTACATTACAATTATAAATAAAATAACCAAGGTGTCATCACTTACAATTGCTGCTGGACTGTCATCCATTGTCTTGTTTATATATTTAACACGTTAATGTCTGATTGTTTTTATTTTTTAACTCTTCTGGTAGCACGAACTTATTACACTACATTGAAAACCAGAAAAACTGTCAGCCATCATGAAAATTTATCCGGTACATTGATCCAATAAAGTCTAACAATTGATTTCATAACGCGACTACTGGCGACATCTTTATGATTTTATTCAAAGTTTTGTTGTTTAAATTTAACTTTGCGCATGCGCAACGAGTTTTTAAAAAAATTTTATAATTTCCCGCGAGAAAGAAAAAAAATTGGTTAAAAATTATTTTCTATGAAAATTTCAAAAAAGCCGTTTTGAATATTTTTTAAATGAGCGGGAATTCAACTGACGATTGGCAGTTGTTTAAATTTATAAATAAATAACTGAAAATTAAAAAATGCATACTTGGATAATTGAAAACCCAGTACGCGCATTTTTTTAAATTTCATTATTTTAATTTATTTATTTATTTAATTCAAAATTTATAAATTGTTTCATGTCTGCTACATTCACACTCATTAACATTTTTCCTGACTATTTTACTTGGTCATAAAAAAAAACTTTTCAAATTTCAAATGAGTATAAATGTAGCACACATGAGAATAAATACGAATTTTAAATAACTAAATTAATTACTTAAAATAATAAATTTTTAAAAAATACATGTACTGATCTATTATTTATCTAAATACGCATTTTAAGTGAGTGTAAATGTAGCAGACATACGACAATTTTTAAATTACATGTAAAAAAATTAAATCATTAAAATAATAAAATTAAAAAAAATGAATTTACTGAATTTTGAATTATCTAAACATGTATTTTTTTATTTTTATTATATAAACATTTTAATTTATTATTTCAAAGTTTTAAATATTGTCAAATGTCCGCGAATTTTACTATCATCATTTTAAAATTTTCATTTTATTTACATTTGATTTTGTTTTACTCCAAAATTTAAAAAATTGACACTTGTCGGTTATATTCACACACATAATTTCAAAGTAGTTATTTTTGTATGAAAATAAACGAAAATAATTTTAAATTTCGGTCTAACAGATTTTTCTATCAATGTTATGATCCTAAAGTTAACAATTAGTAATTTTTGTATTTTTTTTTTTCAACAAATAAATTACAAAAAAACAAAAACTAAAAATTTGCACATGCAGAAAATTTTAAATACTACAAGCACAATTTTTTAAAATATTTTTTTTTTTTTTTTTGTAATTTGTTTAAAAAAAAAGTCAAAAAATTATTAGACCTCGGCTAACCAGTATCATTAAGGGCGTGTTCAGAATTATACTCTGGAGGTGAAGAATTACCTATCCAGGTGTAATTGGTACCTTTGTAATGTTAAATCGCACCTTGGATTCAACTAGAGGATATTTCTGAACGCAGGATTCGAATATTTTCTCTTCCAGAGTGTGTTTCTGAACATGCCCTAAATTTTATGGATGATCTGGATTCTGGGAGACTTTAAATTAAAACATGGAGCTAGTTCCAGTTTGTTTTTGTTTATTTTGATCAGCAGCGCCAACACCTAGTGGTCCTGATGTACTATCGTCTCACGTTTTTTAAGAATGTAAAATTTAAAAATATTTAGCAAATGAAAAAGTTTTTCAAATAATTATAAACAATTAAAAATGGCTGAATTGATTGAAACACGATGTGAAGATATAAACGAGCTTGATTATATCAAAAAGATGAATCTATTTGATAAAAATGAAATCAGGTATGTGAGGTTATGCCGAATTTATCAAACTATTTTATAAATTTGTTTGTTATTAATTAAAATATAATTATTTTCCTGTTACTAGAGACATAGCAAAGCATCTAAATGAGTACGAGATGAAAATACAAAGCCATACAAAATGTAAAGAAGATTACTTGAGGTATATTACATACGAGATGGATTTGCTAAAGCGTGTAAAGCAACGTAAAGAAGTAGGCATCATTTTGTTACAATACCAAATATATATTTTTTAAATTTATTTAACTGAAATTGTTTCTCTAGAAACTTGGAATGACACAACAGTCTGATATAAATTCACCCATTATTAAAAAAGTCAATAATTTATATAAAAAAGCAACCATCAAATTCCAAGATGACCTCAGATTCTGGATGGCATACATGAAATTTCGTAAACAATTAGTATGTAATTGTTTATTATTTACATTTATTAATTTTACTCTTTATCTTAAATTATCTTTTAATATTTTATTTATAAAAATTGCAACTTAAATCCTAGCTTTGTCATGTAAGGAGATAACTGAGTAATAATATTTTTTTTTCTAGCGTTTTTTTGATAACATAAGTCGAATGATTGAGAAAATGATCGAAGTACATCAAGATAAACCAGAATGTTGGATTATCGCAGCTCGTTGGGAAATCGAAGAAAATAAAAACTCACAAAAAGCTAAACAAGATCTATTGAAAGGTCTACGATTACACCCAACTTCTCAACATTTATATTCAGATATATTTCAGTTAGTTCACATAAAGAAAACGTTTTTTTTTTTTTTAATTGAATAATAATAAAAATAAACTTGACATTAAAATTAGAATTTTTGTAGATTAATATTAAGTGAGACTGGATCGACTGATAGCGAATTAGCTGTGACACTTGAGCGTGCGCAAGTTATTTATCAACAAGCATTCAAACATATAAAAGATGTTACATTTATTATCAAACTACTAGACATTGCGACAAAGCATAAGAATACAGATAAATTGCAGCATCATATTATAAGTGACTTGCTAAAAGAATATTCTTACAAGCCACAAGTATGGGACACGATGGCTCGACGTGAGCTAGCGGGTTTAACATACGACCCTGATGAAGAAGATGATCATTCAATGGAAGTTGATGAAACGGAATTAAATACTATGAGACGCAGAATAAGTTTTTGCAATGAAGTTTATCAGACTGCGGTTAAAAGAATAAAAACAGAAACAATGTGGGCACTTTACATCAACTGTTTAACGGAAATTAATCAAGATTTATCGACTCTACCAAATTTTAAACGTAAAATATTTAAAAACGCATTGATACAAGGTCATCAGTCGAAAAAATTACAGGATAAACATTATTGGTGCTGGGTGAGAATTATTAACAATAGTAGATTATACACCAAGGGAGGAAAGTAGGACATTCCAACCCGTGATTGCCTACCCGAGTTCCCGAGGTTGACGGGAATACGCAAAAAAAAAATTAATGGAGAAATTACAGTTTTGAATATCAGCAAAGTCCCTTTATTTTGAAACAGTAAAAATTACAAGACCAACTATTACAGTTTAAAAAATTCAAAATACGTTGGAAACTTTAAAATTTGGTACCTGTAATTGTAATTATTTTATTACAATAAGTAGTTTCAATTATTATAGTTTAAAACTGTAATACTTAGTTTTTTATACGAGGGTTCTTTTGCACTAAAAACTAATTTTTCCACTGCTCTTTTTCCCTAAGGGTTATTTGTAATCAATTGAGGTCAAGTCGACACAGGTTAAAATGTCCTACTTTCCTTTCTTGGTGTGTAATATACTATATATTAATTATAATATTTAAATAAAATAATAACTTTCATCACAATAAAAATTAACTTGTTTATATGCTTACAGATAAAATTATTAGAGAATGATAAAAAAGATGATAATCTCAAAGATAAATTATATGAAGTATTATGTAATGCAACAGATGCATTGCCTCATAATATTGATTTGTGGAAAGAAAAACTCAGACATTTAATATCCGTAAATAAAAATGATTTATTTATTACAGAATTCGATAAAGTAAATTTTTTTTCTTATTTTTTTATTTTTATTAAATATAATATCGCTAAAAATATGAAAATAATTATTTAGGCCACAAAAACATTAGGAAGCAAAGCGCTGCCACTATGGAAAATAAAACTACTTTACTTTCAAGCGAAACATCCAAATAAAGTCGAAGAAATTTATTTTGCTGGAATGAAAGAGCATCCAGAAATTTCTCGAGAATTAAAACCCGCTTATATTAAATGGGTTGTACTAACAAAAGGTCTGTCATATTATTGTTATAAATTTAAATAGATGATAGAGATAAATAAACTTTTTAATTGAAATATATATAATACTTTAGGTATACAAATAGCTCGGCATACTTATAATGAGTTAAGTGTAAAGCCACCATTCTGCTTAGAACTTCACAAAGAAATGGCAGACATTGAGCTCATTCAACCAGATATATGTAAACAAAACGCACGTCGTCCTCATGAAATGGCTACGAGTCAATTCGGTAAAACTAACACAGAAGTATGGATTAATTTTATTGAATTTGAAATAAAGTTCGGTGATCCGTCTAAAGTTACTGACATACACCGAAGAGCTGTGCGAACTTTAGAGACAACACATGTTGATAAATTTATTTCTGCATATAATATCATTCAAACTAATGCTAACTCGATAACGACTTTATCTTAAATTTTTAATTATTAATTTATTGTAAAGGGAGATACCCAGTACTTGATTAGGGAACTGGTGCCCGATCACTCATTAATATTCATAAATATAAATATACAATTAATAGAGTGATCATGTACTAGTTCCTTGATCGAGTACTAGGTTTTTTACCTTCTAATAATATTTATGTTATTTTTTATATCACAGAAGAACTAAAATTAAAATTTTTGAATCCTTTTAAAAGGAATTTTTTAAAACTCCTTACATTCAAAGGTAATGAAAATTTTTCGACATGAGCGTGTTCAATGTAAAAAAAAAGTCCGCAGAAAATGCTTGTGGCTTTTCTGAGACAAGTAAAGAAATATTTTTTATAATACTGTAAAATTAGTTTGATATTGGTGTATATAATTTAAATAATAAATGTTGATGTAAATATTAATACAGGCAATTTAAATATCGTGAAATTGAAACTAATTTATTTTTTTTTTTTCAATAAAAAAATTTTTAAATATAAGTTTTGCGAGGAGCAGAAATTTCATAGAAACATTTTCTTTAAAAATTCCCTTTCTCTGTTAAGGAATAAACTATTGCGCATTCGTTCTTGCACATACGAATGTCAAGCTACAGATTTTTTTTCTTAATTAATATTTACCACGCAATAATATTTTAAAATTAAAAGACCCTGCCGATTTCTAAGCCAACACCTTAATTTTTTAGACAGCTGAAGTCATTTTGAATAGGACGCCTTTTTTTAAAAAACAAGGGAAAATTTTCAAATAAAAAAAAAAATCAAATATTTTTATATGAAATGTAATTACAATGAAAAATCAATGACCCTATAACTTCTTATGTTAAAAAAATAAAAATTGCTAAATTTAAAATTTTTAAATTTACTCACTCTTCCCGCCATTTTTTTTTTCCTGCTGTGAGTACGCGTTCATTGCCAGCACACAAATCAATAAATTTAACGCACAAACACTTGCTGAAAAATTTAAATTAACGCGAATAGTTTATCACCACACAACAGCAATCACTTGACACTATTTTTAATCAAACTAGAACTTTTAAAAACTTTTTTTTTGTCTATTAAAATTCTGATAATTCACTTAAACACAAAAAAAAATAATTTACTCACACTCTGCACTGTTAACTAAAATACTTATTACTCATGACACTCAATTAATATAAAAAAACTTTTGACACCCTCACACTTTTGTTTAAAATAAAAATAAAATATCAACACAATTTAAAATGGCGGCAACTACTCACGACAAAAAAATTATTTTTACATTAAATCCTAAACGGAAAAAAAAAAAAAAAATAATTAAATATTCACTCACTTATAATTCTTAAACTTATTAATATATAAAAAATAACAAATGAAAGTCAGTAAACCGATTTTTAAAATAAATTGTAAACGACAACGAACGCCAAGATCTGTACAGTGTAATAGTTGACATGAAGTTACTTAATTATTTTTGTGATTTATACTCAGAGTACAAAAAAAATGATCGTCCCTGAATGTTCCTTTAATTGTAAAGAATGTTTTTTTGTACAAATTTTATTTAATTACACCGTAAAAGTTTTTAATTATTTAATTTAATCACGAACTCGAAACTGCGCGTCACTATCATGGCGGAGAATAACAATCTGAGACGACGCTACGACGCAAGCCTGTAGTGGCGATAGTCAGAACGATCATGCGCAGTAGGGAACAGACGCTTTAGTTTCATGCGCAGAAGCCTTGAGCTCAGTCAGTCGTCTCCCGCTCGATTGTTGCTTACAGGCCATTGTGCCTCGTTAAAACAATTAGTTTATTTATTATACAACTTAAATACACATGTCTAATTACTCAAAATAAATTCTTGAGAGGTCAATAAATATTCTGAGATAATAAATAAAGTGTGACAATAAGTGTGAGCATTTAAATAAATTAAATTCAGTGTTGGCTTCGGTTTCGCGTCATTGTATGCCGGGTTCATTGTCGTGATTTTAATACACAATTAAAAGTAATTAATTGCCCCAGTATAATCAAAATCATTATTTTGAAATAATTGTTAGTTTTCTGAGTGGAAGTTTTGAGTGTTTGATACATTTAGTATATGTTCATAGTTAAAGGTTATTATATTGTGAGTGCTTATAGCAGGGCAGCTAGCAGTAAAAATGGCGGCAAAAGTAAGTTGATTTAAATTTTTTTTTTTTTTTTTTTTTTTTTTTTTATAAATAAATTAATTTTATTACTTAATATTTTACAAATATTTGAGTATTGAATAAAATTATTTTATGGAAGTAAGTATTTGGAGGAAACTTTAAAAAATATATAATCGGAAATTGCAATTAATTATAAATTCCTTTCTCTAATTTTTATCACACGTAAAAAAAATTCATTTTTTAAAGTATTTATTAATTTCTATTTGACAAGTTTTGGCTTATGGCCAAACTTTGGGTTTTATCGATATTTGAAAAAGCCGTAGAGAGAATTGATTGAATTGAAAATTTAATTTTATAAAATTTTTTATTTCTCAAAAACTCAAAAATTTTATCTTAAGAATTATTGTTTACTAATTAAACAAGCAATTCTTTTATTGAGTAAACGAGATTCAAACTTCCCGCGTTTTCTAAAATGGCGCGCGCAGTCACAGCAGCCAATAGCGGCTGTGCGTTTTTTCTCCTCGGTGATTCGGATTTCAGACACAAAAAGTGTCATGGCCGTGGAGAGTTAGCGTCTTCAATTCAACTGCACATTATTTAATTAATTTTTTGTACTTTATTAAACAAATAATTGGTAATTAATATCAGATTAGCTTTATTAAGTCATAAGAAACTGATCGCGATAAAAATTTTCGTAAAATACATGGCATTAATCGGTTAAAATATAATATTTAAATTCTGATTTTCTCGTTCAAATAATAAATCTTTTAACATTAAAATAATTAGTAAATATTTTATTTTTATCACGTAATTAAAATAAAAATCAGCGGTAAATTTAATTGAAAAAAAAAAAAAATAAATAATTTTTTTTCTAATTAATTCAATTTAATTTAATCAAAGCTGATATTTAATTATTTAATACTGAAAAAATAATTAATTAAAATTTTTAATTTGAATTTCAGATTCGAAATCCTGAATACAAAAAAAAAAAAAAAATATAAAGTATATCGATGTCGAGACAATGGATCCTAATGAAACAAAGAGGCTCAAGTAAGACACCAAGCAAACATGGCCGCCAAGTGGGAAAATTCAAATTCAAAAAACTTTCATCAGCGCCAAAGCTTACAGAAGTCGCCGTCAAAATATCCTGTGTTCCCGCGGATCAAGATTATCGTGCAAGAAAATTTATTCTATCAATCACTAAAGATGACTACAAGGTAAGAGTAATTTTTTAACACCGGAAATTCGGATATAAATGATATTTTGTGCTAATTCTGCAACTTAAATTATTGAGATAACTCAACATCATCTCAGTAGCATTTTGATAAATACTATTGAAGTCTAAAAATTAAAACTTATATTTTTCAGTTATCAAATTAATTTTACTGGTGTGATCATCAAGAAAGTCAAATAGTCAAGTTGGCTTCCAGATGGTGGTTCCAGTTGCTGAAAATTTATGATAACGTCCGCCGAGGTAGCGAAACATAAATTTTATGTCTTAATAATTTTTTTTATAAATAATTGCATATTGATTGATGAAAATTATTCGTTATTTTTCCTCTTTTATAGAAACTGAAAGAATTGTCTGCTGGTCTGGAAGTTTCTCGGCGTGGTGAGTGAATTTAATTTATCAAATTTATTTTTTACAATTTGTTATTTCAATGATCCAACAATATTGTTTAACTAATTACTGTCTAAAGCTAAGCTTTAAGTACTCGACACATTAATTTTCGTCATTATCATCACTATAATTACAAAGAAATTTTTAAGATTTCTTATTTGATCTCTTACTTTTCGTCTATCGAACGACTGGAAATTTTATGTCGTAGCATATATATATAAATATATATATTTGTCAGTTAAAGTAATCAATGAACTCGTTCCTTCTTTGAAGGATTTTTGCTTGTCTTTGGTTACAAATTTTTTTCAGGTCAAAAAATTAAAGGTGTTCTAAGAGTGGCAGCGATAAAATTCAGCTTGCAGGATATTAAAACATCATATACCGGGAAAAATTGATTATATTTGAATGTAAGATATAGTTTAAATGCAATAAATTGTAATATCATCTTAATATTAATTTTTATGATGATTTATTGTTGTAGTCAACGATATTTCCGTTCATCAGACAAGATGTAGAACAACGCTGCTAAAAAAGAAAATTCAAATGTGGAAATTTCCGGATCAGGAACTAACAGAGGCCATCACTGAATTCGAGGGTTGAGCCGCCACTCGAGGCAACGATTGAAATTTTATCTAATGATTCAAAATGAAGATAATATTAAAGGTAATAATAAATTTATGAACTTAAAAAATTATAATTTGCATTAAGTTTCAGTTAAAAATTATAAAATACTTGATCTTGATTAGTTATCTTTTTAATCTAGTGAAATTTTGAATTTTTTTTCAGTTGGTGCGAAGATTTTGATGGTGTGTCAGTTTCATCTCAGGATAAAAACGACATCTTCCAGATGAAATGGATCCTGATGCAGATAATTTAGAATTACGGCCGCCGAGGTAAGAAAAAAATTAGTTTTAAATAAAAATAATTTTTTAAAAAATTAATTACCTGTTTATTAATCAAAACTTTTTTTTTTGTTATAGAAACTGAAAGAATTGTCTGCTGGTCTGGACGTTTCTCGGTGTGGTGAGTCAAGTTTCTTTAATGATTTTAATTTTTTGATATTATAACAATATAAATAAACAATATTGTTGGATCAAATTTTAAGCTAAACTCTAAGTAACTTGCTCAGAATTATCCTCGTAATTCTATCATTACAAAAAAAGAATATTTTTTAATTTTATCGCGTTGCTAAAAGCTTCTGATCTAATGTCTGCTTTGTCGGCAATGAATCACAGTAGCAACTGACGGTAGTTCTCTGGAGATTACAAATAAATCGTGTCTAGATTTCCAACAGTTCATTGCTAAAAAAAGTAATAAATAATAGGTCACTCTCTATTCTCGTTTTCGTATAAAATTAGCCGCCCGATAGCAAGACTTTCTGGTCATCAAGATGTCAAAAGTTTAAATTCTGAGCTAAAATTCTGGGCTACTGCCGCAACCTGTCTCCATTTTTTGAGAAAATTGGAGGCAACTTTTCGTCAATTATTGCAAGCCAATTTTAGCGGCCAACTTGATGACAAGTTGCTGCAGTAGGTTATCGCAAGGTGCTGCCAGCTATCAGAGTAACCGTCTTCTCTCAGTTTCCAAGTTGAATTCCTATTTTTCCAACAAATTCCTCAATTGATGAATTATCTTTCAAATTTTTATCGAAAGATTCGTATTCTTATAGAAATCTCTTCTAGTTTTTTACTTGAATTTTTTAATAGGCCTTTAATTGTAGACAATCGAGTGTATTCTGCTTCATTTATACTCTTTTTCGATCGAATGATTTATGATACGTAATTTTAGTGTTCTTGTACATCAACATCCAAAATTATATTTAGCCTACACGTTTTTTAAGTATTTAACTTCTGATAAAGTAAAAGTAACGGTACCTTAGTCTCCAAAATAACTTCAAATTTTTATTCAATTTAAAACAGATCGATTTTTTTTACCCGCGATATTCATTTATGTAATTATTGACATCCAAAATCTGCTCTCGTGCAATTTCACGTGACCAAAAAATTTTATAAATATATTTAACTAAATTTAGATGAATATATTCAACAAATTTTCAATATATAAATAGTTTTTATATTATTTATAAATTGATTAAGACTAATTAGCAAACTCATATATGCATAAAATTATTTATGGAGTTTTATATTTAATGACATTGTTTAAAATCACGTGGACATTCATGTGACAGAAATTGTAACTTAGAGCATCAAAACTTATAACGTTAGTTTGAATTTTTGCTTATTATGCAACAAGTTGAGTTTCTTATTAATTACATAGCTTGACTAGCTCGATATTAACCTTTAGTTGATTGAATGATATTATTATTATAACGGTCAGTTGTTAACTTATTTTGCAAAGTTGAGGCAAAATGTAGAAGCCGCAATAGATCATGTAGAATTCAATTATTTTGTATTACCTATTACTGCAATAGTAAAAATAGTCTCAATGATGATTCCAACCTTTTTTTTTTAATTAATAAGTTTTGGAATCATTCATAATTTTTTATTACATTTATTTCTACTTCACTTGATGTCGCTTTGTATAATAAAATTTATCAAGTCGTAATTTTACATTATGTTGAATAGTTCTTATATATTTATATACTTTATTTGTGTATAACTTTGAAATCTATATATTTTTAACCAATTTACGACCTAACTAAAACAGTAAAATTGTTCAGAATCAATTTATAAGTATAGTAAGCAAATGAAAGCTCTGAAAAAACCTAAATTTGACCAGATTCGCGTTGACAGCCTTTATATTTGACCCGACGTATGTTTGAAGTGTCTATTTGTTAGTTGTTCAAAATAATTTTTTTTAAGAATGTGGGAATTTTTTTCACGTAATTTGTTTGAGAATTCTCAAAGTTTTTTAATGATATCGAGGAAAGTTCAATCGACTGAACTTCATGATCAAAGGTAGCTTTAAATAATTACTTACATAGAAACATGTTCTCTTTATTTATGAAGTCAACAGTTTATTGATTTTCACTTATATTTCGATATTCACTGCCGCTTTTCATTGACAATATTTTGAAAGTTATCTAATTATTCATATATATAGTAAAAGTCTCTTCGCCTGCATTACTAGACGTCAATTATGATAAATATATATACAGATATATATATATTATTTATATATTTTTTAAATTTTAACATTTACGTATGAAAGCTATTGTAAAAAATATAATGACTCTGACTAAACTAATACGAATATGATAAATGTGTACATAAATAAATTGATAGCTAATTAAATTTTCTACAAAAAAGGTCTCATTACATTTTTACGTGCATCTAATTATTTAGACGTCGTAGATCAATGTAAAAAAATCAACTTTAGTAAATTATTTATGGTACTGAAGTTAGCAGATGTCTAATAGTATTTAGACTTTTTTTTCAAGCCGATAAATTATAAAAAAAGTATTTTAAATAATTGCACCTATAGATTTTTTAAATTTCTATATGTGCATATTTTTATTTTTTTTTTCTTTGTAATTGATATCTTGATAAAAAAATACAAAAATAGTTAATTGTCTACTACCTTAAGGATCATAATTATTTTTATGTTAACTGATTTCTTGTTTATTTTCTCTATAACTTCAAAACTATCAACCGTAGGTTGATAAGTTATGAAATCTTTTTTGTAGAAAATTAAATTTCTTACAATTTTTGTTTGAAATATTTTTCTCTAAAAGTCATAGTTTCTTCACAAATTTTATTTTTAAAAAAATTCAATTCATGGTATCAATATTTCTTATCAAGATTCATTTCATTTTAATTTTAATAAAAATAATTAATATTCACAAGTTGATTAATTTAAATAAGTAAGCCTAAAATTGCTCTAAGAAATGTACAGACTCTCGTTCTCGAATCAATGAAGTCTAGCAACAACGTCACTTCCGGCGGATATCAAAGTAACAGAACTGACGCTTGAATAATTCTCTGAAGGGATGTCAAGACAAATAACTCTTTGAATTAATATCTGTGACTTTAAAGTTTTATAAATAAATTTAAATTTATCTTTGCTTTTACAACTTTATTCAATTCTTAATTTTTATTTTTTGCCAAACATTTTCGAAGATTTAAATAAAAGGACTATTTTAAAGTCGTTAATCTTTTATTGATAATTTTTTCAGTTAAATGTTAAGTAAAAAAGAAAAAAAAAATAAATAATTGAAAAAGTTGTAATTGTAAAAATGATTAAAATCTAGTAGTCAGTTACAGAGAAACGATCCAAAGGGATACAAGTAAATCCACTGGGAGACATTCTAGTAGATTGTGGTAACGAGCCGCGTCCGTCGCGAATCGACTATTAAACTCACGTTATTTTACTTCTTTACTTATACTTTATAGTCTTTTGATTTTTTAACTTTTTTTCTATGGTCGTGAATAGAATTAACTTATTTTACACCTTAATTTTTTTTTTTAAAAGGATAAGTTAGTAAAATAATTTTTTTTAATTCAAATCTTCTTGTTACTTGAAGGAGTGATTGTTGGTTTTCGAATTATCATTCAAAATTTAATCAAACTTGACACATAAGTGAATAATGATCAGAGAAAGATCCAATTGAATTTTTTAAGAGAGACAGACACAATTTTCGGATTTTTTTTTCCAACCATTTAATTTAAAAAAAAAAAAAAAAAAAAAAAATATGCACATGTAGAAAATTTAAAAATCTATAGGTGCAATTTTCCGAAATATATGTTTTTCTAATTTATTGTTTTCAAAAACAATCCAACAATTATTAGACCGCCTAATTTTAGAATCATGAAAAATCACAGGTTTCATTTAATTTTTTTTCCTCTGTAGCTTTTCAACAATTGAACTCTGCCTTTTTTTATCATTATCTACTAATCTATCAAGAAATATAAAATGCTGTAATTTTTCTCTAATTTGAAATTTAAAATTTTAAAGAATTTTTTTTTTTACCGAAATTTCCATTCTGGTGTTACATAATTTGTATATACACACCATGGGCGGAAAGTACGACATCATAACTTGACTTCGGCTCAGTTGAAAATATTACGCGGGTTCCCATGTCCTACTTTCCGCCCTAGGTGCGTATTAACATACTATTAGATCACACATTCGTTTGATGGTCACATAAAACTTTAAAATTGCTTTTTAAATATTTTCATATATATTTTTTTATGTACTTCACTCATATTATTATGAGAATAATTTTTAGCAGGCTAGTTAGTATTTATATAGTTAGTTATTTAGTTATTTCATATTCATATATTATATAAAATTTGATGCTTATCATCTTCATTAAAAATGCATTAAGATAAAATATAAGAGGAAAAAAAAAAAAAAAAATAAAATAAGCCATTTTTTTTTTTATATATCAAAGCGTACACTACCCCAGTGTCAATTCACGTCTATTTTCATTTTATTTTACTACACTTTTATTTAACTTTTTTTCTTTTAAACAAAAAAGCGTTGTCATTTTTTGAATGTTTACCACTTGTGACACACTCCACATTGTTCTAGGGTGATGGCATAACGATTGAAGGAACGTAACACATTGAGTGTTTCAATTTTTTTCCTCGATAAAAGTAGAAAAAAAAAAACAAACTAAACGGCAAACATTGCAAAAATCATAAAATACATTTTTTCGGACAGATATTTTTTCTTGACGTAAATAAAAATTTTTTTTTCTACACTAATAGGAGCGGTGTTAAAAATGGACTCATTTCAACACCGGGCGGTGTTAAATAAAATAACACATGTGTAGGCGGTGTTGAAATTCGGTGTTAAATCGGTGTAAAAAAAAATTCCACATTAAGAAATTAGAAAAAAAAAATGTATTACATATAAAAAAATATAAAAATTTAATGAATATCATCTGGAAGGAATTTCAACTTTGCTGTATGTACTTATTTATGTTATACGTAATTTATTTAAAAATTACACAATTTTACCCCCACCATTTTAATCACCAATAATTTAACATTGGAAAATATTTTAACACCGGAAAATTTTTTTAACATCAGTAAAGAATATTTACACTGGCGGCAGTGCTATTTTAAAACTGCTTCGGTGTCGGAATTTAACATCGAAAATTTTAATACCTACATCACCTCGACTCACCCCTTTTTAATTTTTTTCTGGTGTAAAAATAAAATCTGTTTTATATGAAAAAATAAATATTTAAAAAATTTATGAACAAAAAAAAATCAATTTTAATTATAGTAATTTTTTAATTAATTAAACGTATATCATTTTAATTATTACGATTTATTGGACTAGATTTTTGCGTGGGATATGAGATAAATGAATGAAATATTGCACGAGCTCGGAAGCAAAAACAAAGTGTCATTGAAAAAATATGAGTAAAAAAAAAATTCAGGTGGTAGAAGTGATGTATAGGTATTACAGGTGTTTGATTTTAGTATGAATTGAACGTAAAGTTTCCTGGGGGTGTGGAATAACTCTAGGGCTAAATACTTACCCCGTTTTACCCCCGTTATACTAAAGCCAGTGCCTATTGGTTAGGTGGTTTCGTGACGTAACGTTGATGCCGGTCCTATGTAGCGATCGCGGCACGCGGAGCTTCAGTCTGATCCTGCCTGTCGGACTGAGTTCTCCAATATAAAGTTTTATTTATTAAACAAGACGAGAGAAAATAATTTAACTAGGAAGAATAAAAAGCTGAGACAGAATTACAAGTTTAAGGTATCTAGAGAAGCATAAGATAAATTTTAAATTAAAATTTCTTTTTTTTAAATTACGGGTACGAGGTGTCTGATTTAACGACGACTTTGGCTACTTTTTTACATTAATTATTTATTTTTGGGACGAGTTTTAGTAATTGTTACTATTTATTAGGTAAGTTTGCTTAATTTTGTTGTAACAAATTTTCTTTTTATTCCTTAAATTTTTATGATTTTTTTTTTTTACTAAATTAATTAATTGATACAGTTTTTAAAAAATTACTCAATCACTTTAATAAATAAATTAAATTCGCAACTTATAGGTTTTTTTTTTGTTACTTGAGAATTTTTTATTGAGAATAAGTTACAATTTTTTTTTTTTTAACTCGATAAATATTTGAGTATAAAGTTACGGGCGGGGGTGGAAAATAGAAATAGTTTAAAAATAATTTATAAAATTTTATTATGGTAATAATAGGAATTTGTTGAATTATTGAATGAAAGTGAATTTAGTTGGTTGCGGTTGTAAAGTTGAGGGAACTTGCACTATTTCGTAGGAAGCAACAGGCGTAATAAAAATATACTATATTCCGCCGATAATATATTAGTACTATATTTATTTATATAAATAAAATATTTTATTCATTTTCATGCTATTTTATATATTTGATTTTTATGTTTAGAAATTTATAATAAATGATGTCAATTGTAAAAAATTGAGGAAAAAAATTTTAGTGGTTTGAGAAATGGCTTCAAATATGAAACTTTGTGACAATTAAAGGCTGGGTGATGTAAATTTAAATTGAAATTAAAAATTTTTGAGTTTCTCAACATTTTCTTACATATCGGTAACAAAAAATTTTTTTTACAATTCAGAAGTCACCGGATGCCTAATTTGAAATTCCGGTAAAAGCTAAAATTTCTAGATATGATTTAATATTTTTTATTTCTACATTACAATCTCTTTAGTCCTTCATTCCTTGATTTCGTCGTTTAAAAATCTGAAAACTCGTTCTTCTTAGGGTTTAAAAATAAGCAGCTAGCTCTACAGGCTTGGAAATTTTTTTTCATTGATTTAAACGTCACGTCGAATCTATCTTTTCTCATTTAATTGGGGAGGTTAACAAGATTTGGGACGATTTCTTCGAATTATCAGTTATCAAAGTTTAAACGACACTTTTTACTTTTATAACCGGTTACTCAACTAATAACCTACAGAAGTAAAAGCCATCGTACAAAATCTTAAGTATTCATTCCAAAGCCTATTAATTATTTAGAAAAATTTTTATCTCATACTAATTTAGAAATAAACAATAATTTTCATTACACTCCGGCGCAAGTTATCAGAACATTATTTATTTCATTTTTTTAATTCTGTCTCTCGTTGCTAAAATTTAAATTCCTAATTTATTTTCATGACGTAAATTATCAAAATAAAAATTTCTAGACCCATCTTTCATTAATTTTTGAATTTCATATAAAAAACATTTGCCAAATTTTTTTTTTTAAATTTTTTAACCTATCGATTATATTTTATTTGTATTTAAAATATTTTTTATAAATATCTCTGTTCATTTTCCTACATAATTGACAAAGCTTTTGTCTTTAATCCATCGCGACGTCGATCGCGAGCGTCGTTCGAATGAATGATCCACATCACGAGCGATACAAGTATTGGAGGCTGGTATACATGTATATGTGTAGTATAGGCATATATGAGCCATTCTATTCTCTTTGACCACTCAAGAGTGAGCTTTTTCTCGGGCGCCCTTCTGTATGGCTTAAACAAAAGAAGTTATCTCTCTCTCTCTCTCTTTCTCTATATATATATGAAATAATAACAACAATATATGACAATAAAAAAAAAATAAAGTAGTACATGCGCTAACGTCACATGTCATAGGCCTAATGACGTCACATTCCTTTACATATATCACTTGAACTTTAGTTGATTAAAATAAATTACCATCTTCAATTTTCACTAAATTTTTTTTTTTGTTATCTTTTACCTTAAATTATACTTTGACTTGGGAAATTTATTTTCCTTGGAATTCTTTGTCAAGATAAAAAAGACTGACCTAACATTCTTTGTATTTAAATTGGTCAGTTTTAAAAAAATTACCATTGAGAACGGACATTTTCCGATGGTATTACTTGCCGGTTATACGGCACAGTACAGCTTACAAAGTGCTTCGGTTAAAAGAAATTACACTTACAAAGACGTTACTGAGTGTGATGAATAATATAAAAAGTTGTGCAATAAAATTGGCTTGGAAAATTACTTGAGATCATTTTTTTTTCTATTTTAAAATTTTAAATGTTAATCTGGAGAAATTTTTTCATGGGTTTTATTTCACAGAGTAGTTAAAATTTACATAATTAAATTGATTATTTTAGTTTTAGTAAAATAATTTTTTTTTTATTTTTTGCAAAGAAAAACAAATACAAATAAATTAGTGTCGTTAAAATTTTCTTAACTTTTATTGAATCTCTGTCGTAAAAAAAAAAAAATAAAACTGCATGAAAATAAATAGAAATTTTTTTATTATATTAGTATTTCAAACATTATTTTAAAATAACAAATCCCATTTATTGAAGCGAATTAAATTTTTATTTATTTAGTATAAGGAAAGGAGGCAAAATGGGCTTCAAAAAATTTTTCATAAATTTAAATTGCAAGGGACGAAATAGGCTGTTAAATATTTTTTTTTAACGTGTATAAGGCAATGTGGGCCACAAGAAATTTTTAAATTGAAAGGCAACCCTCCAAATTTTTATATAATTTTTTTTCTTCAAAAAAAAAAAAAAAAAAAAAAAAAAATTATTATTAATTTTAGAAATAACTTAAATATAAACCTTGAAGATTAAAATATTTTTGTTATATTACTCTGTCAATATTTTTGATCGACTCAATAAATATCTCAGAAATTTTTCAGTTTGACAAGATCTTACTTAACAATCGCAAGGCAATTTCACAGTGAAGTTATAACAAAGATAGTGCAACTTATCATCTCGACAGCTGCTACATTAATATCATTATTATTATCCTCATAAAACAAAACGAACTAGAAAAACAAAAAAAAAAATTCCACTCAATTTATCAAATAATTCGTTTTTATTTAACTGTGTATACAAACATTTAGTGGTTCTTAATTATTAACATATTTTTTTCCCCTCGTTTATTAATTTCTGTCAATCGATATAAATTTATCATTTGCTGGGTATAAAAAGTGACATTAATGTCATTACTTTTGCCCTCTTATTTTAAGCTCTCACTCCATCACCGCACCCGCGACGGGAGTTATACGTCGTTGTGTTAAGTCGTTACTTTCAAGAGCACTTTTGTGAAGCTCTTAAGGATCCACTATATCCTTTCCCGTCCCATCTTTTGCTCGGCTGTGTTTACCTGCTGGCACTCCTGTGACCGGCTGACACTTTGCACTCTTTCATTACCCTTTACCTCGTTATTTTATGAATAACAAATGATTCATTATTTTTAATCATTTTTTTATTAAATTAATTAATCTATCTTTCGTTTTAATTAATTGACCAAAAAAAAATATATATATATATATTTTAGTAAAACTAATTTAAAGGAAAAAATTTTAATTTCCTCTGATGTTTAAAAAAAAAGAAATTTACCGTCAGTTTTACAATTTGACATGAAGGATTATTGTTTGACTTTCAATTACAATTTTAAATAAATTTTTTACGTCACCTTTTCGCGTTTAATCGTAAGTCCAAGCTCAAGAGTGAGGGTTGTAACAAATTATTATGTCGTTTAACAAATCATTTTTATACTGAAACATTAAGCCATCGATTGCGTTTGATTGATTTGAAAAAAAAAAAAATAATAATAATTTTCTCATATTTTTAGCCTTAATTAAAATGAAAATTTGGAATTTTTTGAATTTTGAGTTTGTCAGAAATTTTTTTTTGAAATTATTAGAGCTTAGAGTAGAGTTTTTGGATTAAAATTATTTGAAAAAACTGATTTATATATAAAATTTAATAACTTTTAAATCAAATAAATGTATCATTGAATAAAATAGAGAAAATGTTTTTTTTTTTTTAAGGAATAGAATTTTTATTTACTTTCTTATTATTTGACTTACGTCAGTTTTCGTGTATAGACTGTTTTTGGAAAGTAAACGGATTTAGCTGTCTTTTAAAAAGATGGTTATTCGAACTATTTCCTGAATCTATAGGATTCTAAAAGAAAAAAAAGAATTTAAAGATATAGATATAAATTGAATAGAGAAAAAAGGTTGGTGGAATAAAATACAAAATAAAGAAGCTCTCAAGCAATTTTGCCGAATGAAAAGGTATCCGCGAATCTTTAAATCTCTAAGAGCCACCTCATATGTATAAATATATATATGATCTTTTTTGAACATTATACTCACAGCATATTTTAAAACCTAGATGTCATAAAATATTTATTTAGCTTACTCACTATCAAGAGAATCGCGTTATCGATAATAACTTTTTTTGAAAGTTGCATTAGTAAATAATTAAAGAGAATATTAGAGTAAAAAAATTTTAAATCAGTTATCCGCTTAAGGAATATGTATGTGGGTGTGTATAATATATTTTTATATAGCGCAGACGAGTGATTATGTGAAAATTACGGTGTAAATTGAGACATCAGAAATATTGTTATGTACAGCAGGGGGTAGATGGTTTAATCCCAATCGCGAGTTCAGATTGAGCGTAACTTTACAGCCTCTGTAGTTTTATGCGTTTTTTTTTTTTTTTGTTGAACATAAAAAATGTAAATATAAATAATGACTTTTTTCTATATTAAATTCAAATTTTTTTATGGTGTGCATTTGTATTCATTTGAAGACGACCTTTGGCCGGGGTAAGATTTTCTGGTAGATATTGAAAAATGTTTTTGTAAAAATTGCCTGAGCATGAAGCGCTAAAAAATTTTAGAGAACAAAATTTACTCCAGACAATAAAAAATTTTTCTGTGTATAAAATTTATTTTCATAAAAATTAGTGAACAAATTCTGGGACATATATATTCTTGTCACTAGGACCTATTGATTAAAATATTTAATTAACAATTATTAATTATTGTTTTTTTATAAAAAAAAATATTTTCTACAAATAGCTCAAAATTATCTTTCAGTAATAAATAAATATAGACAATAGATGTTAAACCCAAAAGAATTATGAAGTTTGAAAAGTATCTTCTTTAAACAGATGAAAATATCCTATTGTTTGTCGTCTCGCTTACGCATTCATTATCAACAGTATAGTATTGTATCGAATATCATATTTAATTCAGTGAAATTTAGATACCGTGAGCTTATGATTGAATTTCGTGTTTCAACAATAAAATAAATTAATTCAGCTTTTGTTTAGACTGATGAATATATATAAATATTTAATTTTTTTTTGCTTATTGAATTGTGGGACAATAGACTAAATGATATTGTTTGACAATCGTAAAATATTCCCGGGATTTTGAAGAATGTACAAAATCTCCACTTGGGTAATTTATGATATGTCATGTCTTGGAATTTCTCTGGTATTTAATCGTCGGATTGAAGATTCCTTTGCCAGTACTGTTATTACATGAATTATCTTAATAAATTCCTGATAAATACCTACTCACATCATCATACATATATACATATTTTATCTAAAAAATGAGTATTTTATTTATTTTTAAATAAATATTTTTTTTTCACAAAATTTTATATAAAAAATCTTTCCAAATTGTCCACTCAACTATTCGGGCCACTGTAAATTATTTTTTCAATGTGACCAGCGAATAAACTTACAGTTTTTTCTACTTAATTTTCATGATCAACATCCGGTATATTGAGAAAAAAAAAAAAATTACAATAACAAATTTCATCTTCTCAATTATTTTAAAAAAAATGTAAACAATTTTTTAACATTGTTATGGTAAATTTGCAGAGGGTTTAAAGTTTGTGATGATAAAAAACGAAAAAGATTGCGATGGAAAGTGATAAAAAAGTAAAATATAATTTCAAGGCTCTTAACCTGTAATCTTGCTAAGCAGACAAGTTTTCCACTAACGGGTTCGCTAATCCAATGGTAATTGGACGGTACTCATTTAACGCCGGACTTAATCCAACCTTTTAGCGCCTCGGGATAAAAAAATATAAATAAATAAATTCTTAAATTTCAATTTTTTTTTCCTCCCTCAGATTTCGAGTAATTTTCCTTTTTCCAAAAATAATGAAAAATTCTACACAGCGTTTCTAAAAAAAACATTACAAAAGAGTAGGAGTTTAGATAAACATTATTTACTTTACAGAAGATACTTATCCTTCATTGTTTTACAGTTTAAATAGAACGGAAGTACGAGTACAAGTGCACTTTGTTCAATTTTACTCAAACTACTTATCGTAATTTTATTGTTCTGTTAAAAAATATCAAATTTTGTTTTATATTTTTATAATTATTATTTTTGAAATAATATTGCCTTGGGGTATTTTTTTAACTGACCGGAAATGTAAATTCATAGCGAACTTATTGAATGAATAAATTAATTTATTTAAAAACTTGAAATATAAACGTATTTTAAATTCATAAATGATTTTATTGTAGAATTTGTTGTTACAGAAAACATCTTTGAGTATTTATATATATTATGCACATAAATATATTTATACAAAAAATAAAAAAATAAAGTCAGTCGAGATATTTTTTTTTTTTTTTTATATATTTATGAAAGAATGAGAGTTAAAAAAAAAATTTGCATTAGCAGCACTGGTTCATCTCTAGAGACTTTGACTTGAGAATAATTTATTTTTTAAAACGTTTTTCAATGAGCACTTGAAAAAAAAAAAAAAAAAATAAAATAAATAAATAAATTATCGTTATTTTTAAAGAGGAGGGATGGGTGACGTGGAAAAATTGACTTTCTCTAATATTTTATCTTTTTTTTTTTTTTTTCATTTTTATTTAAAAACAAAATCTTTGATAAATTTTTTTTTTGGCGACTTAATTTTTTTTGAGAAAAAAAAATTTACAGAGGACTCAGATAAAAATATTTTAGCGAAAAATAAAAAAATATAGATAGTGTTTTCATTTATTTTTAATCAAAGGGAATAAATAATAAACTGATATTTAAATTAATAATTTTTTTGAGTATAAATTATTAGTAATTAAATTTTGAATATTGAGTAGTCATGAAAAACATTCGATACGGGTGTAATTACTAATAACTCGGTTGTATTGTAATCAATGGACGTAATTAGAGGAATATATAATTGACATCATATTTATTGATTAATTAACAATTAAACCTATTTAATTAAATTTTGTAAGTGCCAATTTACTTAAAAAAAAAAAAAAAAGCTATTTTATGAATAAGATTTTTATTTTTTTATTATTCATGAGTCAACTGAAATTTGAATAATATTATAAATATAATACTGAAACCACTGGGTTATTTAAAATCATGTAATTATTTACAATTTAATTAATTCAAATTTTTGTATAATTATTTTTGTAAATATTGTCTTGTATTTTCCTTGACGTAGTTAATTAATTTTCTATAAAAAGTAGAGCGTAGGAGGAAATTACGAAAATTTATTCATTTAAATTTTATTAGTAAATAAAAATAGTAACTGAAATAATTATAAACTATAATTTACATGAAAATATCAAATTTCAAATGAAAAAAAAATTTTATTGAAATAATTATGATTAAACAAATTTTTTTACCCAACTAAAAATCCGTGGCAGTAATACACAGTAAAAAATAGAAACAAACACCCACTCAAAAAAGTAATAGGAGGACGAATAAATGTCATTCAATACTAAAAGCTATAAGTTTGAGTGCACTTACGCATGACATTTACATGTTTTAACGGTTTATATTTATTTATGTCTTCTATTAGGTATTAATACTCGCAAATAAAAGATGAATATATTCATAAATCATAAACAATACTTTGTATCTCAGCATTTTTATGCTTTTTTTTTTTTTTTTATTTAAATGCTTCGTTTTGTGAAAGCTTGTGATATGAGAATAAATTATTAACCATATTGCAAGTAAACGTTTTGACAAAATAAATGGTCAATCGATTACTTGTTATTTATTAATCCGCTTTCAAATTCACACTCACACACCCACATATACACATATTTATTATGCTTATATAGATTATAGATCTAGATTATCTGTTTTTTAAAAATTATAAAATCGCGGATGTAAATCGAAAATTTTTTGGTTAATTATTAAAAGCATGCATAAAATGAAATTGGGACAGGAAATAATTATTGAAACATTTCCTATGCACATTCATGCGGTAACGAGAAATTACAAGCTAGTTAATGTATGATATATATGCTTTATTAAATCTTGATTTTCAAGGAAAATACATGAGAAGCTCAGACATCAGTTTCTCCTCCTATTTAATTTCCATAATCGTAATTTTAAATTACTAGTTACTTGTATTGTTCGTTAACTTTTAATTTTTAATTAAACAATTACAAAAATATCACTAAATTAAAAAAAAAATTTCTATTGAGTTTTTATAGCTGATATATATACATATATGTGTTAGGGTAGTCATTTAAAATTAAATTTTCTCAGACGCCCCATAAAAAGCTTTTTTTTAGTGGAAAAATACATGGGGAATTTAGTTTTTCCGTTTTAAGTAAAAAGAATACGTGCCAAAAAACGATCACAGTTCATTTTTCAATACAATCGCGGTTTTTTTCAAATGTCGCATGAAATATGCAGATTAAAGAAAAACCATAGGAACAATTTTGTAGGAAATTAAATTCTTGACAAAAAAGGCCATGTTCATTTTTTATAAAAAATGTGTATTTGAAGATACTTTGAAAAATTTTTTTTTCAGATTTGATAAATGGAGCGTTTTAAGGATTACAGATTTTGAAAATAACATTTTTCTAAGTATATAGAAACTGGTACAAGCCTTAATAATTGATATGTTACGAGCTACGAAGTTGTCTATATTTATGAAAAAACGTTATTTTAACATTTTTTATCCTCAAAATGCCCAATTGATAAGATCTAGATCAGTTCTTTGAAAATATCTTTATAAATACACGTTTCATAAAAAAAATGAACATGACTTTTTTTGTCAAGAATTTAATTTCCTATAAAATTACTTCTATGGTTTTTTCCTTTAATTTGCATATTTTATGAGATATTTTTAAAAAACCGCGATTGTATCGAAAAAATGAACTTTAATTGTTCTTCGGCACGTGTTCTTCTTACTTAAAACGAAAAAACTAAATTCCCCATGTATTTTTTCACTAAAAAGAAGCTTTTTATGGGGCGCCTAAGAAAATTTAATTTTTAACGACCACCCTAATATATATGTGTATATATATAAATTATGCCATTTTGGGAGATGAATTATTAGACGTTTCTTAAAATCCCATTGGAAATGTCACTTTGATTATATTTACAAACTTGCTCACATTATTATGCCAAAGTTCATGCTAATGAGTCAAGAGAATTCAATATTTTAATTTTCATACAGAGCGTTCTCAAGTGACTACTAACGAATTCCTAATAACTGCACATATTTTGAATTGAAATTATTTCAGTACTTTGACGGCAATAAATTATTTTTGATATGAAGGAATTTCTTTTCTTATCGTGAGCAAGCATTTGAAAGAATTTGGAATTTAAATTAACGTTACCACAAAATAATTGTTATTAATATCTATAAATAAAGTTTATTTAAATATCAAATTAGACAATCTAAATTCAGTGGAGACTTTACATGTGTATTGATATGGAAAGTATGGATCTTGTTTGAAAGTAATTCTGAGAGAATTCACCTTGAGGGGGTATTGTTCGTATTCTCTGCTATAAATAAATTACATGTTTTGATATTTTTATTTTTTTTACAAAAAAAGATATTGTTGTTATTACTTTACGGTATTGAATGATATAAACTTTCAATTCAAATAGGAAGTTTTAAATATACATATTTATAGGTGCGAATAGTCAGGAAAGGGCCGGAAAAAATGGATGCGAAAATTATTAATCAATTTTTTTTTTTTTACGGTTTTAAATTATGATTTGTAACATTTATTATTGTTTTTCAGTAATTTGAAATGTATGGGATGTTTTTTTAGTATAATTAAATATAAGTTCTGCTTCATCAATTTTTAAGTGTAGAAAATAAAAAAATTAACTTTTTTCGGTGGAATTATAAAAATACCAAAAAAAAAAAAAAGTACACGTTCATTAAATTTTTTTTAAAGTCAGTCTATTTTCATGGGGCAAAATGGCGGGTCTAAAATTTTAAATTGAAAATTATTTTATTTTTAAACTCACGTCTTGTTTTTCCCTGATATGTATTCTATATTTATAGATATATGTAAAAAGATATTACAGAAAGTGATAAATGAAAATGAGGTTTTAAGGTTTTGATTAAATTATATCGAGATGATGAAAGTTTAAAATGAAAAGTAAATTTTCCCGTTCTTGAATTGATACTCCCAGACGTATTTCTGTTATTTCAGTTAAACTTTCTTGTTATATACATTGTGTATATAAAATAGTACAAACATTTTCTCGCTTAGAATATTAACTATGAAATTGTTTAGATTTTCATGTTTTAAATTACAATACTTCAGGAAAATTTTATCAGTTATCTGTTTTAACTTTTCCACGTCGTAATAGTTTATTAACTCAACTCATAAGCGTTACATTTATATAATAACAATAATAATTTATTTTAACCATCGAGTAGTAACGTGATTAATTTTTGTTGCAAAATTATTTTATATTTATTTCATACTTTTTCAAAAGAATATTTAATTTAGTTTCAATAATAAAATTTATTTCAAAATAAAAATTAAAATTGGGGACCAATACACTAGATATTTAGTAAATCAAGATGTTAAGAATGATGTTGTACAGAAAAAAGTAAATAAAGACGCGAGAAAAGTGAGAATGAAAAAAAGTTAAACAAAAAACATAAAAAGGTAAATAGAATGGGATCTTAGAAAACGACACTGCGAACTACAAGGGTCATTAGTAATAAAAGTAGACGTAGAAGAGGTACAAAAATGAGTAAGAAATAATGTTGAAGAGGGTCAACCCTCAAGCTATTTTATTTTTATCCAAAATTTTTTACCATTTATAAAATTTAAATATTTTAAAATTTTTATTCGCACTGAAAATATAAACTCACAGTATTATTTTTTACAAATATAATTTTAACATCATCATAAATTCACATCTTGTACTTCCGTTTATTTCCTTTGCTATCTTGCATCATGTCGTTGTCCCTTTTTCTTATACTTTAAAACAATGAAAAAATTTATAAGACTCGAAGCGGATGAGCTTTAAGCCAAGTTGGAGAAACAAGCAAAGAAGAGTCTCTTGTTTTTTTTTTTGCTCTTTTTTGCTCCATAACTCCAACATCCACTTAAATGTCTATGACACTGACATATTTTCCGCTTTTCATTTTAAACCTTTTTTTTTTTAATATAATTTACTGTATCGAAAAAATAAATCTCATTTAATTAACTTTTGTGATAATCGAGCTTCAGTAAATAATTAATACTAATCGTCTTTAGATTTTTCAAATTATCAAAACAATGAGCTTTGTCAACTGTTATTTTACAGTTATGTAATATAATATCGCATTAAAGTCATTCACTTTAGCATCGGGTTTGCACAATATTAATACTTGTAATAATAATTATAATACCCTTTGAAACAGTTATATGCTTGCGAGGATTCAGATACAATAGGAAATATTTTTCAAATTCACGATTTATTAGTTTGTTTGAAAGGTATTAACTTCCTGAACTAATTAATTAGTTTATCAACACAACCAGATACTGTAGAGGTATCGCTTTTGGCCACTGTAAGCCAGTTTTGAACACTTCAAAAATTTGAATAAAATTTTTGCAAAAGACGCAATAAAAATTTATTTTTAAAATTTCGCGTCACTAATTCCAAAAGGACATATTTTTGTACACCTTTTTGGACTTTAGAATTTTTCTAAAACCAAAGACTTATTCTGGAGCTGAAAATTTGGAAAATAAATTTCGAAAAAAATAAAAAAATTTTTTTTTTCAATTTTTAGCTATGAAATAAATTTACAGGATGATTGACCATGAAAAAAAAATTATACGCTCTTTTGGTTTCGTAGATCAAAAAATCGTAGGAAAATATGTCTTTTTGGAATTAGTAACGATGTGTACATAAAATACTTTTATTACGCTGTAACAGTGAAAATTTTATTTAATACTTTTTCATTAATTAAAATGGAGTATTAAATGTCAAAACATAGAGCAGTCGCCATAAATGGTACTTGCACTCTACTAAACAATTTTAAAATTCTTGATTAACTTTTAAAATTTTTTGTTACTAAATTACATGTTGCACTTAAAATCCATGTTTTCATTGTTTTGTGCGCTCATTCATATTTATTTTTGTGTGTGAATACATGTTGTTTTATTTTTATAATTCCCTAGCTAAGCTTTTCATCTCTCGCTTCATTTTATGTATGGAAATATATACTGATTGAAGAGGAAAATAATTTCGCGTAGCTCCTTTAAATTAGTAATTTTTAGTTCTCGTGGGAGTATTTTTTAATTTTTCGATGAGCGTACTCATCAAATCAATTCAATTTTTATTCGCTTCAATATAATTATGAAATCTAAACTTAATAAAAAATTTGCTCTTTCTTTCAACCACCCAATCGTTGAATCAATTTTTTACTCACCGAAACTTTCATCACTTTTCATTTAAACAATCCAATGAAATCATACAGTTCGCCTCATATTTGCTGTACGCAAACATTCAAATTAAAGTATCAAATAAAATCTACCCGCCGAAAAAAAAATAAACTTAAAAATCCTTTAATTACTTTTATCGATTTAATTAACTTAAAGTATATTTAAATCTACAGCCAACCCTTGCGTTTTTTATTTCCACATGCAGCCAATCGCATCACAAAATACATAAATTTTACATTATTACCAAAAAAAAAAAAAAAAGCATTCAATTTATAAATATTTTCAAATTTATATTCAATGCAACCTTTGATTAAAAATTCAAAAATTTACTATTCATTAAAATCCAATGGTTTTATTTATACATATAAATATATATAGATATATTTATATATTTTAGAGGATACCAATTAATCATTACTGTTGATTGTAATAAAAAAAAACTCGGAGACAAATCAACGGATCCATTGAATAAAATCTCATCGTAACACCAAAGGTCGAGTTTTATCGATTAAGCTCTCAGGTTATTATTTTAAAATCTCGATCCAAGAATACGTAAAATAAAAAAAATGAAATACTTGCATTTGCATTTGACCATAATGACTATGGAATGGCTTAAACGTTTTTATTTTTAAGTGCTTAATCCTTTTATCGTGTGTACGTAGAAAGTTGTCCAAGCGTTTATTGACGGGCTTTATCGCTACGTAATTTTCATCTGACATTTATTTATTGCCAAACGTTATCTTTTACAAGACGTAAATCTACTTGAGTACAGTTATTATCGAGCTTTTAACTATACAATCAAATTAAAAACCCACGCTCTTTAAATTTATGCATTTCTGTTAAATATAAGTGAGTCATTAAACATCCAATCGGCTGATTGATAGAAATAAAAATAAATAAAATGTTTTTATTGATGATCTTATGTATGATATTTTCAATGGATTCGAATTAAAAAAATCATTTTTTTTAGTCTGTGACTTTATGCCGACGTTCTAGAATCTTAGTTTATTTTTACGTACAATGACTGTTTTATCTATAAAAAAAAAAAAAAAAAAAATTTTGAAGTAAAAGGTCGATTTTCTGGTTGTTTTTTTAACCCGGGTACTGTTTCGCTCTTTAAAAAATTCTCGGGTCATGATAAAACAAAGTTCTATTGTTCTTTGTTGAGATAAAGGATAGACAAATACCTTTGTGTTATATATCCATCTATATATACATGTTCATGTAATATATTTTTTATATTTAAGATAAAAATTTTTTGTAATTTTTAAACTAAAACTTACAGTATTTTTTTAAGGACTAAAATTGTAGGACATCAAATATCCTTTCCGAAACACATATATAACATGTAAATATTTTATATATTTTTTGAAATATTATATATCGCACATGAGCTTCGAAATAATTCAATTGAATTTCCATCTATCTGAAAATCGGAACGTTTTCGCGCAACGAAAAATAAATTCACGTAATTTGACTGCTTAAGGGGTAGTTCCGGAAGTCGGGGTGGCCTAAGATTTTCGGCTGACATACCAGCATCTATATGCGAAACATTTCAGAAATCTAGTCTTTCAGTAGATTTTTTTCTTTTCAATTTTTTTTACTTAATTCTACATGAAATATCATTTTTGATAATCAGATATTTTCATATTTTTATACATATAAGGGACCGAATATTATTGTATACACAAGTGAATAGAAAATAAAAGCGTTGATTACAGCATATGAGTAATTCACGCACGTGCCAACTTCATTTTCGTGTCTCCAATAATTATTATATAGCTCTCTATACATACATTTATATCATATAATAATCTTGTGGACACTAATCCTACCCTTGTTTTTAGTGTCTCTGTAAATAATAAATGTTACGCACTCGATGCGAGCAATTATTTGCTCATTATTAACTCATTTATTATTTTAATCTCATATTTTTATTTATTTTTTTTTCTCCAGATTATATTACAGTTGATTTCTTATTAACGGCGAGTGAGTGCATATTATGTAACATAATATATATACTTATTTTTCTATTTTTGATCGCGTGAGATTTTCAACTCACGTGCTATTGATTTTTCCAAGTTTTATTTTTCTTTGTTATCGCGTGAGAAATTTTTCCCTTGCAGTTTTTTAAAAATCAAGTGTATTTACTTCCATTACTCAATTTTTCCCTTATTTCAAAATTTTTAAGTACGGCTAAATCAAAAAATAATTAAATATTTTTTTTTTTTTTCAAAAATTCAAATGATCCAAAAATTTTTACAAAAAGCCCACAAATCCTAAAATTTAAAAATAACAAATATCTAAAAATTATTATTTTCATTTTTTCAACTGTCGATAATTGAAAAAATTTAATTAATTACCAAAATTGTGAAATTTTAATTGAAGCTTAAAACTTCAGCTACAAAATTATTTTTTGATGAACTTTCACATGATTTTTTTTTTTTGGTGGGTTATGATAAATTGTAGCAACACTGATCTTTTAAGATTTACTACTCCCTATAACGCGAACGGATTAACGTCAAAAATTAAAAAAAAACTTGAAATTGAAGCTCAAGTAGTAAGTTTTCATGTCAATCCATTACTAGAGCAAGAAAATTATCTTCTTAATTTTTATTGAACATTATAATCAAACCTTACATTCTTTTTACCGATTTTTGTGATCAATCATTCAATTCTCACAATTAAAAATCAGCGATATTTAATTTCACATGAAAAATACTTGATTTTTTTTCCTATAGGCGGTTAATTAAAAATAAAATTTTAATTGAGCAACTAAATAAAATAAAATGTGAAACAGTTTGCGTCCAGAATCTAGGGTCCAGAGAATTACAATCGAATCATAGAATTCAAACTAGTATGATTAGAATCTCGAGTTGGTAGTTCGAAGTTGTTAAGTCAATATGGACAATAGAAACACTAAAGATCCATTTGATTCTCTTGTTTCTACTGGGGATTACAGTCGAGTCCGAAGATACAAGAGCTTTGATACCATTACATTTTATCTCTATCTAACTTGAGCGACAGTAAACTTTAAATAAAGACTTCATCTGTTATAAAGAAAAAAAAATCCACAGATTACTTCAGTTATTTATTAATAAAAATTCTTATGAGAAAATCTACAGAATTATTCAATAAATAAATATGTAAAAATCAAAACACATAACAAAAGGAGCTATTTACTAGTTGGATATGCGGTGAAATATTTGATGAGATTAATTTATTAAATATGAACAAAAATTAAATAAAAACCTCAAGAGTCGAATGAAAGAGTGGCGCGAAACACGCTACGTTAGTTTTGTTTGTTAATTTTTTTGCTTTGTTGATTTAGTATGCAGAATAGAAATAGTGTAGTGATGTTGAGCATAACTTTCATTCAGCACGAAGTCATTTATTATTTAATAGGATTAGTCGCGTTTTATGACGTAATAAATATTTGATGTCGAGCAGAGGAAATTTGTAAATTATTGAAATTGTTAAGGAGAAAACTTTTTTAAAAAAGTTCTGTTCTTTTGTGTACATATTTTAGTACGTAAAGTTTGTGATAGGGGCAGGTATTTATCAAGAAGGAAAATAATTTTAGTTGTAAGAAAAATTTTACGGATGGTAATTAATTATTTGTTCGTTTTTGAAGAAATAAAGTTCCTTTGATAATTTTATGTTGGTGTAGAAATTTTTTCATTTCGAATCAACAGTAAAATTTCATGGTCAGAATCAAGATTTCATAGAGTTTGAAAAAATTTATTTAAAATTTTTTTTTATAAGTTGAAGACGGAAATTTGCGGTATATTAAAAGTATTCTAGTACAAACACCAGAGTAAAATTGGAAAATAGTTGCCGTGGGCAAGCCTTTAAAAGTTTTAGTTGTTTTCAAGATCCAAGAGCTTGAAAATATTATTCTTAGTAATAAATAAAAATAAAATAGATTCTGATGCATGGGAAATCTATTTCTGAAGAAAATTAAAATTTTTATCCTTTTTATCAATGACCCACGTCTTGATTTTTCTTTGTTTCCTTGAGAGGCGATTCCTATAAAAATTGAAGCCTAGTATGACTATTTTAATTTACAATTATCCAGTATAACCAATAAATAAAAATTATTTAAAATAACAAGACAAATTTTTAAAAAAATTTCATCATTTATTAAGTGATAAAAAATACTTAACTAAATATATGCTAAAAAAATGATATGTAGTAAAAAATATTAAAGCTCGTGATAGAAATTAACTTCTAAAATTTACAATAAAATATTTCCAGTGTAAAAATATAATAATCATCCATAGTCGCTACTGGAGTATAAATCGTTTTGATCACAAGATTGATTGGGTTTCCAAGTGGGACTGACATATTTCTGCACATAAGTAAGATGATATTTATACCCATCGTCATTGTTACTCTTAACGTTACAATTTACAAACGAACAAGTTCTGTAAAGAGTCAAAGGCGCATTGTTTCTTTGATCCCCGCCCTCGGGCGCGTATACAAACATTTTCCTTATGTCTGCTTTGCCTTCGCTGTTTTCCGGTTTAACTATCTTTGGAAACGTAAACTCATGAAGTCTCACTTGTTTTTTCTTCCTACCTTTCTTTAAATGCGTGGATTGAACTATCGGAACAAACTCTTCTTCATCTTCATCTTCATCTTCAGTTCCAGTTCCATCTCTAAGTCCATCATTGCAGTTACAATATTCAGTCTTGCATGTTTCTTGCTCGACCCTCAGCTCTTCGGGTTCCATTTCTCTGCTGATTGTTTTCAGAGTTTCACAAAGCGACGTCAAAGCTTTTACCGTATCTTCGTCATCCGATTTATCAACGTTTTCACTTGGTTCAATTTTATTATTTTTAAGTGACGTCTGACATGAACAATCGGCGTTTGAAAATTTTATCGGTTTAAATTTATAAGACAATTCAATATCTGGTGAATTATTATTATTATTATTTATTTCATTTTGCATTTCTTGTAAATGTGATGATAAGCTTCGGTATTCTTTGCTTATATTTTTTAAATACTTATCACATTTTTTCCAATTTGCTGGTAATTTTTTTTTTTTTACACTATATTTATTACTATTATCACTAGGGCAGTCACATAAACTTTCGCTGGAATTTCTATCATTATTATTATTATTATTATTATTAAAATATTTTTCTGGACAGTAACATCCGAGTGAACAAACAGAATTACTTTCAAAACAGCAGTCAATCATTTTGTTTTGATGATTAGTTTTTAATTTCGGAAAATTTTTATTATCATTTCTTGAAATTTTTTCCTGATTCTCGACACTGTCCCTCTTATGTTCAATCATCGATGATCGCCTGTATAAACTTTCGCGAGATTTATTCATTCTTGACGAATGTTTTTCTTCAAAATTTAAGTCCAATTCAGTTCCGTCACAATCGTTTACTCTTTCAATAGTCCGTTTAACTTTAAACTTATTTTTATTTCTATACAAATGTCTAACAGAGGAATTGTCATCAGTTTTTCTACATCCTAATTCCGTATTCGGTAACTTAAATTTGTTTTTACATTTTATATCACCCGAGGAATTTGAATCACAGTAGTCGGCACTAGTTGGCGACTCTAATAAATTTGTTGTATTTAATTTACTCTTATGAATTTTATGTGAATTTTTTTTTACCCTGACTCCAGAGCACCGGCTTTTATTAACGCGTTTTATAATTTCGATGCTCGCTATTTTGCTTTCATCGGGAAATTTTGTTTTGCTTTTTTTGCGGTAACTTTTTTCGATAATTCGTGGCATGTCACAAAGAGTTGGATAAATAGATCGAATGGAAACTGATGAAGATTCTGAAGCAGAAGAATCATTAATAATTTGATTACTACTAAAATTTTTATCGTCAATTTTACTACTATTTTTTTTTGACTTAGTTCTCGTTACTGACGTACGTTTGTTGTGTTTTTTTTTAACCGACAGATTTTTCGTAAGTTTTTCTGGTGATAAAAGTTTTTTAGTACCCAGTAAAGTTGAACCACATGTACATTCTAATTCCTCGTTCATGTCATCGCCACTACTGAATTTACTTTTTACCAAGTCTTCGAGATTTCCCCATGGACGTTGATCCCATGTCGTTATTTTGTCCTTAATACTTTTAAATTCTGCCATCACATCTTTATTGTTTATTTATAACCTTGTTTTTTTTATTTGGATTTAAATTATTTAAAATTGAATTTAAATTAAACCTTGACGTTGACATTTATAATTTTAATTATTTTAAATAAGTCTTGATATTATAAACACAGACGGTGAAAAAATTGAATAGAAAATAAAATAATTTAAAAAAATTTATTTTTATAAAAATTGTTAAAATAACCTGATTTATATATTTTTATTTTACGTTATTTGTTATTTATACAACTTCAAGTTATTAATTTTTTTTTTTTTTTTTTAATAAAAAAATTTAATTAAGTAAATTATTAACATTAAATAAAATAAAGTCCAGGAGAGGACATAAAATTCAAAATAAATTTTTTATTTTTATACAAATTAATTTTTTTACTATTAGTTATTTTTAAAATGAAATTTTGTAATTTTTGAAAAAAAAGAAAAAAACGAATTCAGAAACTTTATTAATTTTTTCATTTTATTTTACAATGACTTAATATTTAAATTACAAATAAAAAAAATTTTGAAATTTTTATTATATGATCTATATACATTTTGAAAATATAAATTATTGAGTTACAAAAATATTAGGTTGAAATTTTCAATACAATGAAAATTTTAAGTGACAAAAAATTTTTCTGTGTCCATTTTACCTCATGAAAAATTTTTTTATAAATCAATTCAATTAAAAAAAAAAATCTTGTAAAATAAAAACAACAATTCAAATAAAAAAAACCCTTTTATATTTTTAAAATATTGGCTATTTAATATTTATAAATAAAAAAAAAAAATTACCACATAATTTATTAATGCAAAATATATATATACATATATATATATACATATATATTAATATAATAAAGTCTAATTAGTCGATCAACTCTTTGAGGTTTCTCTTACGCTTCAAAAAGCTTGCTTTCCTCCGCACTAGTTCGCCGTCAGCTGTTTTTATACCACCACAATATAGTCCATAATTACAACCACCGTAGCTGTAAAGATCCAATAATTTTTTTAAAATTTTAAATAAAAACAATAAATTCAAATAAATACTCAC
The DNA here is from genome assembly GCF_026212275.2 of Microplitis demolitor. Lineage (NCBI taxonomy): Eukaryota > Metazoa > Arthropoda > Insecta > Hymenoptera > Braconidae > Microplitis > Microplitis demolitor. The sequence goes on along the minus strand of NC_068549.1, from coordinate 20,946,057 downwards.
TTGTATCTGCCAGCTCTAAAACTAGAGTAAGATGGTATGGAATTAAAAGGCGGCCAAAGTGAAAATTTATTGTCATTTGAATTAAAATCAAAGTCTTGGTTGCATCTCAGTCCAATCCACGGTCCAAGAAGTACAATAATTATAATTAAAAAAGTACTTTGAAGGGCGATTGGCCAATGGTAGCGCAACATGTTGCTCCAATATTCACTGACACCTCGATCGATCTGCGTTCATTCAACCGGAATAGGTGTGTGTTATATAGATTAAGATATAGATATATAAGACACGATTAAACTGTCAGAGGGTTGATGGGCAACTAAATCGTGCCTTGAGCTTGATATAGTCACTTAAATTAAAGGGCTATCGCTTTAGATTGAGAATACATTCTTACCTTTATAGTCTCTAGACTTGAGTTTATCTTGAATTTTCTGACGTTCATATTCGAGTTTTCTTCTAATCTATTACCTTTACCTGTATCCAGGTTTCTATGCGCTAGTGTCGTTTCTGCTGATGTCAGTTGTGACTTTAGTCTGTTTATTATAAATAAATATAAAATAATTTGAATACGAAAATAAAAAAAAGCCATTAATTTTAATAAAAGGCAGCGTTTAATGTAAACTCGCTGTATTCTAAAATGACTTGAGAAATTTATTAACGAAGCTAACAACGTAGTCTCGTAAACTGCTTGTGTAAACACTGGGGATTCATGTGAAAGCTAATCAAACTCACTTGGAATAATACCAAGATGTATTATACATATACACCCCCCTTTATATATATATATATATATATATATATATATATATATATATATATATATATATATATATATATACATCCATTATAACTTATTTTTCAAAGAGTCTTCGTAGTGATAAAAAATTTACTCACCTCCAATCGGAAATTAAACAATCTGCAGAATGCCCACGGCGGGCATTTAATACTTTAAATGGATAACTCATTAATTTGACCATTCTCATATTTTTTTTTTTCACATAAAAAAAAAAAATTAAATAACACGAGAAATTTAAAAAATTTTATTTCAACGAAAAAAAAAAATGACTCAACTCATAAATTTATGTGTAGGTTATCTTTTATTTTTTATTATAAATACATATGTGAAATTTTTAAAAACAATTGAAAAATGTAACATCAATTTTTTTTTTTTTATCAAAAAATAAGTATGTGCATCACGTGCATGGAAACATTAAAAAGGTCAGGTAGCGTTAGCGCCCTTTTGCAATGATGTGAGTTGAGGGTTAGCAGTTAGGTCAGCAGATTTTTCCCAAAGGTGTTTTTCACGAGATTGATTGCGAGTACAAATAGTCTTGTGATGGGTATAGGGTATAAAAAGCGTATCTACGATTTTTAAAATCTCAATGGTGATCATTTTTTTATTATTCATTTTACTATTTACTCCTTACTCTTCTTCTACTCTGACGATAATTGCATCTTTCAATGACGTAAATGAAAATAAAAGTATGAATAATATAGGAATAAAAATAGAACGAAAAAATTTATTTAACGATCGATTGAATCTTGTCTGTCTTTTACAGGCTTTTTTTATCTTTTATCAAGTCTCAATTTTTTTTACGACAAATAATTCCAATAATAATTATAGTTTTTTTTTTAACTTCAATTTTTTTAGTTTTATTTACGATATCTTAGAGATTATTCAACATTTTGGTTATTCAAAAATACTCTCAGATCAATAGTTTTAAATATATATATACATTTTTGAAAGTTTAAAAAAAATTACGTGTTAAGTAGGGTCTATAGAAATTTTTGTCCAAGCTTTTCTCTCAAAAAAAACTTCTAAACGCAAAAAGAAGAACGAGGCTCGATGCATTGCTCTATAATCTAGCAACATACGTTTTCATTTTTCAAAAATATGCTTTTGTTTAAGAGAAAAACGTGGAGTGCAACAGAGATAGTACCGTTTGTCGACTTGAGTGTGACAGAGAAAAAAGTTCAGACTCCTCTTAAATAAAAGTGTTTCTTTTCAAACTGCTTTACTTTTTAAAATATTAGACTTTCGCGATTTTTGATAAGAGCTAAAATTATTGGAAATCAAATTTCCTTTTCGAAACACATATATAACATATAAATATTCCATAAATTTCGTGAAAATTGCAAATATAAGTTTGGAGTAATTACACCATGAAAAAATTATTATTATATTTTTTTTATTCGTTTAATAATATCTCGTAATATTTTTTTTTTGTAGAGACGGTACTGAGGATAAAAAAAAACTTTTTTTTTATGAATTTAAATTCCAATAAATATTTAGTTTTTATATAATTCATATATTTGTATTATTTCTAGCTTCAAGCAAAAAAGTATACATTTTTTAGTACATGCATCATTACTTTGCGTATTGAAGTTTATTGAACGCTAATAAAATAAAATTTTTCATACCATGAATTGAAAAAAATAAAAAAGTTGATCAGATGATTTATTTTATCTCCGCATTTGACATTTAACGGAAATTTTAAACTGACCCGTAAAATATCGTGTCAATTAAAAAAAAAAAAAATTTCAAAGTCCATTTTTTTTTTTTTTTTTTTTTTATAAAAGCACTTTTCAATAGCGCGTTAAAAGTTTATGAGTGATATAACAAGGATGAAAACGTCCTCGATTCACTTGAGTCTAAGTGTCAGAAATTTAAAAGTTTAATTTTTCAGTTTTCTTTCTCAGCAAAATTAGTTTTGTAATTTTTATCTAAAAATGATAATAATATTTTTTTGATTGAAGGCCAATAGAAAATTGTTAATTATAACTTTTAAGTCGACTTTAATTTTAAACTAAAAGAAGTTGCATTTAATAGGTTCATAATTATATTAGAATATTCAATGGATCTTTTAATTAAATTATTGAACTCTTTTATTACGGACTTCAAAAGAAACATAATTGAAGATTTTTTGGACGATTGATACGAGATTGGTTATTACATTGAGAAAAAATTTCACTCGATTGATTTTCTAATTTTTAGTCTTGTTCGTTGTCTTGTAAAATATTTACGTGTTCATAAGTTGATATATAAAAAATATATGACTGTTTTACTTGTCAGTGATTTGATTTTGAGCAAGTAGTTAAGTTTTTCTTTTTTATTATGAGTAATCCACTGACCTTTAAATAAATAACACGTTAATTAAGGGCTGGTTTAACATCGCAACATTTTATTCACCACAAAAAATAAATATTTAATAAAAAAAAAAAATCAGCGAGTTTTATCACAACAAAAATATCCATTGAAACTAACGTTTATTGATATACTTCCGTACGACAGTCTCTGAAGTCTCTTGTGTTCATTTTTGTCTTGTATCCTCATTCAATAGAGTATTGTTGTATACCCACACACACGTACACAAATATATATGTGTTTATAGTATATGTTTGCACTGCCCACATAACATAAGTGATAAATACACTCGACGTTTATGAAACAATCAAGGATTTCCACAATTTTCAAGTGTACTTCAAAAAAACATATCGCTAAATTTTAAATCAATTCACTTTATTTATGTTCGAGTCCCCTTTATTTCATATATATTCATTATATTAATATTATTATTTAAAAAGAATATAAATTTAAATGATAAAAATCTAATTTTATTTTATTTCAAAAATATCTAGTACTTATTTTATATACACAGGAAAAAAGCGTTTTTTGGAACAAGAAAAATGTTTCATTATGAAATGAGAACAAAAATTTTCTCAGGATTAGATAAAATTCTTGACGCAAGAATTTATTACTCACCTCAAAAAATTTTTTCTCGCCCCAAAAAAATTTTCGTTTTATTAATTCATAATGCAAAAAATTTTTCTGGGACAAGTGGAAATTTTTCGCGGCAAGAAGTTCTTTTGTTCTGTATACATATATATATATAGGGGAAGGTCGTACAAAACCGGGACTAGGTAAACACAAAAATTTGGTAAAAAATTTTTTTAAAAATTGTTATTAATCGTCGTTTACTTTCATCATAATTTTTCTACAATTTTAAGTGTCCCGAAATTTCTTTCCAAAGCTTGTTTTCCGAAACTTTTTAGTAGACGTAATGTATTGTTGGGTACAAAAAATACATACAGTGTCTTTTCCGCCATATTTAAATTTTATCCAAGTTATTTATCTTCGATAATTTTTTTTTTCGCTGTCTTTAGTTATTAACAGTGTTGCAAATCTCTTTCTTCACTCAGACTAAATATAAAAAATTTCTTTCTTTGTAATAGTCATATTTTTTAATTTTTTTTTTCGAAAATGCTCTCTTTTCCCGCCTGGGGAAAAATTTTCTATGGCAACTAGAAATTAGATTTAAATACTCAAAATGAAAAAAAAGAAAATTTTCCATACCCAAATTTAAAAAATTCCATTATTTTCTTAGCGGTCCCGTTTTGCCCACTCTCCCCAATATACATATATTATAGAGTAAGTACATAACTTGGTAACACTGACTTTAAAGCTCGTTGAGGTAAAGTACGCAAGCTTAAGAACTATAATATGTATCATCAAGCTTGAGTAGATGTTAGATAAGATGAGTTATATATAAGTTAGAAGGTGATAATGACGGCGAGGTTGATGGAAATGATGATTAAGGTGGGAGTTATCATATCACCCTTAGCCTCTATACCCTCGGGTGGTTACATATATTGAGTTTTGCTGAACAATTCATATGATAAAGGCGGAAGAGTAACACTTAATTTATAATTAACATTAGGCTCAGCTTAATTAAAAAAATTATAAATTATTAAGTACTTTCTATTAAGGCACACAAAATAAGTGTTAATTAAAAATAATCACGATTTAGTGAACCCACTTAATTAACTCGAGTTACGTTTATTTTTAAATTAACATTAAAAATGACACTTATAATTAACATTTTTTTTTATGACAAAAGTCATACATTATAAATTACAAATGATATAAATTTACATATTTTATACCATAAACATTTACCCTCATTATTAACAATTAAAATTACCTTTTAATTAATACTCATAATATTTAAAATGTATTTACTTTCCTTATTATTTATCTTACTCTTCAAATGATAAAATAAATTATTCATATATTAATATAACATGAAATTATAATTTCTTATTTTAACAAAAGTTTTCACTCAATTATTAACGAATTAAATAATCAATTATTCATTTTTTGAAACTTTTTATTAATAATAATATTAATGAAATTTTTTTCTTTTTTTTTTTTTAAACAAAGTTGATAAATTTTAATAGTTATAATTTTAATACCACGATAAAAAAAAGTAAAGTAAAAGTAAACACCAGCTTATTGCACTTTTCCTGTCTTTGCTCTTTTCTTATTTCTAATGGATCACTGTGTATCGAATTTTTTCGCTACTATTTACTAAACTCTTGTCTATAAAAAAAATCTATAATCAATTTAGTCTAATAATAATTAATTAATTACCTAAGTAATTAATTAATCCATTCGTTCATTAGTGAACTAATAATTCTCCATAACCAAAACGTGATACTAGAAAATTATTAATCGTCATGGTACATCAATTGAATCAAAGAACTTATTAAGTAATTAATTAATTTATATAAATATATATATATATATATATATATATATATATATATATATATATATATATATATATATATATATATATATTATAAATTTAGTACTCGTGTAATGTAATCTACAGCAATTAAGCATGGTGTGAAAATACTTGTTTCTGATATGCATTTTCCAGGACGTGATTTAAAACCACAATAGTACCTGTGGTTGTTGAGTTATGATTCAATTGACATGTAGATTAAATTGATGTTTATATATGTATATATTTACCTAGTATGTATCGATTATGTGGATTTCAATCGGCATTTTAGTGTTTCAAGTTAAATATTTTTATTTATTTTATTTTATTTATATTTCTTTTTTTAATTTATCATGGTATCAATTCCATTTTATTTTGTTTTAATAAAACAAATGATTGAATTAATTAAAAATTGTTGGTGCATATTGAGATTGATTTGAATTTAAATATTAAAAAATTTATTTTTAAAGTTGACGTAAGGGTAAAATTTCAAATTCTGGCCAAACTAGTCGAGATACGAGAAAAATGCATTGATATAATTTTGTAGGAAATTTAATTTTCTATTAAAAAGGTATTTATTTATTTTTTTGTAAGTGTGGCGGATTAGACAGAAATTTGATTTTTAAGATAAGAAATTTTTCCATTTTTTTTTTAACTGATATTTTACTGATCAAACTTTGAAAATTAAATTTGTGACTAAACTACAAGTCTACACTTTTTTAGGAGATTGAATTTCCTACAAAAAAAGTCATAAATTTTAATGTAAATCCATTGGATAAAACTGTAAAAATTTTAAAAAGCAAAATGAATCCTTTGATATTATTACTTTAACTTTATCTCCCATTAAACAGATAATTTGCATCGTAAATTTTTATTTTACATAAAACATACTTTGCTGATTAGCCAATCAATAAAACTAAAAAGAAAAATATCCTTTAGTACTCTGAAACTTTCCTCAATTTTACTCCCTCATTCAACCCTTTCAAAAATTTTAATTCGATTAATTACAAAATTTTCATTCTTAACTGCTTACACAAATGTTTACCCTCCAAAAAAAATGCATAAATTGTTCTCAAGATCTCAAGACCCATTACCGTAAATTACCGCTTTAGTTATCTCATACTTTCAAAAAATATTTAAAAATAAAATATTAATTTTCCTATCAACACTAATTATCTCTGCCACTACTTAATTAATTGCTATAACTACATCGTAATATTATTATATAATTATCAAATATTATGAAAGCTCAAGAGTTATTGATTATTTTCAACATAAATATTTTTAATTAATTTAGATAAAATTATTTTAATTAATTATTCATAACCTTATAATTAATTAAAATGTTTTTTTTTTATATATTTCATACTCATATATATATATATATATATATATATATATATATATATATATATATATATATATATATATATATATATATATATATGTAATAGGGTGAGATAAAATTTTTTTTTAATAGTTTATGGATTAAAACTTTTACGCGGGAAAATAAATTTCAAAGACTTTCCATTTATCTATTTCATTCAAATGAAAAAACCGGGAAATTTAAATTAGCAATTTCTAATGATCGATATTACGAGTTCACATTCTTTTCAGGAATATATTTTTCAAATACTTAAATATATATGTAGCGCATACGAGAATTTAAATTATGCCGTTGGTTTGAATTTTCCCTCATTCACTTAAGGGAATATAATTTTTTTCATTTTTTATTTTTACTTTTTATTTATCATCGCAGTTGTATCGACCGATACGACACGAAAGTATCGCGTGACTTGACGCATTTTTACTAGTACACCCTAGTATGATGAAAACTATTATACACAGTATTTAAAAACAAATACATCTCCATTTCTTTGGCGCGAAAAAAAAAGCAAAAAAGAAAGAATTAATAACTTACAAAAGTTTTTACTGTAGGAGGGATTTATTGAGAGCTACGATGGGTGAGAATAAAGTGATAAATGTGTTAACTTTTATAACTCACTTTTGCACGGATAAATGTATATATTATTGAATGACACGTGCGAATAATATAAGATGTCTAGAAAAGATCCGGTCAGAACGTGATTGTTTGGATATTTTATTGAATGTAACTGATCTTACGATTGATGAAATAGCTACTGAAAATACTCGAGGGACTCGACCCTCGATTTTATGCCGGAAATCTAACAACAAAGTTGTTGAAATAATAAAAATCTCTTTAGAACAAACGATTATTTAAAAAATTTTTTTTATTCAATTTTAATATTTTGATTTTCCATTGTTTAAGAACGTATTTTACTGTAAATTCTTTGATAATAGCTAAAACGTCACTCTTATCAAATATGTCAGTGTATAAATTTATCGAATTTTTAAGAAATTTCTTATGTTATTCTGCTTCACCTGCATAATTTGATTAAATATATTTAATTCACAATTTTAGTCTTCAAAACTTATGAAATTCCTCACTTTCAATATATATATATATATATTCTGTCAAAGAGCTACAAAATCCTTTTCATCTTAATAAAATTCTCTCTTTGTAAATCACGAATTTTCTATCAAAGTACCAACGGCAACCAGGATATTCAATTACTTATTTGACTGCTTCTTACACAATAAAATAAATAAAAATAAACCTAGAATTTTTTAAACTTCCCGCTAAAGAAACTTAAAATTTTTAAAAAAAAGGAAGTTATAGTTTCAGCCAACAAAGTCAACTATAAGATTTCTCTACATCATAAACATTCTAAGTGTCATATAAATTATTTAAAATATTTCCAAGTGCATACTGCTTGAAATAAAAAAATGTATGTACTTGATATATATTATAATGCAAATACTATTTGTTATTTCAAAGTTAACATAAAACACTTTTTACTTATTCTCTCCGTCTAAAAAAAAATATTAACATTGCATTTTATCCCGTAGTTGATATTCCATGGCTTCTTCTTGGTTTCGCATCAATTAGAACAAACACTCGCGTTAATTTACATTGTACAAAATAAATAAATAAACAAAATATATTTACCACAACTTAAAGTGAATGAAAAACTTAACAATTAAATATAAAACCCACGAACAAAAACAACAAGAAGAGCAGATGTGAAAATTTTATCCTCGGTTCGTTAAACGACTCGTTGAAAAAAAAAAAAAATTAAAAAACATCTTGATTATTCACACATTACGTGCCTTGACTATTTGACTCCATTACGTCCTTTAAAATATTACATTACTTCTCTAAATAATTCTTAAAGTACATTCAACATTTTCCAGTTCACCAAATTCATTCAAAAATTTTTATTCTAATTTTATAAAATTATCGATAAATTATTTCTGCCGAATCACTAAAATGTCTTTGAAAAATTTTGACCAAATAGGCCTCATACATTTCGAAAATCAAATTACTCGGGGTAGGGCCTACTTTTTTTTATTTTACTGTCCAAAAGAGCAACAGTAAAAATTTTTTAAGGTCAGCTCATTTTGCCCCGCATTTTAAATTCTTACTTATGACTGAGTCATTTTACTAACAAATATTTATCAATATTTTTAACATTTTTTATCGGGTGCGTTTTGTATGATATTGAAGTTAACCGAGGTCTTATAATTTTTGAATTTTTTTAAAAGCGATAAATTGAAAAAGAAAAAATATTAACAAAAAATACACTTGTGGCTTTTTTAATTTTCTACATGTGCATATTTTTATTTTTTTTTTTTTTTTTTTTTTTTATATTAAATTGCTTAAAAGAAATCCGAAAACTGTTAAGTGTCTTCCAAGTTCAAGATCATGAGTTTTATACCCCCCCCCCCTTACCCTTTATGGGTCATAATTTCTTAATTTATTTAATTAATGATATTTTGTGTTTGTTATTATTTTTTAAATAATTATTTTATGAGTTGTAAGTATTTATAATTTTATTATTTTTATTTTTAAAAATTAACTTTTATTTCATTTATTTATTTCTTATCAATTCAATGTCTATATATATTTTTTTATAACATTAATATTCATTACAAATAATTTTTATTACAGAATGTATGTCAGTTCAATAATTGTCAGTGTTTTATTAGTAACTAAAATAGTTGCCGAAGACACAGCATTTAATAACAACAATAATGACATTAATATCAATGAAAATGATAATGTTTTAAAAAAACGTGTCGCTGCAATGGGTTTTCAAGGTACGCGTGGTAAAAAAGACGCTAATAATTTTGACGATGATGAATTTTCTAAACGTGCAGCTATGGGTTTCCAAGTAAAAATATTTAACTATTTATTAATTAAGTTAATTATTAATTAATTTGGTTAATTAATAATATTAACACAAATATTTATTTGCTTAGGGCATGAGAGGAAAGAAAGACCCAACGGGCCCAGATTCAATGGACAATTTGGTAGACTATGAATTTGAAAAACGCGCCCCGATGGGTTTCCAAGGAATGCGTGGAAAAAAAGATGAATATTTATCATCACTGACTGATGATTTTAATGACGGATTTTATCATGATGATGAGTATGACAAGCGGGCCCTGATGGGTTTTCAAGGGATGCGCGGCAAAAAAGATTCGCCGTTGGAGGACGAATATTACAAGCGTGCAATGATGGGGTTTCAAGGAATGCGCGGAAAAAAATCAATTGAAGAAGTAAGTCATTTAATAAATTATTAAATATTTTTAGTTACTGAGAAAAGAAAACTGGGTCCTACTGACAAAAGCGAAACTGTTTCTTTTTATCAGCAATGAGCAAATAATTTTTATGATGATTAAAAAAAATAAACGATAAATATTTGAATTTTTGAAAATAGATTTTAGATGAAATCGAAAAAAGGGCTGAGTACTACGGGATCCCATCAGACAGAATGTCGCTCAATGATTATATAGATGATTACGAAAAACGAGCATCTGCGATGGGTTTCCAAGGGATGAGAGGCAAAAAAGACGAATACGAAAATTTTGAGTGGGAGAAAAGGGCCCCAATGGGGTTTCAAGGAATGCGTGGAAAGAAAGCTCTTTTACATGAACTCCAGGAGCTTCAAAAAAAGGCTATAATGGGCTTTCAGGTACTTACTCCCCTAAAAAAATTTACTTATTCATTGAATGCCACTTTCACATATATATTTATTTTTATTCTTATTTTCCCAGCACTATAACGCGATCCATTTAAATTTTCACTTCCATCTACCTGTTGCATAAAACATTCCTTCATTCATAATCAGACGGCTCATTCATGAATTTGTCTTTCGTCTATTGTACTCACAAATTTGCTAATATACGATGATTTCTTAAGTTATTCAGTAAAGTCCTCGTAAGACCTGACGAATTTCAGAGGAAAACAATACGAGAATTTTTAATTTTCTTTAAATTAAATTAAAGCTTTGGATGTTTTAACTATTGAGTTTTTTTTTGTATTTTAGGGAATGAGAGGCAAAAAAAATGAAGAAAATTATTATGAGTATCCTGTGGACTCAAGTGAGTTTGGTAAAAGAGCTCCCGTGGGATTTCAAGGTATGCGAGGTAAAAAGGACGGCTGCAAACGAGATATGAGATTTGTTGGAATGAGAGGAAAGAGAAATGTCCCTGGATTTTATGATATCAATGATTATCACGACAGCCCTAAATCGTTAGGTAATTATTACAATTCACACTTAAATTTTACTGTTATACACTTTTTTATTCGTCCATTACTAATTTAATTGTAGAAATATTATCACGAATGGGAAAAAATCCTTTAATTTGAAATTCAGAAGAATATTTTCATCTTATCAATTATTTTTAACTGTCAATTTTTCTTGTAAAAAAATTTATTAAGTTATGGCTGTACAACTAATAATTTAGTAAATGATAGATATCAAAAATGACTTTAATTAGATGTTTATGAAATTTCTCGCAATCTAAAATAAAAATAATTAAAATTTGATTACAGATTCAAGATTTATTGACACTCCCATACATTTTGACAAAAGATCATCCTATGGTTTTTTTGGTATGAGGGGTAAAAAAATTCCACGATGGGAAATTCGTGGTAAATTTGTCGGTGTACGCGGTAAAAAGTGGGTATCACAAAATTTTGATAATACCGATAAATCAGTAACTAATGGCTTTGATAAAAAAAATAATAATAATGAGAGGATTATTGGTATTAAAAATGAAAATTCTTCTAAATTCAGTAAGTCAATTATTTAAAAAAAAATTATTTTTTTAACTAATTGATTACTACCTAGTTATTTATATATTTTATCAATAATTAAAACCTATAATATTAATAATAATAAAAATAATACTAATTACTTAATATTTTCCACAGATAACCAGTAATATGGAAAATTGTCTTATATTTATTTACTTGAAATCTGGAAAATAAAATGAATAAATCCACGAAAAATTAATAAAACCTTTGACAAATTTATAAATATGTTAGATACTTTCTTTAATAATAAACCTGTGTCAGTATTAATTGTCTTTTAAAATAATAAATATTTTACGTTATTGTATCACTACTTGTTTGATTGTTTGCGAAATGAATTGAAATAGACTATACCTGAGCAAGAATATTCATATATGATCTATATGATCATATATGATATCAGATATAATTAGATATGCTATTGTACGTGATTATATCTATAAATATATGAATACCAGTAAATGGCAAAAAATACAAAATTAATTTAATCTGATCATATATAGTTATATATGAACATATGTGATCATATATAAACATAAATAGTCACAAATGAACATGTATGGTCATATATGATATCAGATATAATTATATATGATATTGTACATGATTTTATTTATGAATATATGAATACTAATAACTGACAAAAAATACGAAAATTATTTTATCTGATCATGTATAGTTATATATGAACATATGTGATCATATATAAACATATATAGTCACATATGAACATGTATGGTCATATATGATCATTTATATCTATATGACTGAATATGATCGTATATCGTTAATCAGTTATGAGTACTCATATATATATATATATATATATATATATATATATATATATATATATATATATATATATAAGGTATGATCATATCTGAGTATTTTTTCTTGGGTAAAAAAATTAGAAGAATCATAAATTTTATGGACTTAGAAAAAAAAAATAGGCACTATATTTTTCTCTGAATGTTACTACTAGTTATTATATTATAAATATAAATATATATTAAATATAAAAAAATAAAACCTATCTGTGTCATTGTATGATAGGAATCCGTGGTTGAAACGAAGATGTTTAAATTCGAAAATTCAGATAATTAATATATTTATTACAACTATGTTTACAAATAATTGGTACCATACTTCAGTCACAGAAGCTAATAATTACTTGTTTTATATTTCGTCGTTATTATTATACTTCACTGATATCTTTATATTTATCTATAAATATTAGTTATTGATTTTTCCATTAATTATTTGTTTAGTTTTGACAAAGTATTGTTTAGTAAAAAAAAATACATCTCAATGTATACAAATAGGAACATTGGTTAAATATATGTGATTTAAAACATGCTTATAAATATTCTCTAGGCTGGAAGAGGAACAATTTTTATTTAAATATATCCTATTGTGTATAAAAAACCATATAAATCTTATAAATACTTTTAAAAAACCTTTCAAATATTCTCAAAAATATTTGTTTATTTAATGACAATTTCTCATATATAATCATATAAAATCAATATGTGATTTTATGATCATATACAAAAAAATAAATTCAGTATAAAACAAATATAAAGATTGAATAAATGATATATATGATGGTACTAAATTTTTAAATTACACAGATCCATATATGATCTAATAAAACTGTATATGATTTTATATGGTAACACTAAAAAGCCTGTTGGCGATGGTCTTGATATTAGTTGATCATATATCTTCAGATAAAACGTTAAATATGACATCTAACGTTATATGACAGTCTGTGATTGTATCTGAACAAGTGCAAGCTTGCAATATATGATCAACTTTGAATCGATTTTTGACATAATAGTTGACATCATTATATACAGTAAATTTTCATATATGATCATATATGGATGACTGTCATATACAATCATATATTGTCATATATGTTTATATAATGATTTATTTCTTACTTGACAATGATTTACTAAAACTATCTGTCAATTTCATCAGATATGGATTTTAAAAAAGTCATATACTATCACATATGAAATTTTTCTCAGTTTATTGATCATTAATATTTTTTAATAAGTTTTGACTGAAGATGTTTTTTTAATATATGATAAAATTGAACATATATATCTAGATATGCAAATATTAAATCCCTCATATCTCGTATTTTACTGTACTTTCATAAAAAACCATATATCCTCTAAATAATATATATGTTGACTAAAGTATGGTAAAAAAAAAAATTCTAAATAACGACCTGTGGCTTTGCTATGAATTATCGAATTATTATTTAATAATAATAATATTTTTAAATTATTTAAAAAGACTATTAAGTTGCATATATTTTTTATTGTATGTGATAAAAATGAAATAAGAAAGTAATATGTGCTGATAATTTACAGATTTATGTAGATTGATTAGAAGAATTGATAAAGAAAAAAAAATATAAGTAATTCTATATTATATTTATATATTATTTAAAATATATACATATTAAATGAACTGGAGTTTAAAATGGATGTATATAAGAGAGGTGAATCAATAAAATAATAAATATAATAGTAATATTAAAAATTAACGAATGACAACAACGTAGTGATGACCCCGGAGAAAAAAACTGAATGACAAAATAAATATGAAGTATATTAATATATCTATATGATGAAATTTGTTTATGGATTGTAATTTTATTGAAATTAAAAATAAATTATATTTGATGTAACGTAAAATATAGATGCAATATATTCTGTCTTCATAAATAAATATAATAATGATAATGCATATTATATATTAATTAATAAAAATCAATTAATTACGTTGATTTTATAATTGTTTTTCATTTATTTCACTAATTTTTTCATCTTGTTACAATTTTTTTTTTTTTTGCCTAAATTTTTTAATTTCTGAAATTTTAATTCGAAATAATCAACGACATTCTCATTTTTTTAAAAATTACTCAAACTTTTAACTTTTCTAAAAAATAAATCGACGGAAAAAAATTACTCACGTATTTTCCCACAAAAAACTCGGGGATTTCCTTAATTATATATTCCTCTATCATTAATATAAAGCCACTCCTCATATTTTTTATTTACTTCCCCTTTCCAAGCTACAGCTTAAATCCCTCCGGCTTTTCCACTCCGACCAAAACAAAAAAAGAAAAAAAAAACACAACAAACTGCGTATCGCGCTCCGTCAAAAAGGGATTTTCCGCTTTGAAATTATTTCGAAATTCATTACATACTTTGCAGTAAAAATTTTAATGTGTCATATTTATTAATCACCAGCATACTTAATTCATTCATATTTTTCTACAAATTACTGAACTAATTAGAATTACATTAGAGCATAAATATAAATTTCATTTTTTTACAAGAAATATATTTTGAGTGACTCAAATTTTTCAGTACATATATTTTTTTTTAAAATAATTAAATAATTATTATCATATACATTTTTTATTTGTTTAGTATTACGTGAATAAAATCACAGAGTATTAACTAAAATTACTTGCAAAAAAAATACTATTTATGACGTATGTTTAGAGGAAAATAGTTTATATTAACACGATAAATATTGATGTCGCTTAACCACATCATGACGAATTTATATATATATGTATATATGTTCCATTAGTAGACTACCCAAGGAGAATCACGAGAATCACCTTTTTTTTTTTTTTTAATTTTACCTCGATTGCTTTCGCGTGAGTCTGCGGTAAATACCATTTTTATATATATGTATATATAAACCTCAGATGATACAGGCTCAATGTCAGTTGATCATTCAACTTGTGCAGATCGTTTATTGAGAGCAACTTTTAATTAAATATATTATACTAAATGAAAATGGTATTTTGTAAATTAAATTGCAATTTAGGTAAGTAAATTTTTAAATACTAACTGTAACTAATTTCTACATATATAATTATCTAAAAAAAACTTATTTAGTAGCAGTGAATATTTTGTTATAGATAAATAAATTAGTTGCGACTCTATTTAATTTAAATTACGAGTGTTTTATTTTTTTTGCCCGCCAAAAAATTTTTTTAAAATTAATTATTTAAAAATTTTGTTTTTAGTTATCGCATTAATGTTGGCTGGCTTACTAACAATCGAAGCCCGCCCACAAGTAAGTAGTTAATTTTTTTTTTTAGTAAAAATTCTGATAATTAAAAATAAAAATGATTATTTATTAAATTTTTTAAATAAAAAGCAAAATGACTACGAAGACTTGTACCCAGTTGACGGATTTTCATTCGATGGACCAGCAGATCGTACAAATCCGAATTTCAATGACGTAAATAATGTGCGTCCACCACGTCCAGTGACGTCAACAAATTCGCCATCGTCTGTATCAACGACGATGTCTCCTGCTATGACCACGTGCACGCAAAACTGTCTTGTTAGTAAACAACTATTAGTAAAAAAAATTTTTTTTATTTTTTAGAACCACTATCATACACATCAGCACACAAGATTGATTATGTTTCTCTATTTTCATCATACGTTGAATAATTAATTTTTTTTTTTTTTTTGTTTAAATGACTAATAGTCTTCGGGCGCCTCAGCCAATTAACCAACCGGTTCTTAACGTTTTTATTTACCCACTGCTTTACAAGAGTGCCAACAAATTTAAATAACATTGGTCAGTAATTACGTATAATTTATTATTATTTTTAAAAATGTTAGGCAACATCGGAATTCAATCCAGTTTGCGGCACAGATGGTGTGGTTTACAGTAATCCCGGACGACTTGGATGTGCACGAAGATGTGGTAAAGGTAATTTAATAATAAATATATTCATTTGATTTATTATTCATATTTATAAAATTTTAAATTATATAAATTTTTATTCCAGACGTATCGTTTTCTTACTATGGGCCTTGTACTACAAGTCCTGCTCGAGGTTAAGACATTTAAAAATTTACAAATAATTATTATTTTTAACACTTACTATAAATAAATATAAGTTATTTTATGTTATATTTTTATTTTTTGAAATAAAGTACGCTAAGAACGATTTATTTATGGCTTTGATAAATTAAACCTACTCCACATATAAACTACGGGCTTTTACTTGACGATTCAAAAATCGTTATAAAATTATAATTATTTAAATTTATTCAGAAGCAGACATCGCTGCTCGGAAATAAACAAAAATTTTAATATTTGATGAAGTATATTTTTTTGTGGGTAATGGAGCATAGCCGAAGCATTTTTGAAATTTTATAAAAGTCTGGCAAGTTGATTAACTTGGTATAAATTTTGCGAGAGTTGAAAATATAATATTCTGTCCAGGATCCCATACTGGGTGACAAGTGGAAGATGAATTTTTTCTCATGATTTTTTTAGGTTTCTGCTATTAGACAAGACCATAATAAACAAAAAACATTCATATTATGTGAGGTTATCTCTAGCAGAAAATAAGTTACAGATCACTTTCAATAAAAATACATAGACAATGTCATCTTCTCGATGTCAATTGCTTGAAAAAAATTTTTCCTGAGACACTGAGTTTCTCCTACTAGAAACACCATAATGAATAAAAAACGATAATATTTTGCTGAGTTATTCCCAACAGAAAAATATTTAGGGGCGATTCTTCATATATAGTCATCCTTATTAATCCTCATTTATCCTTATATATCTTGATATGGGTTTGAATTCGAAAAGTATATATTTCTCAGGCCTTTTTGGAGTTTCCCCTATTATAGGACATCATAATGAACAAAAAACGTTCATATTGTGCTGAGTTATTCCAAACAGAAAAAAAGTTAGGGGCCACTCTGCATAGAGAATCATCTACACCCATGTCCACTCATCTCCACCAACCCTCATATGGGTCTAAATTTGAAAAATAAATTATTCTCAGGACTTTTTTGGGTTTCTCCTACTAAAGGACATCATAATGAATAAATAACGTTAGTATTGTGCTGAGTTATTCCCAACAGAAAAAAAGTTAAGGGTCACTCTTCATATGTAGTCATCCTCATTCATCCTTATTTATCTTCAATTATCTTCATATGGGTCTGAATTCAAAAAATAAATTTTTCTCAGGATTTTTTTAGGTTTCTTCTACTAGAGGATATCGTAATGAATAAAAAACGTTAATATTGTGATGGGTTATTCCCAGCCAAAAAAAAGTCAAGGGCCTCTCCTCATAAAAATACATAGATATTTTTTTTTCCGTGCAGTATCGATTCTCTCGATCATTAGAATTTGGAATCTCAGTCAAACGAAAATCGAAAGTATCAATAACCCAAAAATTACTATAAATACATTTCTTTTATTTATAACTTGAAATATACAAATCTTTGGATGCAACATAATTAATAACAATAACATACATTTTATTTTTTTTTTAAATTCCTACAAAAACATAACTAAAAGAATCATTATCTGTTTTTAACTTTAAATTATAACTAATTAAATTTCAAACATAAATTTATCATTAATCAATTTGGCGTTATAAATTAATTTCACTAATTAGTAATTATTAATTATCAATTAAAGAGAAATAAATATTAACTGATCGTAGAGCCATTATGGTCGGCCCAACGTACTCTCCGCGAAATTTCAAAATTACCGCCATGTATGCCGTACATATGTCTCGTCAAAATATCTGCGCGATCTTCTTCAGCTTTTCGAGCGACTCTCCGATACTTTCTCAGCACGTAAATACAAGTTATCGTTAGAATTATTTGTATAATTAGCCAAAATATGAGTAAACCCAAAGCCAAAGCTGCATCGACACACAGTAATCCATCCATCGGTTCTAAAAATATAAACATATTATTTCAATTAATATTTCATTCTCAAAAATCGGTAGCATTCGTGTAAAATAATCAGCGCAAGCGTTAATTATTAATGTAATTAGTGAAGCTTACGCTCGCCGGCGAAGAAAATAGTATCGCTTTTCCCAGAACGCAGTGGGTCGGCAGCAATGACAGCATCGCGTACAATAATTGATGACTCCAGCGGTAATTCATCTAGAGCATTATCTGTTGTGGAATTAATTTCATTTATTTCGGCTGTTGTCGCTGATGATCTTTTACGTCGTCCGTAAGACACAATATCACCACTACACTTCGTAGGGGTGCATTCGGTTAAACAAAAACGCACTATTACGTTAAATCTAACGCGATAGCTGTCGGGAAATTTGAACGCTGTGAAAGTTGAAATCAACGATTTATTATTCGCTGGATCTTTGAACATGCCAGGAAATATTTTAGCGTCTGTTGGACACCCCATTTCATCGAGTAGGAGTATTGATGCATCACCTGATGTACTGCTTGCTACCAAGTGTCCTGCTGCCATATCATAAGGTCCTGAAAAATTTTTTTTAATTAAAAAAAAAAAATATCAGTGTAGTTAAATTCAACATAAAATTTCCTCTTGTTTGAGTACCAACATCAATATTTTCACTTCACAAACCAAAAAAAATTTTTGAATTCAAAAAAATTTTTTTTTTTTAAATTTCGAAAAATGAACTTGTTTAGTTCACAGTGCTTGTAATTTTGAGTAAAATGAGTACCCACATCTCTACATAAAAAACACAAAAAATTCAATTTCAAAAAACGTCATTTTGCAATGAATTTTTGAACTTGTTCCAAACATATCGATGTTGGTACTCATTTTACGCGGAATTTCACCAACTACTCAATTTTCATATTCTTTTTTTTCTGAAAATTTTTTTACTTGACTAAAAAGCTCAAAAACAATTTTCTTTCCAAAAATATCTCAATTTTCGTACCCTGACTAAATTTATTAAATTAATAATTACCATCAGCTGGATTCATTTCAATTTTCAGCACAAGTCTCTGTCCCAATTCCGCAGAAACAATTTCCTGCATATTTTCATCCAAAATTCTCATCGACACCATCGGTGATACCGTCGTATTAAAAATCGTGCCCACAACTGGCGGCAATCCCGCGCTGTTTAAAAAAAAAAATCATCAATCACCAACAATAAAAAAGTTAAAATAAATTATTCTTACTTCGGATTCAAAAAATCAAATCCTGATCCAATCGTTATATTTTTGGGTCCCGGTACTTCGTCATCTAGAGTACAACCAACGCGCACCGATTGATCTCCTAGTCGTTGGATAATTGCGTTAAATTGTACGACGACCGTCACCCAAACTGCGACTCGCGTTCTAATAAAAAAAAAATCTCAATTTAAATTATTATTTTTTTAAATTAGTAATTAAAGTTGATAACTTACTGATTGTTGTCTTCTACAGCATACGCTGGTAAAATACCACAGTCAATATTACCGTTTCCCATTTCTTTTTTATCAGGAATCCGTAATTCAAGTATCGTTTTATTTGAACCAGTACCTTGTACATTACAAGTCTCACTGTAACCACTGGCATATAATCTACCGTTAAACGGTTCTGGAGTATCTAGTTCAATTATTATACTAGTATTACCACAGGACACTTTGACTAGAAAAGTAGAAATAAGAAAATAAAAATTTAATTTTCTATTTCAATTGATTTAAAAATAAAAAGTAATTGAAGAATAATAAATTACGATTCAAACAGGGTTCACGTTCTCTGTAAGTTGCATTCTTAGTTTTTACTAGTGAACTAACACCAGCAGTTATTGTGTCATATGAATGTAGTAGACAAACTGGTGAATATTGTGATGCGTAATCAACTGTGTACCCACGACAAATAAATCCATCATTTGATTCATTGCATCTTTCTTCACACTTAACATTTAATCAGTCAGTTATTTTTTTTAAATATTAATAATAATCATTAGTTACTTAATTAATTAGTTTATTACCAATTTAGCATCATAATTTATTAATTTTAAATCTGAGTATGGCAATGTTTCATTATTGAAATCAGCGTATGAACAATAATCAGTATTTGCTGTAAAAAAAAAATTTAATTGTAAATTATTAGATAATTAAATTATTGAAAGAGAGGCAAAATAGGCCATTAAAAAATTTTCTTTTTTTTTTTTTAAGTCTACTTTTTTTAGCCCTCAAATTTTTCAGAGCAAAAATGACTCAGGCATAAAAAAATTAAAATTTTAATTGCGGGGCAAAATGGGCTGCTGTAAAAAATTTTTAAGTCTGATTATTTTGAATTAATTTTACTTGACATAAGGCACCGAGCAAATATTTTAAAGATATGATGTGAAAACGAAAAATTTTTCAATGTGGGGTAAAATGAGTCCGCTGAAAAAATTTATAGTTAAAGAAAATTAAAAAGTTCAATTTCTTGGACTAATTTTTTGTGTTATTCAAAAAAAAATTTCAGGGCTAATTTAAAATTTAGACGGTCCATATTGCCCCATAATTTCTATGTAGCTGACATATTTCGTTATATTTTTCCATTGATTATGAATTAAAATAAATTTAAATATTCAAAAAAATTCAATTTAAATTTTCGAAGCCTAAATATCAAAATTTGTATTTTTTCCTTAAATTATTAATTTGAAACAAACTTACATAATTTATGGCACTGTATTTCCAAATACTCATCACGATACGGTGATGCGCGGTATGATTGAGGTCTGATACCTCTTTCGATAGTCAAAAGAGCACAAATACCTTGTACATCACCAATTGCAAGATCAACACTCGCACGAAATTGCGCAGACTTACATCTCGAGCCTAAAAAAAAAAAAAATTCAATTACCAACTAAATTACATATTCAACTAGTCCTTGAGTCAAAATATTCAAATTATAGACTAATTATTATCATAATTAAACTTCCATTTGAATGAATAAATTATAAATAATTAAAAAAAAATGTACATATGTATAATTTTACCTGCTGCAATGCATTTCTGATAACATTTACTTCTCGTCATAACTTCAGGTAGCCAATTAACCGTTGTATCAATTAGGATTTCTCCCAAGGTCCTCTGGACTTGCCATATTCTATCTTTAGTACATTCTGCTGGCACTGATTTTTAATAATTATTTATTATCAATTATCGTTCATTATAATTATTACTGTTATTACATTTAATTATTATGGTTAAGGATAATAACTTAATTTGACTCATATTTTTAATTATTTTTATCAAAATGTTACATAAAATTTTTAGATAAAAAATATATGAAATACCTGTTAGACATATTTTATGATAAAAAGTATAAGTAGGCGCTGGTTCAAATTTATCACTATTTGTTGTTATTTTTAAACATGTGCTTTGATTAATATCAATATAAAATGACGTGCAATTGACATTCAAACACCTAAAAAATAAAGTAACAAATTATTTTGATTATTTACTCAGAGTATAAATTATTACGTATATATGAACGCGCTTATTTATGTACGATAATTAGTTCAAATTTTATGACCGTACTAATATTTGTATTTTAAATTAGCAGTTCTCGTAATCACTTTTTTTGTAACATAAATTTAAATAATTATCGAGTATTTTGACATGGAAAATATAAAGGAATTATTTGAAATTTTTTTCATATATTTTGCTGATGAAAAAAAATAAAATATGAACCCGATAATTTTAAAAAATAATTTCCAATATAAAATTTTCAAAAATCCCTTTTTCATTTGTACGACAAAACATTGGGCGAAATTAGGCCGGACTAAAACAAATCAAAATTAGGAGCAAACAGATCAGATGCTGTATAGTTCTTGTCCCATTTTCCTCTAAATAAGAATTTATTTTTATTATTAAAAAAAAAAATACCTGTCAAAACATGCAGTTACAATTCCATCATTATCTGCAGCACTATAAAGTACATCACCAGCAACATAA
Source organism: Microplitis demolitor (assembly GCF_026212275.2). NCBI lineage: Eukaryota > Metazoa > Arthropoda > Insecta > Hymenoptera > Braconidae > Microplitis > Microplitis demolitor. The sequence continues at coordinate 20,923,568 of NC_068549.1, read as the reverse complement.
TTTTCCGGCATCATACCATCGACTTTTTCCCAACTTAAATTTTCACATTTTTCTCCAACTAAAAAAATTCAAAAATACTACGTCAATTTTAAACAAAATATAAAATTTTAATAAATAATTATTAATTATTAATTACTAATTATTATTTTAATAACTAATTATCCATCATACTTATTAGCGGTATAAAAAAAAATCGGAAAAAGGTGAAAAAGTGGTGACTATGCTTAAACTTTGAAACGTGACTTAATATAGTAAATGAAGGTTTTTAGACTCTTTTGTAAATTTTTTTTTTACTCTAAATTAAAAGTACCAGGGTTTGAACTATTTCTGAAGGTTTTTTTTAGCATATCTTAATGACAATTCTTAGAATATTCATTGATTTTTATCTTGAATTTTTTAAAATTTGAAAAACGTTCAAAAAAAGTTGATCATTGTCACGTTTCAAAGTTTAGAATAATCTACGCTATTTCAAAAATTTTTTTACACGGGTACTTTCTTAACTATTTTAATTATGAACAAATATAGATACACTACCAAGAAAAAAAATAATTTAGATCTTAAATATTTTTTTTTTTTTTCAGTTCGGTAATTTGTATTTTTATTTTCATAAATTTAAATTATTTTATAATTCTGAAGGTAACGGATAATTGACAATTTTTGGATTAATTTCAATACATAAATTACAAATAAAAAAATAAAAATAAAAATATGCACTTTTAGAAAATTAAAAATACCATAAGTGCAATTTTTCAAAATATTTTTGTTTTACAATTTATCATTTTTAAAATGAATCCGAAATTTATCAGATGTCAGCTAACTTCAGTATCATATTAATTTATTCGCTAAACAGATACTAGAAAAAAAAATAGTAATTTATTTGTCACAAAAAAAAAATTCATCAAACACGTGTCAGTAAAATATTATCAATAATAAAATTCGCAAGTGATAAAAACTTTTTTTACACAATAAATTACATAAATAGCACTAACCCGTAATACTACCGATGACCAAGTGAATGATAACAACTACCTGTATCCGTGTCCTTCGCATCATTACCTCAAGTCTATTCAATAAATATATAAAAATCTAAAAAAAAAAAAAAAAAAAAAAAAAAATATTCACAATCCTCTTGAGTGCACTCAAGCGAAACTTGAACAAAAACTTCAAACAACTTAACAATATTTTTTATTATTTTATTTATCTCACTAGCAAACTTTAACAATCACAATAACTTATTAGCTTATATTCCATGTTGTCTCGTCTTCATATCCAACTAAACTCTATTTCTCATTACATAACTCATTACACGTGTATCCTCACTATTATTAAACTAAAAAATTTATATTTATTATTTTTAAAAAAAATTTCGAACCAGTCTTTCAACCGTAAGTCATAAAGTGAGCTAACAAACTAAAAAAAAAATATAAAGTCAACTGGAAAATCTCAAAAGTTCCACCTCTACATCATTACCCACCCAAGTACACACAAAAAAAAAACCTAAATAAGTAAACTAAAAAACGTTTACGTAAAACAGCTTTGTTTGTCTGATGAACACAATTGGGTCACTCGTTTTATTATATTTCTACACATGGTAATGGTAATGTTAATACACATTATTATTTTTAGTATCGATTCTTAAAGAATAAATAATAAATAATTATAGATAAAAATAATATTAAATGTTATCAGTGTCCTAGAAAAAAAAACTAATATCAATGACACTAAACACTGTCACTGTGTTTTGCAACTTTCATCAAATATATTTATCACTATTTAGCATGACAATGCAGTGAAAAGAAGAGTAAATAGGTGTATATTGTTATATTATATGAACATGGGATACTTGTACACTTGTTGGGAATTCAATTGAATAAAAAAAATATAAATGAAAAGTGATGTGACACTGCGAGTGGATTGTTGACGAGTGTCTGTGTACTTAACAATCCTGAACGTTAAATAAAATGCAATCGCAATTGTGTACTAAAGTCTGTTGATGGTTACACACTACAGTCTACAGGCCACATACTACTTTACTTGACGTACTTTTGTTACGTAGGACCACCTGTTCAAGCATCAATGATTACTGATTACACTAGTTTTTTTTAAATATTTTTGAATTTTTTACGTATGTTTTTTTTCTTTACTGTTAATTTATTTTTGTGTGGTAAATTTAATAGTTTTTTTTAATTTTAAAGACAGAAATTTTGTAGGAAAAAATATTTATTGTCATTGATTTTTTTTTAGACAAAATAAAATGGTGAGTAATTAGTAATTATTAGCTGTTGTGTAATAGGTGGATATTAATTAAATTACTGGTTTTTTAAGATGACGATAATGAGTTTTTAATGAATGGATTTATAAAAATTTTGACATTTTTTTGTTCTGTGTGACTGATATTTTGATCAAAGGATATTGCGTAGGATTAATGATATATATTAATAATTATGTGGTTTTTTTTTTTGGCTGAAATTATATTTTTTGTTACGTGAATTCAAATCAAGACAATGGGGTAAATTGGGTATAATGAAATTTAAAAAAAAATTTGAATTAACGTTCAAATTGAAATAACTCATAAAGTATTGAGTCTAAAGAAAAATTTAATGAGTTCTTTTTTGTGGCAAATTTAATACTCTATAAATTTATTTCTATACATTTTTATCGCATCTCCGATAATTAGCCCGCAATTTTTATTTAAAGTACCAGATTTAAAAATCAAAATTTCAATTTCGTAAAATAAATCGGTTTGATGAATTTTAAAATTACGACTAAATTATTGGAAATACAACAAATAAATTTCTATACAATTTTATAATAGATAAAATTTTCTACAAAAAACTATCAAACAACTTTGTCCATAAATTCAATAGTTAAAACAGAATTTTAATTCAAACTCAAGTACCAAAAAATGATTATTTTTTTTTTAAATTTAAAATTCAGACTGCATGTAAAAAAAATTTGTTCAAAAACGTTGACAGTGAACTTTCAAAATCGATACAATTTTGAATTTTGAGTTGAACGTTTTTTTGAATAATTTTGCTAAGTCATAAATTTTAATTCCTTGTTTTCAAGTTCTTCAAATCCAAAATTGTAAAATTAAATTATTTTTGCCTAAAAAATAAAAAGAAAAAACGCAAAAAAACTTACACCAGTTAAAAATTTTCACTTTCTAATTTTAGTTCCAAAAATGTTCATCTTAAAGTTCAGAACCGTCTCTATTTTTGAAGTTCCCTATCATGGAAGTTTTTGGAACATTTTTGGAACAATTTATTTTACGCGGGTAAAAATAAAAAAATAATTGAAACTCATTAAAAATATTTCCTAACTATTGCACAATAAAATCCATATATTTAAAAGTCAACAATGCCCGCACATGATCTCGTATAATAAATTGCGAATAGTAAATAGTAAACGTTAATTATTTAAGATCCTCAATCTCCTAATCAGTTATACATGCAAACATATCCATCATGAATAATAGCAATTGCGAAAAGTGCGTATAATTTATGTAAACATAAGATGGAGTAAGTTAGTAGGTTAGCATTCGTTTGCATGCTCGACGATGCTCGAAATAAAAATTCATCCTGTAATCTACAGTACAATAGTTTAAATTTATATCTGCATACAACACGAGTACACCCGAGCTTATTACATCCTGGTATCCAAGTATACTCATCTTCTTTATTCTTTATCCTCTATTCTTTATTAGTACACCCACGAACTTTTACTCTTCCTCTTGCTCTTACACTATTCCAGTGTTCAAACTCCTGCGAGCATTTTCCTCAAGCATAAAAATAAAAAATAAAATTCGCTGGTGCTCTGACTTTTCAGTTTTAGTCATAAATAATTTGCTTACTCTCTTTTACTCTTTATTACCTGAGAGTAATTATACTTGTTACACAACAACAGTAAAAGTAACTATTACTTTCTTATATTCTCGTAAATCTTAAGGGAAGATTGCACTTTTCTTTTCTTTCGCGCTTGAAATGATAAGCGGAAGTTTCCTTGTCGCACTTGTACAGCAAATAGAGACTGTCCGAATTTTTCTCGTAGACGAATGGGAAGTCGTAATCAATTAACCCAAAGAACGTTAGATAATAGAGTAGTGTATTGAGTCTTAACATGTTTCTTGTGATAAGAGTTTTCATTTGGGAAGGAAATTTGAAATCTGCATACGGTAATTAAATTAATATTTGAAATTTCGCGGTCATTTTGGATTTAATCATCTGATGTTCAAATATTTTTTAAAAATTTTTTTCGACTTCTCCATAATAAAATATAATTTCATATTTATGTATTTAGATAATAGGACAACCTGGGGTAAAATGGGTCACTATTTTTGAGAAAAAAAAATTTGATTTGTAGGAAAGGATGGGGGGGGGGGATTAATTGGCTTAGACTTTGATTAGTTTTATTTAAAATTTTATTATTAATCAATGCCTCGATATTTATTAGTGAGAAAGTATTTAAATAATTATTTAACATGCGGGTATCAATGCCCGTATATATTTCAGGTCAACAGAGAAAGTTTAAACAATAAGTAATAATTTAAAATAGTTAATTATTTACTAACTTTTTTTTTTATTTAAAATAAAACATTTGAAACAAAGATTAGTGAATCATCAGCTGACACACTTTTAATTTAAGCAGCACAAAATTTGCCGCGAATAATTAGCGATCAGGTGATTGGAAAATACACTGAGCGAAAAAAATATTTTTTTTTAAAGTAAAATATATAATAAATTAAAATTAATTCTTAAATAAAGAGATTATAAAATTTTTAATATTTTTTTTTTGCTCAGTGTAGACTGATGTCGATTTAGATTTAGATTTAGATTAATAAAGTAATACTGGTACGCTATTTCTGACTAAGTTAAAAAGTGTCCATGAAAAAATGGTAATTGAAGACCGGATTGAGTAGTACCAAGGGCTCGTGACATCCGTTTCCTTTAATCTGCCTTGGGATTCCGGTGCATCATAATTGTATCTCAACACAAAATCTACTCTTCTATATCGTCCTACGTAATAATATTTAAAATATAACATTGTTAATGCTTTAAATACATATCTCGGTGCACTTAACCATGAAGTACGATTTGCCAACTTTACTACACTGCATTTAAACTTAACATTTTTTTTTTTTATAAAATTATTTTTGAATTTTTTATCACTAAACATCTATAAATTATTACATGATAAAAAAATTTCGGAGTAATCCTGGAGTAGTGCAGAGTGGGAAGGGAGTTTATTTTAAATTAAAACTTCGAGTGAATTTGAATATAAATAAAATCCAGATTTGAAATCACAACTGGAAAAACAAAATCCCTATTTACTCTGTATGCAGAGTAATTTTTTTTTTTGACTCCGGATCTCCAAGTGACGGAGAGAATTCGAGTTTAAATAAAATCCGTATTCACTCCTGATTTTTCAGAGTGTAATAGTGTCTTGTAATCTGCATAAATTATTTTCAATGATGACGAAATTTTTGGAAAATAATCATGTACTTTATTGTCGCACTGGAAATATAAATTATAGATTGATAGGTATTTAATTACTACTCATAAATTTTAAAAACTGATAACTTGTAATTTAATTTGTAATTTGTAATTAATTTTTTTCAATCTGTCATTTCTGATAATAATAGACTATTGTCAATTTTGAAAAATTCTTAGCCTGATAGAGATTACAATAAATAATTTAAAATTTGAGAGAATCCCAAATTTCCACTATAAAAATTACTGATAAAAAATATAATAAAATTCTCATAAATTTATATGACTGTCGCGTTGATTTGTTACAGACCTCTAAAAGTTTCAACTCAAAACCTATTGGGAGGGGGGGAGGTATTATTTACAAGTGAAGTAATTAATTTTTTGAATTTTCTAGTATTTGAAAAAATTTTATTTATTTTAGCGCGAAATTTAAAAAATATTTTTTAATGAAAAAATTATTTTTCAAGTTAAAGAAAAAAAATTCATAAATTTGTTGAATTAATTATATTTTTTATAATTAATTCATTCTCGCATTCTTCTTTCTGAATCATACATTATATTACAAAAAAAAACTGTGTAATAAACAACGCGGCAAATACTCGTATGAGTAATATCGTACCGAGTAAACTTTCATACGTTTATTGATATTCAAATCGTCTATGTAAATTAATAATACATCTCACAACTTGATTCTATACAATTTTTGTATTCTTATGTATCGGATGCTAGAGTATGTAAGCAAATAACCAATTCGATTGTCCTTGTCATTACATAATATATCTTCTATTATTATTTTTTACTCACCATTATCTACGATATTATATAAAAAAATTTTCTAATAAATTGGTTGATTTGTGTTATAAGCTATAACTAATTACTTATTTATCACTAACGTATTTATTTATTTTTCCCGCAAGTATTTTATTATTTTTTATGGTACAAGTGACAATTGCAGTGAGAAAAAAAAATAACTTTTGTAAAGACAATATTTTCTCGAGTAGTAAATCAATATAAATTATTGCATATTTAATTTCATGTCTTACGCGAAAAAATATTTTTTAGGCAAAAGATGATCAAAATTTATCTACACTAGTTCGAAAAAAAAAATCAACAAATCTGAAATAAACTTGAGTTTCTTTAATTAAAAAAATTCTTTTAAATTTTTTATACCATAATTTTTTGTGATAAAAATATCAAATGATATTGAATTTATTTTTATGTATACTGTGAAAAATTCCCATTAAATTTTACTATGGGTGCATTGTAACCCCGGACCATAAGAAAACTGGTACTAAATTTACAAGTGTCCCATAGTAAACGTATGCGCATAGGTCCCAATCGTGTCGTCTGCGCATACGTTTACTATGAGACACTTGTAAATTTTGTACCAGTTTTCTTATGGTCCGGTATTACAATGCTCCCATAGTAAAATTTGTTCGAAATTTTTCACAGTGTATACTGTAAAAAATTTTACAAGTGGACGTGGTTTAAATCCGGAGTAAACGTAGAGTGGTTGATTTTTTAATTATTTAATCCCTTCCGGATAGAAATTAACTCCAGAACGGAGTTCATTTTAATATTAAAACTCCGGATCGAAGTAGAAATTAATTAAAATTAATTCTACATCAGTACAAAATCAGTCTACTTAAACAAAACCCGTTTTCATTCCGTATATGGTGATTTTTTTTTAAATTCTGGAACGAAATGAATTCAAATTTAAATCCGTCTTTACTCCAAATTTTTTACAGAGTATATTTATGTACACATGTATAAATGTTTGGTCTCATTTTCACGGTTTATCGAATCGTTTTAGGAGTAATTTCCTGTCAGGCCTATAATACATTTAACATTCTAAATAATTGTGTCTGTCCATTCAAATTTTACTCGGATCTATTTTATTTTTATTTGTATTATAAGTAATGACCATTTTACACGGGTCGATGACTGGGTATTCAAATAATTTAAATTAAGCTCTATATCATTTCATAAATTATTATTGATTAATAAATTAAATTAATAAAAAAATTAGAATTCGAATTAAGGAGAATTAGGAAATGGAATTAAACTAGAATAATTAAAAAAAATGTCTTTTAATTTTCTTTCAATGGAAGTTCATTTCTAGTTTATAAATCGTAATATTTGTCAGTAAAAAATTTTCATAATTCTTAAGCCTGAGGAGTGCAGCCAGATCGCTCACACTGTACTGAGCCCGAGCCGAAATCTCTCAAATTCTTTGACAAAAAAATATCGCGGGAATAAAAAAAATTAAATAGAGACTTACAAATAATAAATTAATTAGTTAACAATTAAACTATAGGAAAAAAAATAATTATGCATTACAATAAAAAATGATTTTTAAATAATTTTTTATTAATTTTTTTTTTTACTTAAATACTAAGAGTAGCAAGAGTAGATTTATAGCAATTACGTATTTATAATATATCTGTTAACGATACTATTTAAATAATTATAATTAATAATTATTATCCATAAAAAACAATAATTAATAATAATAAAAAAAAATTATTATATACATGAGTATTAATACGAACGTAAATATCAATAAATTCAATTATTTATCGATTAAATAATTTTCATATTTTATTACCATACGTTCATATATTTCACGATATTAAATTATTTATAACTTTTTATACGAAATATTTTTATCAATTATTATAAATCAGGACTTTAAATATTTATCATCTCAAACATTTATAACCATTATTTATTCATACTAAATTTATCTTTCCTTCACACTTTTAATAATTTTTTTTTATTTTTTGTCAAATAAATCATTTAATTATTTTTAAAATAAATTATTAATTTTATAAAATATTTTCCGATATGTTAATTGTATTTATTAATTTTTTTTTTTTTAACAAACTCATATTTATTAAACATATATAATATATACAAATATATGTATATATTGATAAAAAAAAAATTTTAGATTTTTTGCTGATAAATTTATTAATTTTTTAAAATGAATTATTTATTAGAAGCAACTTTCAGAAATTTTAACGAGTCATGAAAAAAAAAATAATTTATGTAAAAGGACAAGATTTTTGTAAAAAAAAATATTCGTATATTAATCCAGTTTATAAAAAATTTATCGCAATATTTTACTCCGTTTTTCTAAATCTCATTTCATATTTTTTTTTTTTTTTTAAATAAAATTTTAAACCGAATTAAAAAATTTTATTTACATTTTTTAAAATAAAAGAAAAAAATTTTGCATTAAATAAAACGCCATATTCTTTATTCTGTAACAAAATACAATTTTACGAGTCCAGAAATATTTGTAACAATTCAAAAAAATTTAGCAATCAAAAAAAAAAAAAAAATAACAGTAATTTGAGTTATTATTTCTCTATAGAAATAACTATTACTTTAAATCTCTAATAATTTATGTGAAACATTTATTATTATTTCAATTTTTTATCAACAAACTACAGGTTTAAAAAAAAAATATTTATATTTAAAATACAAAAAGAAAATTAAATTTTCCTAAATATATGATGTACTGTGTACTTAGCTTATGATTTATTTAAAGTAAAGAAATAATTCCAGAATTTATTTTTGGTGATAAAAATAAAAATTTATCTTTTAATAATTAATTAATTAATTAATTAATCAATTAATAATAACAATAATGATAATTATTATTATTATTATATAATCAACTAAATAATATATATTTCAAGTATTACTTATTTAAATATCATTATTTATTTTATTTTAATTATTAACGATTAATCGATTTGCATCTAGATAAAAATTCATCGAATATTTTTTCAATTCACTTTATCGTACATTTGAAAAAACTGGTCTCTTATTTTATTACTTTTGTTCTCGTGTTTAATTATTATATCATTTTATAAGTGAGTTAACAAAGCACCGAGATTTATTTATTTAATTTCCTTTTTTTTATTTAATTGCTGTGATTATATTTAATTAATTAATTTATTTATTATTATTGTTATTTTGTTTATTAATTTCACCCTCGTTGCGATGATCCTCACATTTTTAAACACGCAGAGAGCACACTGACAATCTGATTTTTTTGTGTTTATATTTTTATATTTTACTTTTTCTTTTTGTTTTTTTTTTATTTTTTTAATTTATGAGTTACCATAATTAATATTTGTCCCGTGATATTCTAGCAGGCACACGAGTCACCTTTGCCATTAGTTCTTTGATCGTTGGTAAGTTTTATTTGATCGGGAAATTCGTTATAAAGTTCAACCTGAAAAACATTTTTTATTGTTATTCTTATAATTCATCCATCAAAAACATTTTTGAGTATTTTTTTTTGTCTTATTGAGTAGGAAATTTAAAGAGCTTTCAAACGAATACCCACAAGCCATACTTATTTTTAGTAGCTGGCATACATATATTTTGATATATATAAGTATATGATTTGGGAACTATTGCTAATTATGGCTTGTGGGTACTCATTTTAAAGAGCGTGAAATTAGAAACCTTCCAATGAAAATATTTCATATGATTTATATATATTTTGATATATATAAATATATAAGTCTTAGAAATTGATAATAAATATAAGTTGTGGGTACTCATTTTAAAGGGCTTTTAATTTTCTATCTATCCGTAAAAATAAAATTATCTAGAGTAAAAATTGAAATTAAAAAAAAAATTACCTCACTCTCTTGAGCCAAAGCATTTTTGGCTATCGTCTGAAAAGCTTGTTCGACATTAATAGCTTCTTTAGCGCTCGTTTCAAAGTACGGAATATTATTTTTTGATTGACACCATTGGTGTGCTCTCTTGCTCGAGACCTAAAAGAAAATAAATAACCAATTACTGAAATAAATAAAATAATAAAAGAAAGAAAAAAAAATTAAAACATTGTCACAAAAGGCAAAGATGATGGATATAAATAGATCGGAGTAAATAAAAAACTTACGGCTCTGTTCTCAAGGTCGACTTTATTACCCAACACGACAAATGGAAAATTATCGGGGTCCCTGGGTGATGCTTGGATTAAAAATTCGTCTCGCCATGAGTCCAATGATTTAAAGGACGTTGGGGCTGCGACATCGAACACTAACACGCAACAATCAGCGCCTCGGTAAAATGCAACTCCCAGTGATTGAAATCTTTCTTGTCCCGCAGTGTCCCAAATCTTTTAGGCAATAAAATAGTCAACCAGTCAATTAATAAATAAATTAATTAATTATAATAAAAATATTACCTGCATGGTAACTATCCTATCGTCAACCATAACTTCTTTAGTCAAAAAATCAGCTCCAATGGTTGCTTTGTACTGGTTACTAAATTTTTTGTTTACATACTGATTCATTAGTGATGTTTTACCAACCCCAGAATCTCCAAGAATAATAACTTTGAGTAGCACTTTCTTACGTGATGCCATTTTTAAATTTAAAGATTTTCTATAAAAATAAAAATCATTAATTTTACTTTATTATTTAAATAAATAATCAGATATATAAAAAAAAAATATTTTGAAAAATTGCACCTATAGTTTTTTTTTATATTCTACATGTGCATTTTTTTAGTTTGACTTTTTTTCTATAATTTATTGGTTTAAAAAAAATCGGAAAATTATTGGCTGTTAACTTTAGAATTGAAATTAATTTAACAAAATGGAGTAATGAGCAAATGGAAAATAATTGTTTGAGTAAAACATAATTCATACTCAACTTATGTACATTTTTATAATAATCCTAAATAAGATTTCAGTGACTCATGTGTGTAGATAAAAGCTTTGTACTAGTAATTATTTATGAGATTATCTATTGTTGTTATTGCAGACGAGAAAAAAAAATTTAACTGTTTTTTAAACTAATTAAATATTTGTTATAGAGAAAAGTTGTTGAAATAAATTTTGTAGAGAATTTTCAGGGCTACAAAAAAGATCTCATAAACTTTTTTGATATTTTGTATATTAAAGTCAGAATTTTTATTTTTAAATCAGCGATTTTAATTTTTAAGATAACAATGAAATTTTTCAAATGAACTTTTAATGCTGCAGCCTTAAGTTTCAGTTTTAGAAAAAAACTTAATCAGACCTTTTTTGTAGAAAATTTTATGACTCAAAAAAAAGGTCTGATACATTTTTTTGATATTTTTAATATTTTCTTAGTTATCTTCACTTTTTTAATTGAATTACTTGTTCACTCAGTTTAAAAATTATTTATTATTATTATTATAATTATTATTATTATTGTAGTAATTAAAAAAAAAATAAAACTAAAAAATGCACATATAGAAAATTTAAAAAACTATAAGTGCATTTTTTTCAAATATTTTTTTTTTGTAATTTATCATTTTGACAAAAATCCAAAAATTAAAAGACGTCAACTCACTTCAGTGTCATAAAATAAATAAAAAAAAAAAAAAAAAACTAATAATGGAATGTCTAAACCAACAACAACAATAATAATAATACAAAAAAAAGATAATAATTGTGTTTAGAAAGTGACGCGAGAGAAAGTCTTTTTTTTTTAAACTCACAATTTAATTCTACTGTTTACAAATAATTAAAAATGTTTATTATTTTTTAAATAAACAACCGATGGTTTATTAATGAATCATCTAGCAATAAAGTGTACAAGTCATACTCCCCTTGCAATGACGTAGTACTCAATAATAAAAAAAAAAGAAAGAAAGAAAGAAATGAAAAAAAATACTTCCGTCTATTAAACCATTAAAAGCCTCTATTTCATTTAATTTTTCTTATGTCAATAAAACCAAAGAATATATACATAGATATTTATAGGGTATATAAATTATTTGAACTTAAATATAAATTGTAGGTGTTGGTATTTTTTTTTAAAATAAAATAAAACTCGAAATCTGTCAACACAAGTGGTTGACTTTCAATTTATTCTTGCAAGAGTTGACAATTTCTACGATAAATGAAAATAAATTGAGTGTGTAATTATATGGAATTAGTGATATGATTACTAGTAATAATAAGGGTACTGTCAATTATGATAATTAACATTTACCTGCAGTTGTTTGTTGATAGAACGATTAAAAAAAAATTTTTTATTTCGTGAAAAGATCACTAACTGCACACAAAGAAAATGGCGTATTATGAAATTACTACGAGAGAATGACACTAGTCGTCACCTGTTTTGTATATATATGTATTTATGATGTATAACATATGTATATATATCGATATAATAGACTCGATAGATCGACAATCGGTGTCGACAAACTTAATTGCTGTCAAGTTACCAAAATGTAAAAAGAAATAACTAGGGGACTGAGAGTTACTAGAATTGGCGCGAAATTTGAATTTTAAATGTGGCTCTACAACCTCAGTTTTTTAATTTCTATTTTTGTTGGAAAATTATTTATTTATTTTTATTAAAGTAACTTTTGTAAACAGAAGAAGCATAAGACAAAATTTTTATAATTTGACTCACATGATTATTGTAGATATGATTAGAAAAGTGAAATTCGTGTAACGAGATCGAAGTCTGCATCCTTTTTACAGGAAACCTTTTTCTCATTCTTTCGGGTGTACACGTGGAAAAGTGAAAAAAAAAAAATTTAATTGATACGGCCGAAAGTTGCAAAAATAAAAATCTGTAAAGATTGACCTTGTAGTCAAACCCAAAAATTTCCACTGTTTTAGAGCTTAGAAAGTTTGACATACATGTACACAAATTTGGACGTCTATATAAAAATAATCCGAATAGCTCGACTGTCCAATTTCAAAACACGGTAAGAGATAAATTTTTCTAAACCGATTTTTTAGTATTTTTAGTTCCAGTGGAATCTTGTGAACATGATTCAATTCATATTTCAAAAATTTTATTTTTGTCAGTTATTGTGTTTCAAAATTGGGCAGTCGAGCTTCCGAGGACCTCAAAAACTCGACATCTGATGAAAACTCAAATTTCAAAAATCGAACAAAAACCAATAACTTCCTTTTTTGAAATTTTAAATTTTCATAGCGGGAAGTTAATAATTCAAAATTATTTAGCACATATTCTACTCATCAGTAGTTTTATCATTTCATATCCTAGATTTTTCCTATTTTCATTTTCAAAAAAGTATTATTGTCAAAACTCATTACAGTCAAAATTATGTCTAGACTAATTTAATATTCTGCAACTTAAAATCTTTATCTAGACTTTAACATTCTTCTAAAATACTTAATAATTTAGTTTGCACGGCTTAAGTTTTTGACGTCATACTATCTTACACTCTCATGTCTTATCATCCTTTTTCTTAATTCCTAATTCATGTTCTCATTAGTCACTTAATTATCAAACGTTCCCTTCCTTAAATTTTCCTATCCAGACCCGTTAATCTCAGCTTGGGTTTAAAACCACCTTTGCTTATTTCCCCTTCTTCTATTGCTAGTTAAAATTTTTCTCCCTCTTTCCTTAAGATAAAAATTGTAATTTTGAAACTCAAACTAATTTAGTTATTAGAGAAATTTTCAAGAGTTGAGTCTCTTCTATACTCCATTAGTCTGTCTTAGACATTCATCTAGTGTGCATTATATTAGTATCCATTTTCTTCAGATTCCTTTACTTTCTGTTTGATTCAAACTTACCGCGTTAACTTCCACCTAGTGTACAACCGCGACATAAAATTCCCAGAAAAGTAATTTATTAAATAACATTTTCAAATTGGCAATTCTTCGCGGCAAACTTCAAACAAAAGTCCCGATTTTAGTGATTAGGCGGCAATCGCAGCCATAAAACTCTATTACAACAATAGCTCAGCTTTCTATATATTTATTAACAAAAAGGTAAATTATTTTTAAAAAATTAACTCCTATATTCTCTAGTTCAATTACTACCACTACTAATAAATAACTATTCAATTTTTCAATCCCAGTAAATATTAATTATAAAAAATCGTGATCATATAAAAAAATATATAATTAAATTATTTCAATAATTCATTAAATTATTTTTTAAAAAATTAATTGTTTTTATTTTAATTACGATCGATAGCTGCTCGCGCAAGGTCGCGCATGTGTTAGGCTTCACTCTTACAAAATAATAAAATTATTTATTATTTATTTTTTGTTTTTTAAATTACAAGGAATATAAAAATATAAAAAATGAAAGATGTAATAAAATTATTACATTTATTATTAAAATCATCGGAAAAAGCTGCAAATATTGCACGTGCATGCCGACAAAATGATTCATTATTTCGATTATTAATTCAAGAAAAAAGTGATGATGAAAAAAACCCGCGATTTTTTCGTGATTTTAAAACACTCGCTGATGTTCTTATTCAAGAGACTATTCGTCATGATATTGGAGGAGAGGTAAATATTTATAATAATCATAATAATGATAGTAATTAGATGAATTAATTAAAAATTTAATTGAATGAGTGAAAAAAAAAAAAAATTAATTATTTATAGTTTCCAGAATTAGCTCAAATGGTTAAAGGTGAAGAAACAAATGTATTTAGTAATACACTTGACAAAACCATTGTCGTCGAAGTATGTTCAACATGCGACGAAACTAAAAATTTATTATCGCAAGTATTAGATGACGATATTGAGACAGCTGGTTTACTTGCAATGGAAATTCATCGAGATATTGAATTAACTGAAATAAGTCCAGTTATTGATATTAATTATTTTGATAATCATAATGTTGACATTGATATCAATGACTTGGGAATTTGGATTGATCCGATTGGTAAAAAAAAATTTTCTTTATTTATTTTATTTTTGATTATTTAATGTTCATTAAAAAATGAAAAAGCGTGTGAGAATGCATGTAAGAAGGAATTTATAAATGCATTTCTATTAATAAACTGGTCGATAATTTTATTAATAGATTCAACGGCTGATTACATTAATGCCAATACGATTATTGATGAGGCAACGGACCTGCATTTAAGCGGATTGAAATGCGTTACTGTTCTCATTGGCGCTTATCTTAAAAGCAATGGTCTTCCTGTCTTGGGTGTTGTTAATCAACCTTTTTTCACCTATGAAAATTCGCAGTAAGTTATTGTAGTAATTGTTGTTTTTAAATTATTTATGAAAAAAAAAGAACTCGATGACTGGAATGATGAATAATTTATTTTGAATTTCGATTTCGGGTAAACTATAAAAGATACGATAAAAATTAAAGAGAGCAATTTTGTAGGAAATTAAATTCTCTATAAAAAAGGTCTTTTTGACTTTTTATGTAAACTCGATATTTTGGACACTAGTGAATTTAAAAGTTACTATTAAAATTTTTCATAGAAAATTCATAATTTTTCTTAACTTTGAATTTAAATTTTGGATAAAATATTAAAGATACGATAAAAATGATAAGAAATAATATTGTAGGAAATTGAATTTTCCATTAAAAAGATCTCTTTCAATTTTTACCTAAATGTCATATTTTCGAGTCTACGAAGTTTCAAAGTCACAATACCATTAAAAAAAAAAAAAGTTATGCATCAGACTCTTTTTTTTTACAAAAAATTTTCATCAATTTTCTACTCTTACATAAAATTGATCCATGATATTTAATTTAGATGGCGAGGAAATTGTTACTGGGGCATTCATTCACCAGAAAAAAGTCATTCGTCACTTGAAAACTCACTTGTGGAAAATAAAATAGTAGTATTGAGTCGTTACGAGGATCCAAATATTAAAGCAAAGCTGAGTAATTGCGGGTTTAAATTAATAGAAGTCGCAGGTGCCGGATATAAAATATTGACCGTGGCAATTGGTCAAGCAGATGCATATATTCTCTCAAAAAAGTCCACATACAAATGGGACACATGTGGCCCTCACGCTATTTTGCGATCCCTCGGCGGCGGTATCATTGATTTTAAAAAATTCACAGTAAATAACGAGCATGGTGACACCCAAAATGACTTCCAACTAATATATAACGAGGGTGATGAATCAAAACACTCAAACATCGGAGGTTTAATTGCGTACCGCAATCCCGAGACACTAGAACTTTTACGACAGTCTCTGGGATTGTCAACTAAATTATAAATAAATAATTTTATTTATTATTCATTGTTGCATTGCATATGTGATACATTTTTAACAGATTCAAATACCAAATACATATTATATATACATATATATGAGAATGGGTAAACGGACAGGGAAAATAAATGTAACTAAAAGAGAAGTATTTTTATCTACGGTGACTTAAATTTTTAATTTTACTCAGATCTATGTTAGATCTATATATATTTAGTAGTCAAATTACCGATAGGAAAAATTTCAAGGATAAAAAAGATTACTAAAAATATTTTTTTTTTAAATTTTAGATTTTAGATCGAGACAAATGTGAGCAGATCTAAATAGATCTGTCATTAGTTTAAACTAGATCCTAGTTGATCTAATTAGATCTCAGACCTTAATTATTTTTTTCGGGACGGTTGATACTCGGAGTCAAAAAAAATTTTAATTTACATAAAAAAAGTATTGAAAATTTTGACCAATTTTTGCTAAAGAAATATATAAAATTTTATATTATTTCTTGAATATTTAAAACCACCAAAAAAAAGTAATTAAGTTGTTATTGAACATTCCTAAAAATTACTAATTATATAATTAATAAAGAGAAATATTTTACCAAAATATTAAATAATAAAAATTTCGATACAATGATCTGATTAAAAATTCATGTTTATAAATAGTTAATTAAATACATCCAATTATAAATCATCATTGTTATTTTAATTGTAACATGTATTTATTTTCAAATTTCGATTCAATTAGCATTAACAATAATTCTTACATGTATTAGTATATATATATTTTTTTGTTAAATAAAAACAATTATTTACATTTTTTTTTTTTTTTTTTTCATTTTCCTAACAAATTTTTTATCTCTTTTTTTTTTATTATTTTTGTACATAATTTATTAAGTACAATTGTTAACAATTTTTTTAATGACAAGAAGTTTGTAAGTACATTTAGTTTGTTAACATTTTTAAAATTATTGTTACTTTTTTTATTTATAGAGCTTTAAATTTTTTATTAGCTCACAAAATTTGAAGACGGATTAGATATTTTATTTTTCAAATAATCACATTATTTATATTTTTTTCAGTTGTAATTTATAAAAAAAATTTCTATTGCATTCAAATATTTTTTCCCGCGACCGTAGAGTACAAGGTACAAAAAAAAATATGAATTTTTTTTTAAACTTCATTTACATATATATCAGATTCAAACACTCATTAAATATTTGTCACACTTAACTCTTAAAATTAGTAATATCTATACATCAACTATTAATCATTTTATTTCATACAACAATTATAAATAATTTATTAATTAAATAAATTATAACAATAAATAATTTATTGCAATGACGGACTCAATAAACTTAAAAATTTAATTATCTTTGTACTAAACTCTGTATTTAATTAACAGATATAAATTTTATTTTAAAAAATTTATACAAAATTTTTTATCAATCTATATATTATATATGTACGTATATAAATATAGATGATTGTCCTCTTATGATTTAAATTAAATGGACTCTTCGTGTTGAAGCTCGAGCTTAATAAAGTGTCGTTGCGATTGACTACTTGCAGGCTTAAAAGTATCCGTGTGTCGAAAGCTGGCACTTCGCACGGGCATCCCGTGATTCGAACCAGCTTTTCTTCTTACACTTACGTAAGTCGTACATGTGTTTATACGTTTCAATACTGAATTATTGGCACCGTCAACTCCTGAAAAATTATTTCGTTTTAAAATTATATTAGCAGTTTTATTTATTTTTATTTATTTCAAATAATTTAACGGGGGCTTAATCGTTTCTTAGTCATAAGCCAGTGTTAAAAAGTATTACGAAAAAAATTGATAAAAAATTTAGTCAATAAATCGATTATTTTGGGAATTATTGAGTTTCCGTACATACGAACATTTCACTGTACGGACTAAAATTTTTATAAAAATTCATATTCTCACTTAAATATTAGAGATATGGTAAAAATGATAATAAACAATTTTGTAGAAAATTAAATCCTCTAAAAAAAAGATCTCCATAAATTTTCATGTAAACCCAATATTTAAGGCACTAGAAACTTTTAAAACTATTATTTAAGTTATTACGAAAAATTAAATGTCTTGATTACTTTGAATTTAAATTTCTGCTAAACTAGTAGAGATACAGTAAAATTGATAATAAATATTTTTGTATAAAATTAAATTTTCTATAAAAAAGGTCCTTATCAGTTTTTACGTAAACTCAATAGCTGAGAAGCTAGAAGTTTTTAAAGTTTCATTGTCACCTTGAAAAAAAAAAAATAAAAAAATAACAATTCATATTTTATAAATATACAAGTAATGAAGAAAATAAATTAAATTACCTGCAAGTGCCATACCAGGAATATCACTGTGATGATGAGTATTAATTCGTGAATCTTTAAGATATCTACTCAATCCTGGTATTCTACTAAATGCTGTTATAAACCCTGTTCTGAATCTGGCATTCATCCAACAATATATGACAGGATTGTAACAGGAATGGGACATCGCGAGCCAGTGAAGAGCAGCCCAAATGAATGGCAATCCACTCCAGCTTGAAACGCCTTCATTATTATGGAGTAATAGCTATGAACACAAATATTTAAAATTTTTTTTTCCCCATTTATTTTTAGCAGATAAATTCCCGGTTTATTTTATTGTTTAAATTTAAAAATTTTAAAAAATAAATCGCATTTTATTACTATAAATTTTCACATCGCTATTTTATATAAATTGTTTTATTCAATTGGAATTAATTTAATTGATATCGGACATTACGCTCCATAGAATTATTTTTATATCTATATATTCGTGTTTTAAAATAACAATTTTTTAGGTGTTGCATTAAAAAAAAATTACTTTTTTTTTGTTTCATAGTCAAGTAATAGAGTAGATTATTGGCATTTTGTAATTAATAATTATTTAGGTAACGTTAAATTAAATTATATTGTAATTTCAGAAATTCTAAACTCGTTAATGCGAAGATCCGATAAATGCCGGTCAATTTTTTTTTTTTTTTTACGTATGTCGATAATTATTGACAGTATTTTAATAAGTATAGAATGTCAACAGCGTGACCGTCGCATAATTGGAATTGATGTTAATTTTCTAAAGTTCAATTAATTTTACGTTACCACGTTAGTATCGATTAAAGTATTAGTGGTTTTATTTAAATTTTCTCTGCGGTCATCATGTTGACAGTATTTAAATATTTTATTAAATTGGCTCTTATTCAAAACCGAAAAATTATTTAAAGTCAAAAATAATTTTATTTAATTTTTTAAATATAAAAATTATTTTTTCAATTTCAAAATTATTCCTTTTAAAAAAAAAAATATTTTTATTGACATTAAAATGAAAATTCCTTTTCTTATATCAGCTTATCAATAAATGATTGCGTCGTTTATATTAAAGTGCTTTAAATGAATTACCATATTTCAAAATACAAATTCCAGTCGTTTGAATTTAAAATTTTAAATTAAAAATTAAAAATTGAGAGTTCAGTTAACTGTAATTACTTAAAGTTTACCATCAGTATATTTACCAGTGAAACGATTTCACTAAATTGTAAATAGTACTTATATTAATTCTAGTAATTAATAAATTAATTAATCCTGGTTTGTAATTTACAAGGTGATTAATTGAGTTATTCAATAGGAGTATTTAAATTACAACAATTAAATATAAATTTTTTGTTTCGTATTTCGTGACCTAATTTAGTAAATATTCTTTCATTTCTCTGAATAGGAAATTCAATATTACTGAGTCCTTTGAAATCATCAAATATTTCTCTTTCTCTCTCGCTCTCTATTTAATTTACTTGTCATTGTGTAGTTGATAAAGGAAATTTTCTACTATTCTAAAGCGTATAAGGATAAAATGAATTCGCAGTAGATTAAAACATTAATTCCTACAAATTTAATTTAATAATCGTCGAGTATAAGTGTACAGAAATAGATGGGATAGAATAAGAGATGCGTGTGGCACGTTATCGTAGGATACTCCGAACACTGGTTTTTTTCTGTATCTTTAGACACTGCGTTTAATAATAAGGTTGAAAAACTTACCAGAAGTGCGTTGTAAGGTAACCAGCAAGTTGTAAATACCGCGACTACAATTATCATCATCTTTACCATCTGTAATAAGTAATTAGAATTATATGGTAATAATAATCATAATTTTTCGTGTAAAAAATTTTTATTTATCATTTATTTAGATCTAAATTTCATCACGAAACTCAGATCGTGACACAAATATGACTCGTCGGTAATTTGTATCAGCAATTTTAATCACGAAAAAATTATGACAGTCAAATTTTTATCCAAGTGATCCGAAATTCATTTACTGAAATTAATTTCTAAAATCGAAACTGATTTATTTTTATTTATGTAAATCAAGAACTTGATAGAAAAAATTTATTAGTAATTTCTGATATTAATACTAATGTCAATAGTACAAACTCAGTAGTTTTTATGGAAATCATCCCAAGTCAAATTCGAAGACGTAAGAATTAATTTTTGGAATTCGGATTTACTAGACGGAAAATTGTGGGAGCAATTTCATCATGAAACTCAGATTTAAATTTATTATAAACAAAAATTTTTTTTACTCAGGTTGTTAACTAAATTTTGAACTTTATTTTACGTCGAATCATTTTTTTACTGACTGTAAAAATGAACAATGCTCGTATACATGCAATTAAAATTTTTTAATATTTTTTTAGAGAAAAAAATCTTATAGAAATTAAGAAAAAAAAAAGCAATAGAAAATTTCGTACATACAAAATTCAAATTATTTGTAAATTTTTGTAAAAAATTTTTCGTAATTTATTACATGGCATATAAAATATTGATTTTCGAAATTCGAGATTGAAAATTTGAAATTTTTTAAATTATTTGAATAGTATAATATTTCTAACTATTCGCATATTTTTGATTACGCTGCTTTGAAAACAAAGAATTTCATCAAAATTATCCCAATACCAAAAAAATTTCAATTTATACCAAGTTCTGCTTTTTGCTCGCAGTACTTGCATACATTTAATTATTTTAGATGGAAATTAACAGCCGAAAAACAAAGACTCAAATATACGGTAAATTAATGTGTTGGTAACAGCTCCGAGGAACAAACCGAGTTTTTCCATTGTTCATAAACTTAACGTAAATTACATTCCTCATGCATTAATAATTACTAAATAGTTTGAGCTGAAAAAAACGCGAATTCAACTCTTTTGTCTATCAATCCAAATTTTTTATACTGGTACTAAATTTATTCTATAAAAAAAGTCACTTAAAATTATCTTATTCCTTCAATATCATAAATTATTATAATAATTGAATTTTTTTAACGAGACATTTGATAGCAATTATTTAAATGATAGCAATTTCTATTCACCGATAAATTTAATCGAGATCAATTCATAATTGACAGAGAATTTGATGCTCGAATCAAAAGTTATTTCCATAGATATCAATTATTCCAATTGGTACTAATTGGAAGGTGATACCATAGAGACATCGAGAAACTTTGAGATAATTTCGCTTCCTTCTCAATGATATCTCTCGGAAATGTTCAAAATTACTAACCGGATCCAATTTGACAGCTATTAATTGTCACATGGTTCATCATTGACTTTTTTTCACAAATTCTTTTATTTTTTTTTTTACTTTACCACATAAAAAAAAATTTCTATTAAAAAAAAAAAATCCGACGATTTTTGCAAATTATTTCGTCAAATATTATCAATGAATTTTATTTTAATGCTAGAAAAGATTTTTATACTATACTTTTTATTTACTCTAGTAATTTTATGCGGGCAAATTTAAAAAAAAACATTAGTTGGTAGTTTAAATAAAACGTCTCCAGTAATTTGGCGGAAGAAATTTAAAAAAATCGTTGGAATTTTTTTTCTTTTGTCTTGAGCTTTATTTTTTTTTCTATTACAATTTATCGGACACGCTCACTTGATTTTTTTATTTTACATGGTACGAGACGAGGACTTTATTTCGTAAGCTTCTCATGTCTATTTTTATCAACAGAAGCTGTTTTATTTTATGTTATTTATTTATTTTTATTTAAGTGTAAATGAATTCGACGCCGGTGTTTTTATTACATTTACTCTGGAAAATTTATCATTTCAAAGTACGTGATTATTTTGACAATGAACGGTGTGTGGGAAAATAAATCATAAGGTACGTGCGGTTCGAATCTGTGTTGACTGATGTTTAGTTTCAATTTTATTTATTAGTATCTGTGGATCTGGACCACGGATATAATTTACTGCTGCATAATTAAAATATTAAATTTTATATGGAAATTGTAAATCTGTTTATCAAAATATTATGCGTCGGTTATTCAGTATTTTTTTATTTCATAATTATACGAGTATCGATAATAAACAAGAATGGGTAAAATGGACATCTCTAGTAGCTCGATTACTTTTTAAATTTTGATAAAAAAAAAACTTTTGAATTCTGTGTTGAAATTGAAAACAAATATGTAAAATAAATTAAATATCAACATTCGAGTAATAGCTATAGAATATATATATCGAAAATTTACAAAAAAAAAAATTTCAGTTCATTTTGCCCACCATGAAAAAAATCACGAGAAAAATTTATTTTTGTCATAATTTTAAAATCGCCGCGTTATTTGGGGTGACCAACTCACCCCATTCTCTTTATGTTAGGGAAAAAAAATTTTATTAATTGAGGCTATGACCCAACAGCAGTTGAACGCGATTTTTTTTTTTTACTCAAAATAAGAACAATAAGAATTGAAATAAAAAAATCGTAAACTATAAAATGTCTCATTCAAAAAGTATTACGACACACTTGGATTTCCTTCAAACTATTGATTTAATTTTCTTTTCATTTTATTTTCCGCTCGAGGAACTCGAACACAATGGAGAATTTCATAATCTCACATATGATCAACTTACTTATCAAGATGGATGCTAAATTCACTTTAAAATCTAATAACTTTTTTTTACTATACTACTAATCATATATGAATAAATTTTCAAAGCTTACAAGATTTTTCATTTCATTAAAGTTGTATTATTCTCTTAACTTGAGCGAAATATTTTTTTTTTAACTATAAAAAATTTAAATCATCTTTATTTACAACAAGATTCTTTTAATTTTTTTAAAAATAAACTCCCTCAATTTTCTCTAAATAGTTTGTCACCGAAATTTCATAGCTTAATTCTGTTTGACACATCATCCTAAAGCTCCTTTACTAAGCTTCAATTTCCGCTCGTCAACTCATTTCTATAATTATTTTTTTAAACTTTTCGATGGCCATAAAAATCGAATATCGAAAAAAATTTATTTCCCCGGCTTTATTTTCTGACAGTTTATTATTTTTTGAAATTATGTAATAATCGAAATTTAGTCTTACATAAAAATTTTTGGCTGCAGTTTCTTGATTAATCAAAAATATATATATATATATATTAGATAGAATTTAAAATCGAAAAAATAAAAAAAGTAATTAGCAATAATTCTATGAACTTTCTTATTAATGAGAAAACTTTTTTTAACGCTCTTATAAAAAACTTAGTGCTATATATTACCCATAATATTATTACTTTTTTTTTTTTATCTACTTGACGTCAAAAAATTAAAGAAGTTTGCTTCGTAAGTCCACTAATTTATTTTATACTTAACGTAAGTCTTAAACTGATTACACAGTAACAATTATATACTTGTTTATATTTTTTATAAATATTTATGAAAAAAAAGTGTAATAAAGTAAGCCATAATTTTTTTCAGTCGATTGATTCGGCTCAATAATTGATTATTTGTATGCGAAATTTTTCAAATAATAAATTTATGAATTCAGGCAAAAAGTATCAAGCCGGGAATCGAACCCAGAGCCATTCGATTACGTGGTGGCAGTTTTACCCTAAGCCCTATAAAGTCTACAATTTAATTTACTTATATCCATTGAATTGTACGGCTCAATAAACACTAACACTTTTAATTTAAAAACGCTTTTCGGTATCGATTATTTATATCTATTGGCTTTATAAAGCTTTTTTCGCTTAAAACGTATCTATAAAAAATATATGACGTGACAAATTGCCATACAAATTACTCTATTAAAATACAAATCAATATCAACCCATGTTATGATGGTTACTTGGAATTATAGGATATATGCCCATAATTTTTGGAAAATTTTCCATAACTATGGGAATTCCTACAGTTATGGTAAACATTCCTGTAATGATTACCGTACTCATGGAAATAGTCCCATAGTAATAAGTCCTATGTCTATATTGGAAAAGTTTTAAGTATCTATGGGACTAAATTTTTCCTTATAGTAATCACTCCCATATATGTGAAATATTACCATAATATTAGGTAATCATCCCCATACTTCTATGGTAAACGTTACCACGATATTATGGTAATAACTCCCATAATATGAGGAACTTCTAAATTTTATAGTAATCATTATATATATTATGAGAATAATTACCATAATAATATGGTAATTATTACCCTAACATTACAGTAATAATTGCCGTAACATCACAGTAATTTTTACCGTACATTTTTCTCCGTGTCTAACAATAATTATCGAATTTTTATCACCGAGCATTTATGCATTGTATTTTTAAAATTTTCCAGCCGACATATCTTTATCTACATCTTTTTCACCCTCGCTATATCTCAACTTTTTCATGCATAGATGAAAGATCTCGAATGTCAAAAAAAAAATTCCAAGCTGACATATTATTTAAAGTAAAGAAAAAAAAAAACTTAAATAAATGACAATTTGGATTTGGGCCAAATAGTTTGTCTTCCCCAGTAATGCATAAATAATAAATAGGGCTGATTTACCCTTGAGGTGAAACCTACGGTTTCAGAATATTAATGAACAGCACAAAGACCTAGAGAACTTAGGGAACAAAATAAATAAAAGCACTTAAATGGATATGATTGCCATGGTAGAGTGCCTAAGATACACATAAATTATACATATTATACATTTATAATGCATGATAAAAAGTACAAGCTATAAATAATTAACAGCAAGCTAATAAATAAAAGGTGATTAAAAAAAAGCTAAAATCCCCGATGGTTAAAAATTTTTTCTAGTATTTTTTTTTTATTTATTTACATTTCTTAGTCCGTCGTCACTCTGTTTACGCGATATAAATGTGTTTTATGGGTAGTCAGTTAGATAAGGATAAATTACATGACCATAAATAATTGTCCGGTGATCTGAATAATTTAAATATTGATAAGCCGTTGAGACGGTGGCTGTCGCGAAATTATATGTACCATGTGCACGCGAGTTATGTTTTATTCAGCTTTGATTTGACGCTATTGCGTGAGCCGAAGATGTATTACGTTTGTTATTTTATTTTTTTTATATTTATTCTTAATAATGGTAAGTATATTTTTCTTATATATATATATATATATATACATTTTTTTTCTTTTACAAAAATTTTTTTCAGCTGAGGCTGCGACACAAAAGCAATTGGACACGATTTTTTTTCGTTTGTACACGAGGTAAAAAAAATTTTCTTAAATTTTAATCGTGGAATTGAATAGTGAGTTGAGTTTTTTTTAAATATTTAATGTGATGGAGTTATTAAATATGGATGTAAGTTTTATGGAACATGGAGTGAGTAGATTGCTGTTGGTTTTATTTATCTAGAAATAAATAAGTTATTTTATTTATTAAAGACGATTATTGCAACGACTTCCTGTTGCTTGTGAAACAGCAAAGCAGGAGGGCTGAGAAATTGCTCTGCTGACAAGAATTTAATTGAAAAGCACAAGTTTTATTTCTTAGATTTTTCAACTTCGGGCTTTTATTAAAAATAGTAAAAGGTCTTTAATCCGAGCGATTGCTTAAGAAGTAGAAAATAAATCGATAAGCTCATGGTTTATCGTATTTTCATTTTTGAATTAAAAAGAATTATCTCGATTAGTTTTAGAAAAAAATGAGGATTAAAAAACAAAATATCGGATTCTAAATTAATGGCCGCTGACTCAGTTTATTTTCCTTCAACTAAAAAAAATAGACTTCCGGTTTGGTTCAAAAATTTTATAGGCGCTCCCATCACTTTTCATATTCGCGTTTTTTTTTTTCTTTCTCAAAAACCATAAATTAAAATTTTCTCATATTTTTACCTTCAGTTTACAAAAAATATGTTAAATATCCCAGTAATGTCTCCGTGTATGAAAAAAAAAATGTCCGAACTTGGCAATTTTTTACTCTATCTACAATAAATTTATTTACCTCTTCAATATAAAAAGGTTTAAAACGTAGCCCATATTTTTTGCTTCTCACAAAATTTATGAACACAAAAAATTTATTTCTCTTGCGAGAATTTTTAATTGAATGTTTACTTAAGTAATCAATAATTTTTACTTAATTACTTATTATTTTTTAGCAATGATGTTGAGCCATACGTAGACGAATATTTAAAAAATTCAACTCGTATACTCTCTCATATTGATAATAAAAAACAAATTGTTATTTACATCCACGGCTTCACCGAGAGTATAAACAGTTCGAGCGTCGATTCAATAGTCCAAGGTAAATATCCTATTAGTTTTTAGAAAATATTTGTTCAACTTCGATGACATTATTTACTATAAAATCCGCACTATGTATTTTTGTATCAAACATTCCACTGGCTTTTCAAATTGAATTTTAAAAAAATATTTGTTTATCCCCCAGCATACATAACTCGAGGGGATCACAATATAGTCGCAGTAGATTGGAGCAAAATAGCGAACGAAAATTATCTTGAAGTTGTTGCGAGCGTTGACGAAGTCGGTGCATATATAGCGCATGCAATTAGCGACATGGCTTGCGCGGATTATTCAATTACGCGTAAAATTCATATCATCGGGCACTCTATGGGTGCGCATGTCGCTGGTGCCCTTGGGAGAAATATGAAACCTTTGCTACCAAGAATTACAGGTAATCATTTCACTTACATTTTTTTGGTCAGGTTAAATTATTATCAATTACTAGGATTTATTTTAATTGAATTTTCTACTTGTCTGAGTCAAATTTTAATTTAAATAACAGTAATTTTTTTTTTTAATAAGATTTTATAAATACTAAATTAAATTAACCCACATGAAAATACTATATATGATAAATATATATGGAAAAATATATAATCAATATGGGAGCATATAAGTGGCCAAAAACGATATATATTTTCTTATATATAATATAGTAAGTTTTAATATAATTAATTATATACGTAAGTTTATAAATTAATACATGTATTATATATATTTATAATCATATATGTAAACTTATAAGTTAGCCCATATATGTATTACATATATTGATATTTTTAAATGTAAATTTGTAAGCTAACACATATATATTTTGAACACAATGTTTGAATCTTATAACAGAGAGAGGAAGACAGAAAAGAATAGATTTTATTTTTTCTTACATATATGGGGAGACTTATATGGTTCTATATATCGAAAAATATACAAAAATTTATGAAGTTAAATACATGGTACATATATCGTGGCATATAATGATGAATTATATATGTATTCTTATTTGTTTCCATATATAAATAACATTTATTTTTAAATATATTGAAATTATAAGTTTTCAAATATATAAATAATATATTGAAGTTATACGGAAATATATGAAATCATATAAGAGAAAACATATATAGAAATATAATAAAATCGGCCGAAATCTATATATATTTCTGTATAATATTTCATGTATTGTCACCTATATATTTATATCTGTAACATATTTTTTAATATATGTTTACCATATATGATATTTTCATGCGGGAACCCACGAAAAATTTATCTACTAGTATATATTTAATAATTAATTTTTTTATTGTCCATTTTACCTCACCCTCTTCTATTTTCTATTCAAACAATCAAGTAACAATAAGTAAAATTTTTTTAATTTGTATCTGATTTTTTTTTGTAGGCCACGAAATTAAAAAAATTACCAGTGTATTTTTTTTTAACCTGAAAACTCGCGGTGATTTCAGAGGAGTCTTAAGGCCATTCTCCGAGGGTGCCCCCCACTTTTTTCCAAAAAATGTGGCGCCGCCTGGTGGCCGGCAGCCACACTAAAAAAAGTACTAGAGCTGAAAAACTTTATAATTAAATTAAAATTATTTAGAATAAGCAGATGCAAAAAATATAAATTTTATAATAAATAAAAAAATTAAGATTATTTTTTAAAATCATTAGTTAGTTTAAGAAAAATTTAAAACCTGAGATTGGCAAATAATATTTTCATTGACCTTGAACTGTCAATATCATATTTATTTTATATGAGTAATTAAAAAATAATTATAATATTTATCCAAAAAAGGCCAACGTACAAGTAATTTTAAAGACACGTAGAATATTAAAAAAATTACTTACAGTAATTATAAATACCCAGTTGAGCGTAGTTTCTTTAATAAATTTCAGCATTATATTTGCCATTTAGTAACTTTTTATTTTGACAGATGTAAACATCAGGTCTGTACTATTTTGTGGGCGCGTGCAGGGCGCTCAAATATAGTAGCGGGAAAAATTAAATTTTTTAAAAATTCATTTCTTTCAGAAATAGTAATAATAAAATTTTATTTTGCACGACTCGAACGCGAAGCGGAGAGGTTGTGCTTTACAACGGACTTGTCAAGGTCACGCGATTTTTTATTTATTGGTATCAATTAATTGAATTTCGTATCATTAAAAAAGTTTTAAAAGAAGATTTGTACCGTAGTTGTTTGATAATTGATTATTAATTTGATGAATCATAATTGATTTTAATATCAAATTTCGTTCGAATCCTTATGTGAAAATTTGAAAATAAAATAAATAAATAAATATTTTAATTTGTAAAAGTTCTGATGGTAAGAAATTATTGATGATCAAAACCTTTTACATAAATTTTTCACTTATCATGACGCAACTTAAAAAAAATTTTGGCATACTTAGTTTTGAGACATTGATAATATTATATACCTTTAAATATATATTAAATAAAATTAGACAGCTTTAATACTCTTATCGAAAAAATTAAAAGAATAATAAAATTTTATAAATTTTTTAGTGATTTTTGGAATGCTTTATTTTTGTAAAATTGGCCGTATCGAAAAATAAAAAAAAGAAATTCGAAGCTTCAATTCTGTAGTTTGAAGATCTTTTACCGATTTTTTGAGCCATGGTTATTGCGTGATAAAAAATAGCTCGAAAAAAAAATGCTATTAATTTTTTGGTTTTGGTTTTTGGCTCTACGAGCCCGGAAAAATCTTTTTTTAAAAAACTAATGCACAGTTCGGTTATGAAATTTATTAAGCTACAATTTGCTTTTTTGTTGTCTCTGTATGACTATTTGTTGCTGAGATTTTGGTCTTGGAATGAAAAAGGATCTTTTTAACTTTGATTATTGATATTGCAGCAATTAATGGTCGCACAGTAATTGCTCATACAAAGAAAAAGAATCGGCCCATTATTGGGTCGTGAATAGCTGCCAATTTTCAAACATCGGCCGAAGATCGGTTAAATATCGGATGATAACGGTATGCCAAGTATCGCAGTCGCAAGCATTGGCTAATCGTAGCAATCAATCATCGGCCAAAGTTTGATATCTATTAAAAAAAAATATTTAGCGTAGGTGGGACCTCGAAAACTTACACTCAGTAAATAAATAATAGGAGTTACTATCTAGCTATGGTAAAAATTTCTACCATCAATAAGATAGTAATAAATACTATCTACATGATTGTATATAAATCATGTAGATTGTAATATTCACCATATATTTATGATAATTGTTTGAAATCCTGTATGTTAACTAGAGTTAATTATTATATTATTTTAAATAGTTATATTTATAATCCAGATGGTAACAGTTACCATTAGAAATTATAATTGTTACCATCTTGATAGTAACTGTTACGAAATTTATTGCAGAAGTAAATATTATCACCCTGATAGTAAATATTACCATCCTGATAGTAACTGTTACTATCCTGATATTAAGTGTTACGAAATTTATTGCAGAAGTTATCATCCAATAAATATTAATTCTATTAAAAAAAATTATAGCACTAACTATTCTGGTACGTGGCCCAATTGGGACGATAGCCAAAAAGACAAAAAAAACTGTTTTTGCATTGAAAAACGTTCCAATCATTTTAGATGACTGGAATTAAAAATTTAACATAATAAACATAATTACTTAATTTTCTTAGTATAGTATTTCCTTAAGTATCCCCTCCCCTTTCTCTGCTACCAATACATCAATTGATAAACGTGTAATTGTGTTCTAATTTTTAAATACTGGGTATTGTTACCAAGTTCTTGAAATTGATCAAAATACCACTCTCTTAAAATGAACCAGTAAAAAGTGTTGCAAATCAGTGAATATTCATTGTATAAACAGTCTAGAAAACAACAAACTAGAAAACAATGCGGAATTTCAAAATACTTCAACAGAGATCATTTTTAAGGAACAAAATTGTCTACTAAAAAGAATCTATGCCATTTTATGATAATTCCCGGGAAAAAATGATTTTGCCTAATTATATATAAGTATGCATGATTATATATAATTATACATTAATTTATGTATGATTATATATAATCATATCTACCTCCATATATAATTATGCATGACATTATATATAATTTGATCTGATCATGTCTGACCAATACATTATGTCTCGAACTATGTATAAAGCTATATGTAATTAGATCTGATCAGACCTGAATTATATCTGCCTATGTATGATCATATATAGGCATATATATAATCATGCATATGCAGATATAATTCAGGTCTGATCAGATCTTATTATGTATAGACCTATATATACCAATGCTGGCCAGCAAAAAAAAATTAAAAATGCAATTTTTCAAGCATTGCGAGAGTATGACTCTCGTAATGCTGGAAAAAAAAATAATAATAATAATAACAACAATGATAATAATAATAATGCCCCTTCTGGAAGCAAAACTCATTATACATTTTATAATTATTAAATAAAAATTTTCTTTTAATGAAACCTTACTGTTTGGAATTTTTTACCTCGGCAATGGCTCATAGTACGAATGAGCCCAGCAAACATTTTTGCAGGAAATTTAACGCTCTACAAAAAAATTCTCCTATCATTTTTCGATAAATCCATTTGTTCAAAAGTTATGGAACCTCGAAGTCAAGTTAGAGTAATTTTCGAAATCTTTTTACTTTTCCAACGAAACTATCGGGCTTATCATAAAATGTCATGGAATCATTTTTGTAGACAATTTTATTTTCTACAAATTGTCTCAAATAAATTTTTTCAAAATTCCGTCGTGTTTTTTAGTTCTTTCCATTTTAATGCCAATCCTTTAAAATCAATCAGAACACTATTTTTTTAGGATCTTGGCATTAAAATGGAAATAACTAAAAAAACAAAATGGAATTTCGAAAAAATTTATATAAGACAATTTGTAGAAAATAAAATTATCTACAAAAAAGATTCTATGACATTTTATGGTAAGTCCGATAGTTTCGCCGAAAAAGTAAAAAGATTTCGAAAATTACTCTAACTTGACTTCGAGAAAGTAATTTAAGCTTGAAGACAAATTCATAGTAAATTTTGAGGTCTTATTACTTTTCCGGCGAAACAAGCTGACTTATCACAAAAAGTCATAGCCCTTTTTTAATCAGTAAATTTATTCCTGACAATGTATGACGCATAAAATTTTTCGAAACTCCGCATTGTTTTCTAGTTATTTTTATTTCAGTGTCAAGCCCTTAGAATCGATCAGAAAATTATTTTTTCAAGAGTTATAACTTATGAGCAGATCGATAGGTCGAACAGATTTATATACATTTTTTATAGAAATTCGACGTGCTATAAAAAAAGGCCCTTATAATTTTTTGATAAATCGACCAGTTCATAAGTATTATCAAGTTAAAGTTTAAAGTACGAAGAATTGAAATATTTTTGACTATTTTGGCGAAACTATGAGACTTGTCACAAAATACCGTATGACTTTTTTTTTTAGGCTATTTCATCTCCTATAAACTGTCTTGTGAAAATTTTTCAAAATTCCGATGTTTTTCAGTTATGTTCTTATCTATGATTACTAAATCATTGTAAAAAAATCATGTACTTATTCAAGAGACAATCACAAATGTAAATTATTTACTTTCGCCAAATAATATTTGTTGAATAACGGAAATATCTTTATACAAGTTCAGTCAAATAAGTCTCAACGAAAGTGAATAAGATCAATATTTGATCGTTTCTTGAATATAAGTACATGCATTTTTTTCAATGATTTCATAATCATAGATTAAAGAGTTTAAGTAAAAAAAAAATCTACAATTTTGATTTTTACATTGTATATATAAATGTTGATATGATAATGTTATACACATACATAATTATAAATAATTATATGTACCTCATATGTAATCATACGTTATTGTATATATATATATATATAAGTTGGGCGAATTCATTCTCTCCAGGGTTACTAATTCTGAAAGAAATGAATTTTTAAAAAATTTAATTTTTCCCGCTACTATATTTGAGCGCCCTGCACGCGCCCACAAAATAGTACAGACCTGATGTTTACATCTGTCAAAATAAAAAGTTACTAAATGGCAAATATAATGCTGAAATTAATTAAAGAAACTACGCTCAACTGGGTATTTATAATTATTGTAAGTAATTTTTTGAATATTCTACGTGTCTTTAAAATTACTTGTACGTTGGCCTTTTTTGGATAAATATTAAAATTATTTTTTAATTACTCATATAAAATAAATATGATATTGACAGTTCAAGGTCAATGAAAATATTATTTTCCAATCTCAGGTTTTAAATTTTTCTTAAACTAACTAATGATTTAAAAAAATAATCTTAATTTTTTTATTCATTATAAAATTTATATTTTTTGCATCTGCTTATTCTAAATAATTTTAATTTAATTATGAAGTTTTTCAGCTCTAGTACTTTTTTTAGTGCGGCTGCCGGCCACCAGGCAGCGCCACATTTTTTGGAAAAAAGTGGGGGGCACCCTTGGAGAATGGCCTTAATAAAAAATCTTTTCAAGCTCTAAAGAAAAAAAAATTAATAATTTGCAGACTTTACTCGGCTTGTTATAAAAAATTAGTTGCTATTTAAAGCTGTCCAATAATCCTGAGAAAAAATCTCTAGTTAATATTTTTTTTTATAAAAATTAAAAAGTAAAAAGAAATTATGCGCTGTATAAACGTCATAGAATGGCTTTAGGTTAAGCTCATTGAACAACAAATAATTAAATTAATTAAAGGACTGGATCCAGCTGGTCCTCTATTCAATCTTCTTCGAAGCCCGCTCACCAAAGCGGACGCTGAATTCGTTGACATCATTCACACGGACGCGGGACTTTACGGAAAAACTCGGGGCACTGGGACAGTTGATTTTTGGCCCAACAAAGGGACAAGGGTGCAACCAGGCTGTCCTAAGACCGCGGCAATTTATAGCAATGACGGTAAATGAGATCTTAACTCATCCATTACACAAGAAATTTTTTTTTTTTATCATAATAACTCTTTTTTTTTCCATAAATTAATTTTCTCTGGAGAAATCTTAATTTTCATTGAATTAAGTAAATCAAGCATTACTTTGAAGTTATTTACTCGTCATAAAGAGGAAAAGAGCATTTAATTTTACTCTCAATTCCTTTCAACTGATTCTTTTCATCTGCTGCCATTTTTTTATTCATTCATTTTTTTTCATTATTCAACATATTCATTTAAAATATTTATTATTTCATTTCATTTTGTAGATTTTTTATAGATTTTTCATTGATTGTAAATTTATAAATGAGTTTTTTTTTTTTTACGTTGATAGATTTTTGCAGCCACCATCGCTCCTGGATTTTTTATGCAGAATCTGTTATATCGGAGAAAGCTTTTCTTGCAGTTAGGTGTTCATTCGATACCAAATCCTCACGAGTTGAATTCAAAGTAATTCCGATGGGTTTTGCAACTCCGCGTGAAGCGTAAATAATATAAAATTTTTTATATATTTAAGGGAACCTGAACAAATTTGAATGCTGTTTTTTTTTTTTTTGTCAAGTCGGGAATGAAATGAGACTTTTTAGACCAAACAGAAATTTTTTTTATTTTAAAATTCTCAGTTACGGTTTGTAAAAAAACATGGGGTAAATTGATCAGTCTGGACAGTAGAAATTAAAATTTTTAATTTTGCAATCATGACCCATTTTACCTCAGACTTTTCCCAGTTTTCAGTAAAATAATTTAGAACAGACACTTAAAAAAAAAAAGAAAAAAATGAAGTTTGTTTAAAAAAATTGTCTCATTTTTTCCTAGACTGTCTTATATTTATATATATGGTATTCATTAATGTGTTTTTTTAGCCGTGGCAATTATTGTCTAAAAACTGCATCGCAAAAACCATATGGACTAAAAATGAAAGGCGCAAGCGAACAATAACAACCGTAACACCAGAATACGTCTAAATATATTTTAAAAATGATCTGAATAAATTTTTTTTTGAATTATAAAAAAAAAATTGCATTAATAATTTCAGTATTTAATCCTCTTAAATAAATGAAATGTGACACAAAAATACCACTTTTTATTTTTCACGGATTTTTATTAAAGCGTCAGCTTTCGTGACAATTGATTTTATTTCCGGGCCTAATTTGGTGAGCTAAAATATTAAAAATATATTTTAACACGCATATGATACTTCAGGGTCGGCAGCCACCATTAAAAAAAATATTATCAATCATAAAAAAGTAAAACATTAATCGTATTCCGTAAAATTATTTTTTTTCTCAGCCTCCCTATTTTACGCTTCCTCCTTTTTATTAATCATCAATTATAAATCACGCGACAATAAATAATTCGACACACTAAATTTATAAAAATTAGTTCACCTTCCCAGTATCTATATAAATATAAATATTTATATAAGTATAACACAATAACTCACCCACCCCCTTGGAAAAAAACCCATAATTTGTCTCTATTTTCTTACTATCAACCCTCACTCCTTATCTCTGGCGATAAAAAAATCTAAATATAAATTTATAAAAATACTGACCTTGCGTTTCGATCTTGCCATTCTCTGGTCTCGTGTATTTTCCGCTTCGCCTGGAGGTCTTTTTCCCCAAACTCTAATCCCAATGCTCATATAAGTAAATATCAAAACCACGAATGGAACGAAATATTGCAAAATCAGTAGTGCGATTGAGTAGTAATACCTGTTTCGGGAAACGTTTACTCAGAATTAATTAAAAGTTTGAGCACAAGTTTAATTTACACGACCAAATATGAGTCGAAAATGGTTTCTGAAGTCGAATAATTTTAAAGGTCTTCACCAAGTTTTAATTATTTGACTATAAAATTAGAGACCGAATAAGTGACCGATAATTAAAGTTAATGAAAAAAAGACTTACTGTTGTTGAGTTGTCGGCCATTGCTCGGAGCAAACGTATCGATTGCACACGATGTATCGTGGATCAGGTTGAGATAAACAGGACACCATTGCAATAGGTGAAGAAGTAGTTAATGCGACCAACCAAACCGCCAAAATCGATAGTTTCGCTTGACCTTTACTCATTCGGGGCTTCAGGGGCCACATTATTGCAATATAACGGTCAATGCTGATAGCGATAAGGGTATAAGCACTTACCAGTACTGATACTGCCTAATGATAAAATACTTGTTACTGTTATTGTTATCACACACAGTTTTATAGATTGTAATGGATCTGAACCTGGGTTTCGAAGCTTTAGTTTGAAATATAATCGTTTTTAAAATTTTGTCATTGCTGTAATTACTTTTTTTACGCACTCTAAGGGTTGGTCAACTTACCCCATCTGTGTCAAAAAAATTCATTACAAAAATGTTCCAAAAAAGTTAAGTGCCGCGAACTTTTAAATTTGAGACGATTCAGGACTTTGAGTTGATAATTTTTGAAATTGAAAACATTAAAAAAAAATTTTCGAGTACTTTTCAGATATGGTTTTTTGAATTTTTTGAACAAAAATAATTCGATTTTAAAATTTTGCTGGTATGGCGACCATTGAAAAAAACTTTGAAACCAATCGTGAACATTTTTTGATTTTCTATAAAAACTTTTCCAAAATGAAGTTTGAAAATTTGAATTTTTTCGAAGTTCCAAAAATGGTAAACTCAAAGTCTAGAATTTTATGAAATTTGAAAGTTCGCTATTATGAACTTTCATGGAAAATTTATGGAACGATCTTTTTTTACATGGGTATACTTTTTTACAAATCGTAATTAAACATTTTTTTCAATTATTTTTTTATTCTTATTAAGGTGATCAAAAAAATAATTATTTAAAAATCCCAAGTGTAAAAAGTTATCAACCGGAAGCTTCAAGATTATTTTTCTTGTAAAATGTCAAAAATAAATGTTACATTTCGTGTTTCAACTAAAACATTTGTGAAAAAAAAAATTTATGTCAATTTAAATCTGACATTTTATTGACACACCACTATCGCGTAGTTAACTCGTGTTTATCTATGTCGAGAGTTACAAAACAAATAATTTAATTTTTTTTTTATCCATCGAATCTCATGTTCTAGATCCATTACAAAAATATTCGTTATAAAAAAACGCAACTTATAATGATGGTATAAATCAATACGTAAAGAAAATTTATTACCTGAGAGTAATTGACACTCGGACACATTTCGGCGCCAAATGGCCAGTACTGAAGTATAAGTGTGCTCACAAAGCTTGTGGGTACGCAAAAAAAAGTCATAAGAATGTCACTAAATGCCAAATTTACAATAAAGAAATTTGTCACAGTTTTCATGCGTGGACTGCTCCATACGACGTAACAAACTAGGGCATTCCCAACCAAGGCTACGACAAATATTATTCCATATAGAAAATAAACTGTCGTTTGAAACCATTCAGTTGCGAGGACACTTTCTGATGGCAAAAAATTATCGCAAAGAAAACTGTCGTATCCAGATACAGTTTTGTTGGTATTTTTTGTATTGTTAAGTTCTTTGAATATTGTATCGTTGAATGTGACATCTGAGCTTTCATACACTTTGTCGCTCGTCAAAGATAGTGTATCATTATTCATGACTGCTTCCAATAATCGATCATATCATGCTTTATTATTTTGATTTTATTTCATAAATATGTTATTTATTTGAGATGATATGTTCTTCGTATTTTCTGTGAAAAAAATTTATTTTTATTTTATTCATACAAACATGACCTAATATATATATATATGTATAGGTATGGACATTTTTCAAGCATTCTAAACTCTGATTTGAATTTTAAAATAAAAATTACAAGTCAAATATTCGGAATATCGAGAAACTTGAAAATATTTTTTTTCTAGTTTTTTGAATTTTATACAAAAAAGTATTATGTGATTTTTGCTTAAAAATCAATATTTAGAGCGGTAAAGCCCGTAATAATGTTATCAATAGATTTATAATGCGATTCAAAAAATCAAAAATTGCTGACTGAAAAAACTAAAATACTGAGTTACGTATCAAAAATATCAAAAAATGTATAGATATATTTTTTGTAGCTCTTTAAATTCTCTACAAAAAGTATTCGATGACTTTTGCTTTAAAATCAATATTTAGAGCAGTAGAGCCCATAACAGAGTTATCATTATCAATAGAATTATATTAAGATTCAAAAAATCAAAAATTGCTGACTGAAAAAACTAAAATACTGAGTTACGTATCAAAAATATCAAAAAATGTATAGATATATTTTTTGTAGCTCTTTAAATTTCCTACAAAAAGTATTCAATGACTTTTGCATTAAAATCAATATTTAGAGCAGTAGAGCCCATAACAGAGTTATCATTATTAATAGAATTATATTAAGATTCAAAAAATCAAAAATTGCTGACTGAAAAAACTAAAATACTGAGTTACGTATCAAAAATATCAAAAAATGTATAGATATATTTTTTGTAGCTCTTTAAATTCCCTACAAAAAGTATCCAGATAGTTTAAACTCTAAAACTAGTGTCTGACTGGTGATGTTAAAAATATAAAAAAAAAATTTTCAAAACTATTTTAAATGCAAACATTAAAGTTAATGAATAATGTTTAATAATGTAGCATAATAAATCTTTTGTAATTTATAGTTAGAACATACCCATTATAACTATGTACTTAAACTTGAATTGCTAATGTGTGAATATTTAAATGAAACCTTGGAGTTTCAAGTCAGCTTGGAACTTTTCATTCAGTGTACAAATTGTATATTTCTAAGTTAAGTGCAAACTTTTGAAGGTACTAAAGTCACCGGGTAAATAGGAATAAATAGTTCATATAATGCAACAAATTTACAATAATAATATATTAATAAAGTCGACAAAAAAAAAATCATAACTCATAAATTTTAAGATTTTTACCAGGGCCCATTTTGTTCGAAATTAAAAAAAGTTTTATTTTATGGCCGAGTTCTATTGAAATCAAACATTTACCTGATCACCAAATTCTTGAAGTCTAAAAATAATAGAAATGAAAAAAAATCCAATTGTATTTTTTTCACCCCTTTTATAATTAATTTTTTCAATATTGAATTGAAGCATAAATTGTACAATATAATATCGAATCAATTAACATAAAATAAATGAGTTCTTTTATTCCGAAGCTCAAATAATAACATGATGATGATGGTGTTTTAGTTTGAATATTTTTGTAGCATTAATATTTTGGCTTTATCCATACTGATCATTGTTATTTCATAAATACTCTACCGTTGAATATCATTAATATTAATTATTATTGAGCAAAGTTAATTACTTGGATTAAAAGTTCATTTTTTAAATTAAATCTTAATTATAACTGTAGCATATACTTTAATTAAATTTTTTATCATTTTTTTTCTCACGATTTTACTTTTCTATTATTATTTTAAATTACTTACTATTGCGAACTCATAATTGAAAATTTACTTCTATACAAGTTATAGAAAAACAATTAATAATTTACTCAATAGAAAATTCTGTATCATGATCCAGTATACTATCTTTTTCAGTTACATTCAGTTACATCTTTTCAAATTTCTCGACGATTTCGATGTTCTAATGTAGTAGGCGGTTACATTGGAAACTTTTCATCGAAGATCATAAGGCACATAATAGTGGCTTTATAACTTCAATAATTGAATAGACTTAATATCAAATACGAGTAAGGATCAGAAAAATGAAAAGTTAAAACGCTGTTTTTATTCTCAATGATAAGCTAGAATTTTTATTTCTTTCAAAGCAGACTAAATTTTTCGACCTTAGTCGCTCTAATTTACTCACTGTAAATGAATTAGTCAAGTTAACTACGAACTAGTTAATATGCTCTAAAAACCAGCTATAAATATAACCAAATATTAAATTAGTGGTATACGTTCAGTTGGAGAAATAGTGACTATCCACCGATTCGCAGTGAATTTCAATAATTCATTTTCATAGTATGTATATATATATATATATAAATGTATATATATGCAGAGAGAGAGAGAGAAATATGAGCGAAGATCGCATACGGAAAGCAAATGGCCCCTAATGTATTCAGTTCGACAAAAGAGTAGTTAAATGTAATTAAAAAAGTTAACTTTTTATTTTTATTATTATTTTCTTTATCGACTTAATACATACTGAAAGAGATCCAATTCTCGGAGCTCATTACAATCTAGAGTTTATTACAAACTCTTTTTTCCTCTGGTGAATTTCTGCTTTAGAGTTTGATTTATTTTTCATGCAGTCTTTATAAAGTTATATTAAAAATATATTTTGATTATGCAGATATATATATGTGTATGTACATGATGTAGATGTATATGAATATAATATAATAATAGTAAAAAAAAATTTGAATGAGTAGTCGTGAGGGTCCTTATACTCCCCTCATCAACAAAATAGTAATAATAATGTTCAATTATCTTTCGTAACCAATAATTTAGTTTTGAAACGGATCGAAGTGCTTTTAATTATACAAACAAGCATAAATATTATAAGTATGTCGCTGAAACTGGCCAACAAAACTAGCAGATCTGAGGGGTATTCCGAGACTTTTTGACCTGACTGTACCCGTGGTTTCTTTTAAAGTCATAACTTCGGGCCCAGATTTAAATGAAAATTTGATATTATCGATATTTTTTGGAAATAATAAAAGTCAGCGACGAAGTTTGATTTAAAAAAAATTTTTTTATGATAATTTATAAGAAGAGCCCCGATATTTTGGCCTGCGTCGATTTAGAGACGAAATTCTTTACACATCTCCAGGAATTTCCTCGAGACCAAAAAAAAAATTTTTAAGTCCAGCGATGGAAATTTTCGGAATTTTTTTTTTCGAAAAAAAACCTTTTAATCGGATATTAGCGGATGTTATACCCGATATTTTTTGCCTGCGTCGAATTATTAAAATAAACTAAAATTATTTCTGTTTATTTACCCATCGAGATATTTAGTTGCATCTAACACCAAAAAAATCACTTTCGTCTCAAATTACTTCTATTTACATTAATGAAGTTGAGTCAAAATTTACGATTAAAAATCACTAATTATCATATTAATTATTTCCCGCCAAAATTAAGCTACTCAATAAAAAAATATTGCGTAGTCAAATTATTCAAATTGACAATTTAACATAAATGATAATTACCCAATTAAAAAAAAACGAGCAACAAAATTTATTTAATTAACTTCATGTAATTTTAATAATCTCTCCCATATAGATGGTATCAATGTCTCTCGTTCAATAAAAACTTTTTAATTCTATAATCACGAATAAAAATAGCGATCGAGAAGCTTACAAAAAATTTAAAATTCATTGCAGCAAAAAAGTGCGGGCAAAATGCTTTTAAAACAATAACTCTATCTTCATGAATATTTAATGTTCCTACCGCGGAAATTTATCTTTCTAAGCTTTTAATTTAACTCACATTGTTCCATTATTAATTTATA
Source organism: Microplitis demolitor (assembly GCF_026212275.2). Taxonomy (NCBI): domain Eukaryota; kingdom Metazoa; phylum Arthropoda; class Insecta; order Hymenoptera; family Braconidae; genus Microplitis; species Microplitis demolitor. The sequence continues at coordinate 20,882,128 of NC_068549.1, read as the reverse complement.
ATGTTGCCGAACTTTTGGTTTAAAAATTAATTTTACTTGGCGATTAAACGCTGACATATTGATATGAACTGTGATATTTTTTAAGAAATTGCAAAACAACACATGTTATAATTTATTAATCTACCCTCTCTCTTTCGAAAACTTTCAGGCTTCCAATAAATCATTTAAGAGATTCCAAAGGAGTTTTATTATGACTCTTATAATTTACTAATTAAGTATCAAATCCAAAAATAAATAATTGAAATTGCGACAAAATATCGGCAGTCAATTTTGCTGGCATTTAAAATTTTTTTTCGTTAATTTTTTGGAAAAATAAAAATTCAATTAACTTTAAAAAATTTTTAAATAAATTTATCAGCATCCATCAATGAATAATTCATAGTAAAGTCATTACAGCTTTCACTTTGAAAAGCTGAAAATTTAGCACTTTACCCCAATTGATAGACGGAAAAAATCGAATTTATATTTACGAGGATAAAAAAATATAAATCTATAACTTTATTTTAATTGAGTATGAAAATAAATGTAAATAAAAAATAAATGAATAAATAAATTTTCATTGACGATTTATCGGTTTACAAATGTCATGTAAATTTATCTATCTACGTGCAAATTAAATTTATAGAGTGACATGCCCAATAGTAAGCATTGATCAGTAGTGTTTTTTTTTTTTTTTTTTTTTTTTTCAACGTCTTAGAATTATTAAAAAAAAATTTTTCCAATTGATGAACTTTGAATAATAATTTATTTCATATATATATATATATATATATATATATATATATATATGTATACCAAGAAAGAAAAATAGAATATAAATTTATTATAATTGTACATAAATTTAAATTCGGAAATTTTATTCATTACGTTTAGGATAAAATTTAATTTAAATTTTATATAATAATATTTAAAGAAATATAGAATATAATATATACATATATATACGGTGGAAAATACCCTTACTTTAGTAGAAATTTTCATTCACATCGTGTAGAAATGTATGGCTTGAAATAAATTTCAATGGATTCACTGAGTAAGAAATCATGAATTATACCTCAGAATATATACATATATCTTTCTATATATATATATATATATATATATGTACAGTGTATCATAAATGGGCTTTCTCGACAAAGTACGGTACTAAAAAATATTTTGAATTTCTGAGTTAATGTTATTTATAATCTGAAGATAAGAGGCTATGATTCAAATGTATATAAACATAATGTATATATACATATATATATATATATACATTTTTTTTAAGAATATATTTTTATTAGGTTGTAGCCAATGTCAGGAATTTTAATTAAAAAGTAATGATAATTTTTAAAAAATTGTGTTTTCTAAAGGAAGTACTTCTCTATTTTTTTTTTTTCAACTCTCGATACTTTTCCTTTGATGCAGAGAAGTCAATTTTTTCCATAATTACTTTTTAGTCGACTGAACTATACATGGGGCACTATGGAACAGCTTTGGAATTTGATAAAAAGAAATTTATTCATTCGTTTTATGATTATTCTTTATTTTCAAACGATGCGAAGCACCAGAGCAGAATGGGCCATTTTTTAAATTTAAGATAAAAATTGTTTTTGTTTTTAAATATGTTCGTCAAATAGAAATATAATCAAAGTTTGTGTAGTAAAACCGTGGAAATAAAAATTACGAGAAAATATTTGTTATTCCATCGTGTCCCGAATTGTTTTTTTTGTTCGATTATATCTACATCGAAGTGACAATATGCCACAATTAGTTGAATAGTTAGTTACACGCTTTTGAATTTCGTCGTGTCCCGATCTGCCAGTAATACAAGTACCGAAAAAACATATTTTCGATACTAGAACAATCACTTTATCATGGCGCTAAAATATTTCAAAGCTTATTATACGAGAGTAACATAAACAATGTGTTTTACTATAACGTCAAATATTTTCTACTGTATAAAAGTGAACCCATTAGAAAAACCACAATATTCAATTACGTATAAAAAAAAAAAATATAAAGGGGTGTGATTACTGTAAAATGTATAAATTAAAATAAAATAATACCTAATTAAAATAAATTAAACTAATTGAAACAAATTAAATTGCATTAACTTGTTTGGATTTATATCAGGAATAGTTTAACGAATTCCCGTGACATGAATTTTCACTTAACTAGAAAACTACTAAATCATATTATAAATTTGAAAATAGTTATTACATTTAGAGGCGAGGGCGTGATTATTCGACCGACAAGTGACTCGGCGATATTTTAATTTTATTTAACAATTCAAATATCAAAAATTTCGGCTATTTTTTTTTTTTTAATTAGTTTCACTTTGAAATGTCCAAGGGCGTTATGTAATAATTATAAAAATAGAGAACAAAGTAAGTTTTTTTTACTATAGCTTCTTTAAAAAAAATCAAACACAATGGGGCAGAATGGAACCCCAAAAAAATGAAATTTTCTTTTTGTTTCTCATAATAAAATTTTTTATTAAGACATTTACTTGATATAAGAACGTATGTCGATACTGCCATTCTAATATGCCCTATTCCACAAAATTTGACATTTTCACTTTTTTTTAAAAATGTAATCATTGTAACAATGTGCAGCTTATGTAAAAATATTCGATGTCAAATTGTCAAATTGTAGTATTTTTAAATAAATGCAGACTTTCGCGCATTCTACTACGTCGTATCCCACATTCGTAGAATTTTAGTCACGCTTAACATTTTTAATTTCAAGTTAATTTTAAGGAAGCAATTAACGACATGAGTAAAAAGGTAATGATGCATAATTTTTAATTCTTCTTACAACATATAATTCAAAATTATTTATTCACAAATGCGTGTATTTTATGGAAACATAAAAATAAATTTGTAGGTTATATCAATGAAACGTTTTTATTCTCCTGAAAAATTTCCCAAATGTGGGATAGGGTATATTAGAATGGCAGTATCGATATTCTTGATACTGTCAATATCAATTTGATATTACTGCAGTCTATAATACCTCCAAGTTTAATTTCCTAAGCTTTTCAAACCGTTTAATCATAAACTGACGATGTAGTTGATGAGTATAGTTATATATCAGTATATTAGTTTAATTCTAAATTAATATGTCAGCTTGTATATTTTGAAACTCCAACTGTTAAGGGATCATTACTCCTTATGAACTTAACGCGTAATTTAAATTTAAGTCGATTCCATCCATGTATCAAAGAGCTTATGTAATTTCCAATCTATACAACACTGAAGAGAAGATTAAACTTTAATAACATTAAGTTGGTCCTTTATACCGGATTGTACAGTTACCAACCTCTTAACGTATGCTGTTTATGATTACACATATTATTCATTACGTGATTGTAGAGCTTCAATAGAGTAATTATTATTACAGTGTCTATTCAACTACTACTTAATCAGTAGGATGAAAAATAAAAATAAATTTAAAGTACCAGAGTCATATTGACTATAAATTTTTTTTAGCTTCTTTAAAAATTCAAATCTTTTTTTTTACGGTTAATAATTAAATGATTTAATTTAAAAAATAGGAGAGTTGGGCAATATAAGACTATATTCTTAAAAAAAATTTTTTTTTAGTCAAAGTTCTAAAATGGCCATTAAAATTTTAAGTCAATTGACCCTCTCTAATTCGAGATATTTATAATCGAAGTTCGGATCATTAACATTGCGAGCAATGAGGAGTATGCGTTTCAAGTCACATTCGTGATTCTAATAAAAAAATCAAACAGTCAGAAACTTTTTAAAAACTAACAGAAATTTAATGAACTTGTCCTGAATATTAACCTTAATCCGGTGTCGCTTTTTTCAGCATTCGTAAACGTTGAACATGGGTCATTAGCGTTCGCCGCTTATTTAATTATGTTATTCTGTAAGGAAAAATCTGAATAAATTCGTAGGTCTTCTTCGGACTTCTAACTTGTGATAGAATTGTTGCCAGCCCCGAAAATCCCTTTTTCAATAAACATTTTCATCAAAATTCGGAGGCATGAAAACTGTTGACAGTAGAATTTTTGAAAATTCATGGTGACAAATGAACCATGTTCAACTGATTAGGGTTAAAAAAAAAGCATTCACCATCTCATTGTTAAGTTATGCCTTGATTGAAAAAAATGGTTTAATCTATGCTAAGTGTATTTCTATACATCAGTCGATTCAAATTGTTTTGAATAATTTCAAATAATTTTTTTAATCAGGATGAATTGGACAGAAGCAATCTGACAACGCTTTAGTCGAATATGGATGGTACTATTTGAGCGGTAAATTGAAATAGGTAGTACGCTATATAATAACTGATAGAGTATACGTGACGCTCTCAGACTATAATTTAAAAAAATGTTCAACAGTATTTGTGTATACGTATACATGAACAATGTGTAGGTAATCTTTTCACGGGTAGTATCAGATGAAAACAATGTCTCATTTTTAGTGCCAGCTAACCTAATTTTACCGCTCATATCGCTCATAGCTTTCTTAAAATATTGTAGCAGGATTACTTAGAAAAAAAATGGCGTTTCATTTTGCTTCACTCTTCTTCACAATTTAGAATTTATTAAATAAATTTACTAATCGTATTAGAACAAGAGTACAGCAATTTTCAAACTATCGTCTTAACATCCTAAAAGTTTTAATTAAACTCACTACATAAATTCAAATTAAATGTATCGACATGTGGTAAATCGTGATACAGGTATTCATTGAAATTACTGCATGTTCCATGTTGACTAACCTCACATATTACACATTTATATTTGATCTTGTAAACTACAAACTCTGAGGTATTTATTTGAGGCCAATACTTTATCATTAACATCAGGTGAACCCAAAAGTTACTGTTTAACTTGAATGTGCACATAGGTATAACATATTTTTAGTTATCAAAAATACAGTTATATATATTTTTGAAACATTTAAGGGCGGGCGGGAAATGGGATTGCTAAGGAAATCTTGTGTGCCTAAGGATAGTTATTAATTTTACTTAACAAGATTTGTACTATGGATAAGGCATCGCCTCAAAGAGATTCTGTACCTTATAACATATAAGACAAAATATATATGTACGGAATATGTATTATGAACAGTCAACATGACGCATGCGGTATCTTAAATAAATAACTATATCACGAGTACCACATGTCTAATCATTTAATCCGGTCCTGACCGTAATTAATATTTTGACAAAGTAAATACGGCATTCGCTTCACAAAATTGCATGGCCGTGCTAAGTACAGAAGTCGTAACTTGTATAGAAATACCATAGTTACCAATTTTGCGCTCAGTAGTGCGGTATAATATTTAATATTTTTATAATAACAGTAATAATAATTTGTAAAGGACATTGCAGGCATGACGTTACTGTCAGAGTTTAATGAATAAATTTATTTGATGTTTTAAAATAAATTTTTAAATGAATTGTTGTTTTATCAACTGTAAAAATACGATACGTGGGTAGAATTTTAAGGGTTGACTGAAATTTATTGTCTCTGATTAAAAAAAAAAAAAACATCGAGTATTAGGTTTAAAAATATTTAAAAATTTGAAAATACAACAAAGAATCTGAATCAGTAAAACTTTAAGAAGTTTCTTGTCAGCATTGTATTGAGATATTTTTAAATTATAAAAAATATCACAGGTGTCAAATTGTATGAATGCCGGGTCGGAAAATTGATAATAATTTTTTTTTTAACAAAGTTTTTAATAGCAATGATTCATACACTGTAAAAAAACGAGAGAATCCGTATTTTTTTCACTCTGAATTCACTCCATCACTCAGAGTTTCGGAGTTTTGAAAAAAACCCAGCATAAGTGAATAGGGTTTTTTTTCTGCACGAAGTTGATAAATGTAAAGTCATCTACTGTGCGTTCATTTCGAAAATTTTCACAAATGGGATTCACAAATTTTTCCAGTGAACCAAATTTTAATAGCGTAATTTAATTTGCCCTATAAATGCTAGCTAAATTTTTTATGTCTGAAGATTGTAACGTTTTTCACGTAACGAAAATTAAAATAATTTATGCAATTTGACTTAAGGGGTAGTTGGGGGTGGCCTCCAATTTTCGGTTAACGTGCGAGGTGCAAAACATTTAGAAATATAGATCCAGTAGATTTTTTACTTTTCAATTCGTTTTTTTATTTTTTTCATTCCGTGAAAAACGTTCTAATTTTCAGGTACATAATTTTTCATCTTTTCAATAATAAAGGTCATAAAAAATTTCAAGCTATTCGACACTTGACATTTTTTTTATTATTATATATTTTTTGACATTTCTTTCCTTGACTTTTTTTTTTAGTAAAAGCCACTGCACGATTCATGACATTGAGTTCCTCTATGAGTAAAAATCAAGTAATATCGCGAGTGTCAAAACCTAAAATTGAAAATAAAAAAATTCTACAAACATTAAAAAATATATACTTTATATACATATAAATATAATTGTAAAGTATCATCACTAAAATCCTCTTCTATTTGAAATTCTTTGCTCATCTTACAAAATTTATTTTCTACAAGTTCATCAAGACTGGCTTCTTCTTGAACATGAAAAATTGAGCTGTTATCAAAGTTCTTATTTAACACGAGCTCCTTTTTGCGTCCATCAAAGCTTTTTTAATATTTTTTTTTCTCAGAACTTCATCTTGACACCTTCTAATGATCTTATAAGCGCTCTCTTTATTTATATTTCTTTTACCGGCTTGTACAGAACTAGATGTTTTCCGCATAATAACAGCTACTTTAAGAGATCCGACAAATTACTCGACTTTCTTTTAAAAAAGCCCGCTTATTTTTTTTTACAAAACATTTCGAGATAAAATTTACATTTTTTTTCATTTTACTATCCTTTGTTGTCTTTTCTGTACATTTTAAATAACTTGGACTGTTTCTATTTAGATAAAAAGTTCTCCTCAACAAAGACAAGTTATTATTATTAATATTTTTTTTTTTATTCAAAGGAAAAAAAATTTTTGTTCATTTTTAGAAATTATCTCTGACACTCTGGAGTAAAAATTATGGAATACAAAAAATATTTAAATATATTTTTTATATATTTTAGCCACAATTTTTATTTTCAAGTTACGAAATCAATTTTTTTTTTATCTATAAAAATTTAATTAGGAAACTTTCGACCTTTGATTATTGAGGAATTGATTTGAAAGTGAGTCATATCTATTTTTGTCATTAAAAAAATTTAAATAAATGTGAAAAAAAATCAATCAGTTTTATATATATATTTAGCACTGAAAATTTTACTTCGAAATTTTATTCATATAAATTTTATTACTGAGCTTTCAAAGCCTTTGGTGATAGAAAAAATTTTTTATAGCAGTAGACATAAAAGAATTTTTTATTGAAAATTTAAAAGGCCGCGAAAAATATTCTCATAAATTTATCAATTTTTTTGATACTTTACTACATATACTTTCACTTCAAAGTTACTGATATATTTCTTAAAATGAAAAATTTACTATCGAGCTTTCAAAGCTCTGTCCTTGAATATATTGATCTGAGTGTAAAAATCATAGAAATCTTTTTTATACAAAATTTCAAAAGCTAAAAATAATATCTCTATTTTTTTTTTCTTTTTATAATAATAATTTATTAAGTCTAATTAGATAATTTTTTAGACCAATAATAATAAATTTGAAAAATTTCCTTAAAAAGTCGTACGCAGTAAAAAAAAATTTCTTGCCGCAAGAAATTTTTTGTCTCCCCAAAAACATTTTCAATGTCAATTCAAAATGCAAAATTTTCTGAGGGTGAGTTTAAATTTTTTCTGCCAAAAAATTATTTTTTTTTTTGTGCAGTAAAAAATTCTCTGGAGTATTGAATTTTTTTTTTTTTTTTTTTTTTTTGTTAAATAAATAAATTTTACTCCATATAAAAAAAATAAATCGATTTATTTTCAATGATACTAAAATTACCGGACGTTACATAATTTTTGGATTTTTTTATTAAACCAATATATTAAAAAAAAAAAATTATTTCAAAAAATTGCACTTATAGTTTTTTGAATTCTCTACACCTGCATATTTTTAGTTTTTTTTTTTATGATCTATTGATTTTAAAAAAAAATTCAAAAATTTTTGATCATCTGTCAATTTCAAGATCATTATTTTTAAATATTTATTTTACATAAAAAAAAAAAAATTGTGCTAACCTTTTTAAACTCAGAGATTATGTTTATGTACGCAAAAAATTTTTCACCGCGCGTTTAAAAAAATTATAAAATTTCAAATCATAATAAATTAATTAACAGTAAAAAAGTTGATAGCTATTGACAATTAAATTATACAGAAACTTCACAATGAACACGAGAAAACAAATAACTAATTTATCAGCTTACAATGAGTAGTTACAGCCAGTAAACAGTCAGCCGGATTCAGAGGAGCTTTGCTGACAGTACAAAAGTATCTCGTAATTCACTTGGCGTAATTAATTCCTCAGTACTCTCTGTGTCTACTCACTCGTGTGTAAATATCGCCGATACTGACTAGAATTGATTCCTTAGTAATTAACACCCACTTGGATAAAATATTTACTTTAATTGTTTATTAATTTAAATTTTAAAATTTTAGTTTTATCATAATCACAATTTTACAGCAGTAAATTTTTTTTATTTTATTTTTACAATTATTATAAATTAATTAAATGAAAAAAAAAAATGAATTTTACTCAACTTGAATAATTTGACTGTCGAAAATTGAATGCTATTATTACAGAATAATAATTTTCGTATATGTATCACCGGAAGGAGCGCAAAGCCAACTGGTTGCCAGAAGCGCTTTTGAATACTCCGGAGTTGCGGAGTCTCATCGTCTCGTTTGTCGTTCATTCAATAAGCGGAGGTCTGTAGTAGATATTTTCACTCATGCTCTGCACAGACGCACTAGTTACACCTCAACTTCTTGTACAAGTCACCGTAAATTTACGTCTCTTCTTGTTCCTATTCACTATCCTTTTTTTATACCCACACTACTAGTTCTATGTACTAATACTAATATCATTTATTATCGTTAGTAAACTTTTTTCGCGTGTCACAAGACCCTTTGAATTTTTCTTACTGCTTAAAATTTTTTTTATATCCCTCTATTTTTTTTTTTATGTTTGCAAATTGTCAGACGCAGTTTTTTGCATTAATATATATATATATATATATATATATATATATATATATATATATATGATGGAGCAATAATTAAGGAATCTAAATGTATAAATAATTAGTACAAAAAAAAATAATAATAATAATTAAATTAAAATTAAATGAGATAAATAATTAACAAAACATTTTATTAAAAAAAATCACTGAAGAGAAAATTTTAATAAATTAAAAATAATTGAGCATTTCATATAATGTCGCTTTTAATTTCAAGTTTAAAATTCTGTTAAATGATATTATTTTTTGTTTGCAATTTAAAAAATAAACCTTTTAATGTTTTATAACTCTTCCATTAAACTTACTGAAATATATTTCAACTCTAGAGCTGGTTGGTTTTTTACTAAAAACACCGATGTCGGCATGTGATTCAATGGATCAAAAATGATATTTCGCACAAATATACAGATTTTTTTTTAAACTTCAGAAAGAATTACAATCATCTTCCACAATCTGTTTTTTTTTATAATCTATCGGTTTTTTATTACTTTGATAGACATTATCGACATTTTATCTCATGTCGAACTGTAACAATGCAAAGGTTATATGATGATTTCCAGCTCATTTTTCAATTCAAATGAAAATTTTATTTTCTTATATTATGAGTTTGAGTGATCGTAATGGCACTACTGAATCCGTTGACCTGTAACACTTGAAAAAAAAAATTATTGAAAAAAAATTATAGAGATAATTTTATAATAATATTTTTTATTGAGGAGTATTTATATACTGGAATAAATTGTAAAAAGACCGGTGTAGAAGTGAAATTACAACGGTGTAAGAAGTGTACTTTGGTGGTGTTAAAATACCGGTGTAAAAGCGGAGTAATATTGGTGTAACACCGAAGATTTTTTTAACACTGGTACAGAATATTTACACCGGCAGTGACGTTATTTTCACACTGCTTTCGGTGTTGAAATTTAACACCGCCGATTTTAACACCTACACCACGTGGACTTACCCCGGTGATTTTTCACAGTGTAATTAATGTTATTTAATACTAATAGAATATTTTTTTTTATCAAATATGCGCTGTAAAAAATTAATGGAGTAAACGCGGAGCGAATCCGAAGTGAATGATTGCGTATATTTATTTAATCCCCTCGAAGTGAAATTCACTCCGAATCAGAGTGAATGGAGATTTAAATAAAATCCGTAATCACTTCGAGTTCACTCTAAATTTTTTACAGTGTAAGGGACAGTAAAAAATTTTCTACTTATTCGAGATAAAATAATTGTATTTAAGCTTTTCCATCTCTTTCTATATATATTACTGCAATCAACAAGTATTTTAAATAAACTTTCCAGTTACTACTGTGTACTTGTTTCCATTCTAAACTAAAAGTTGAGTAACTTTTAAATCAACTTTGTATTTTTTTTACATTAATCTCCATCTTGGTTTTATAAAATAAAGTTCATAGCAATGAATTTTCCTTTATGGTTACTACAAAAAATATCAAACATATCTCACATTTACGAAAACAAGAAAAATAAAAGAGAATAATGTCATAGAATTTAGTGGATTTACATGGGCAATTCAACATCCTGGTGATGTTAATTAATGTCTGAGCAAATTGTAAAGAAGAGAATACATAATCCTGCTCTAATATCCTGTAATACATATCTGTATCTCTGTGTTAACCGTACTACCGTTATTCTCTCGAGTCCCAACCCGAAACATGCACGAGCGCATTTAATTCCTAAACTCGACGCGTCAGGCCAATTACTCCACTTTATGTGTTGAATTTTTTTTGTTACCGTTCTCACATGAAACTGAACTTATAAACACCTATAAAGAAAATTAAGTATTTGGAAAATGTAAATTTTATGCAAGTGAGTACTCTGTCAATTTACTTAATAAATGAATGGTTCAGTGATGAAACTAATTTTAAACTTATCAAATGAATTTTATTATTAATACTCGAGTCCACTTATACTTTGGGGCTTGAAGATTTGTCCCTTTCCAAAATCTATAAAATCGAGACCTGTCAAATTCTAAGAAACTATAGAAAATCTATAGAATTGAGACCTGTCAACTTCTAAGAATATCCATAAAAAATCAGGACGTCAACTTCTAAGAAAATCCATAAAAAATCAGGGCGTCAACTTCTAAAAAAATCCATAAAAAATCAGGACGTCAACTTCTAAGAAAATCTATAAAAGATCACGATGTCAACTTCTAAGAAAATCCATAAAAAATCAAGATGTCAACTTCTAAAAAAATCCATAAAAAATCAGGACGTCAACTTCTAAGAAAATCCATAAAAAATCAGGACGTCAACTTCTAAGAAAATCTATAGAAAACCTATAGGAAATCGATAAACTCGGGGCCTATCACCCACAAAGAAAATCTATAGAAAATCTATTAAAGGCCACTGAAACTTGCTAGTCATTATTTTCTTGGTTTTTACCAAAGTATCGTATATATTTTCAAAGCAATCAATTTCTCTGACAAACGTTGACTAACGACCCAATTCAAATATAAATATATAAATGTTCAAACCATGAAAAGGTCTAAACATATCTATATATATATATATATATATATATAATGAACGTTAAAAAAAATATAAAAATAATTCCCGTGTTTTATTTATAATTTTTTTCCATTATTTGTAATTGCTCTTCCAACTTTTTCTATTCTATCCATCCACTATAAATGAATGTGACGTTAAAATTTTTCATTATTAAAAATAAAGAATAAAAAAAATGGTTGCGATATAATTTTTCTTTCGGAGCGTGATATAAATCACTGTGACTTTTTGTACAGCAAAATTGATCTTTTAGTTTTTTTTTCTCCTCTCATTTTTTTTTTTTTTCTGTAAAAAAAACAAAAGGCTATAAATATTTTTTGAATACATAACTATTAAATCCAGATGTTCTATACTATGCTAGATACATATTGCGTCAGCTGTATTCTTGCGACATATTTTTAATAATAGTAGATATATCGTTGCAATGACGAGAAAAGTTAGAAACTAAAAAAAAAAACCAAACATATATATTTTCATAAAGAAAATAAAAAAAAAATATATTACACTTGTGATATTTTCTATGAAATGTTTATGTTCCGTTATTGATTATTTTCATCATTGCCAATTAGTTGTCAAACTCAATAACGGAAAATTATTAACTACAGTAGAAACTTTATATTTTTTATTTTTTATTTCAACAGCTGAAGTGTCAGATAAATTATTAATTCCAATAAATTGTTCAAATAAATAATTTCACACAACTTTATTGTATGATTACAATCCTAGGTGGATTTTAAGACTTTGGACTGATTAAAAATAAGACAATTTAAGTTTTAGTTTAAATTTAATTTTAATAGAGTTTATCTGAAGCTTTTAAACTTTTTTTTCATCCTAATAACTTAAATTTAATAATTCGAAAAAAAAAAATCTTAAATAACTCATAATTAGGCCAATCAATTTCTGGTTCACAAAACTGTTTTTAAGCAGTGAATTGGTTAAGGCATTAAAATTTTATTTTATACTATTATGATTTTTCTTTTTACATAAATATTTAATATAACAGAAGCTAAAGCTTAATATTAAATTATAATTCAATTGTTTCAAGATTTACTCTCATATTTCTAAAGATGTTCTGCTAAATATATTATTACAATGCAAATTTATAAATAACCTTAATTATTTTGAATACTCTATCCAGTCAATCCGCAGTTAAATTTAGTACCTTGTAAATTAATAAGTTAATAATATACATAAATGTATTATTTTCTCCACTGATCGGATTCATAATCATAGTTATTATAATTTATTTTGATACTACAACAGCAACTCGACGGTATACGAAACATGTCGGATGTAACTTTGCCATCCGACGTTAGTGTTACAAATTTACGATAAATATACTGTTGCTTGCACATCGTTTTTAAGCCGAATAGGTCATTAATATAATTGCAAGGCTCCTTTTCATGTCTGAAAGATAAAAAATTATCATTAGTATTCTTTTAAACTGTAAAAAATTAGCGGACTGAACACGGAGTAAATGCGAATTTGAATGAAATCTAGATCACTCCGCTGAATAAAACAAACTCTCCATTATTTAGTTCGTATTCGAAGTGATTTTTTCTCAAACTCAGTCCTAGTAAATCTGAACTACGGTAAATTACCGCATGTTACCGTAAAGTACGACATCTTGCGGCAAAATAGCGCACTTTCACCGTAAAATGCTGCATTACTGCCGCAATTTTATCGTAAATTTGTCTTAAAATGCGGTATTTTGCCGTAAACTACCGTAATTCGAATCTGCTAGGACGAAATTCCGATTGATGGAGAGAATACGGATTTAAATAAAATCCGTAATCATTCTGAATTTACTCCCGATTTTTAGCAGTGTAATTAATCAGTTTTATTTATAATAAAAAATGGGTAAAGTAATACCTGCATATATCGACACGCGTTGTTTGAACAAATTTCGGATCATTGTATATATATTTCCACTGATTATCTTGAGTTAATGCTGCTTTCGGGGCTATTATTTTCGACTGAAACATAAAAGTGGTAATTAGCAATAAAAATAAGGAAAATTCAGATAACGTATATATATGACAGAGTGACATGCTATAGAAAGGTGGCAAATTTTTGCTTCCTACTGTTAAAATAATTTTTCAGTCAAAAATCGATCATAGTATCAAAAAAATAATTTTTAAATTGATATGAAGTTTTTAAAAAATATTTACCTCTGATTTGCATAAACTTTCTTCATCATTACCACCAATTCTTATCATTATTTCCTCCTGTAATATAAAATACTAATTAAAAAAAAGAAACAAAATGAATAATTTTTGTACGCACTTTCTCTTTTTGCTGAAGCAGTTTAATATTCGGTATCTCCTCGATCGCTATTTTATTAACGAGATATGTCGGATAATCTGGCACTTGTTCACAGAAAGTCGTTGTTGTATTACAGGGCGATGTAAAATTAAAAAAACCATCTTCTTTATTTATTTTTTTTTCAATTAATCTCGCTACAAAAAAATTAATTTAATTTGTACATTGGTTGACTACGAGTAATATGAAATTTTTAATTAAACTAAATCTATTGACTCACGACTCTTTTCACCAAATACGCTGGCTTTGCTGTCGTTCCCATAATTTCCCGTCAGAATTTGCCAGTATTCCTTCTGATAGGTTTCGAACGCGTCTCTTTTATTGCGTTTTATGTTCGATACATTTTCCGAGTGATCTATTTTAGTGAACACTCCGTTGCTTATTCTTTTTAAAAGCACCGACTCTTTATTATTATCTCTATCATTATGCGAATTCACATTTATTATTTTATTAAACTAAAAAAAGAAAAAAAAATTAGTGACAATTTTTCTAAAATTTATTGAATAATTTTTTAAAATTTAGAGTTACCATAAATATTCCCAATAATATAAAGATGATTTTATCCATTTTTTTTTTTTTCACTGAATTTAAAATTTGAAAATTTTGTTTTTCACTTTTTTTATTTTTGAAATTTAAACCCTTGAATTTTCTCGTTACGCTGCAGGCAGAAACTAAAGACTGAAGACTCAAGACTGATGGCAAATATTCTCATTTGTAGATATTTCAGAAGTAATTAAAATAATTAGTGGTGGGGATAAGTATGTGCTTAAAGATATGACAAAGTTACGGTGTCATTTCACCTGGAGTCCATTTGTAATTGGTCTAGACTATAGAAACTTAATGTCTAGACATTGGAAAAATTCAAATAAGATAATTTTATTTAATGGAAAAAAAGGTAATGAGCTTCGGAATAAATTAATTTTGATAAATATTTTAATTAAAATTTTTGTAAGAAACAAACATTTTTTAGAGCTCACGTGAATTTATTTTTACCATCAACCCTCTTGCTGTTGGCTATTGAAATTTACCCTTATTTATTACATTTTTTTTTTATGGAAAAATTCTTATTGTAGAGAAAAGAAATTTATTAGGGGAAGCCATTCATTGAAATGCCCGATAAATAATTTTGAGATTTTTTTTTTACGTCGTTTTTATTACGCACTGTATGAGCTAGTTGTCATGTGCAAAATATTTACGTTTTAAAATATTGAAGTATAAAATATCGAGGGTATTATTTATCAACGAGTTTATTTTGTGACATTGCTTTGAAATTTTCCCTTTTTTCAAACGAGAGTTAATTTTTCAATTTTTTAAAGAAAAATTTCCAGTGACCATATTGCCCCGCCATGTGTATATTGACCTTTTGTACGATGAAAAAAATTTCTGACCGTTTTGCCCCTAGAAATTATAAATAAAAATTTTAAAAAAATTTCTTGACGCAAATTTTTTTTTTGTCACAAGAAATTTTTTCTTTTCAATTTACAATAAAAAAAATTACTAGGGGTAAGTAAAAATTTTCACAGAGTGAATAAAATTTTTTGCGCTAAAAACTTCTTTTTTTTTTTTTGGGATTTTTTTTTAACGCCCATTTACAAAAAAAAAAAAAAAAATTTAAAAAGTATTCAGCCTCAATTTTTTCGATTTTTATCCACTTTATAATCTGACATAAAAGATTCTGCATTATTATGAACTTTGACCTGAAGCTCATCAATCAAGATGCAGGCCCGTAAAGTCTGACCCTATTTATTAATAAATAAAAAAATTTCTGGTATTACCAATTTTTTATTTTTTTATTTTCCCGGTAATCCTTCTGAAATTCAATCAGTGAAAAATTGAAATAAAAAAATTTAATTAATTAAATAAAAATTTAATTAACAAATTGCAAGGATTTTACATTTGAAAGGTTTCATTAAAAGAAAAAAAAAGAAAAAACAGAAATAATAATAATAATTATTTATTTGTCATCATAAATACAGTTCTTGTATCAATATTGACATTTACATTTTAATATCACAATATTTAATATTATTTTACTAATAAAAATAATCTAAATAAACCCAGGGTTTTTTTTGCCGATTTTCAAAGTACTAAATTTTTTTTATTATTTAAACAATTTAAATCAAGTAATAGCTCGTACGAAAGTAATAATCATTAAAAAAATATAAAAGAGTATATGCCAACTACTTATAATTCACAACAACAATAATAATAAAAAATAATTTAACGACTGGTACTTGTAATTTTTCCTCTCACAACTGTCCTCTATAATAAAATATTTTATTTTTTAAATTCGCACTGGGTTTACGGAAGATAATGATGAATAATCTCTCAAAGAGAACGAAAAAAAATAACGGCAAAAAAAACCACTGGCGGACAACTTTTATTTATTTATTTTTTTTTTTTAAATTAAATAATGCTTCAATTTCTTTATGTTGAATTTTAGATAATTGAAGGGGTTACATCTCAATGTGTATAAGTGACATTTTTTTCTAGTGTTTTTTCTGAAAATGCGAAATTTTATGAGCTGAAAAACACTTCAGTAAAAAAAAATTCTATTGTCGCTTATACTCTTCAAGTCTAACCCCTTCAATGGCTTATTTTGCTACTAGGCTGGCATTAAATTTAAGATGACAACAACAACCTGATTGGACTCGAAACCAATCGGGTTCTAAAGTACCGCTTGAGACTGCTATCAGTTGACGTTGTATATATTTTTGTTGACAGTATGTAGTATAACCTAATTCATTCCATTGTCTCTCAAGTTTACATGATTGGTCTGGTTCTCTATAACATAAATTCTTATTTAAATATATATATATGAGACCGATTCAAAAAAATAAACTATTTTTTTTTTTAAGGGCACTCATAAGTTTCAATGGGATCAAGTCGCCTGTTAAAATTTTAGCCCTTAATATTAATATTATATACTCCTTGATTTTTTACCCCGGTAATGGTGTATTGTAAAAAAAAGTAGGATATATTTTTGTAGGGAATTAAACACTCTACAAAAAAGGTCTCTTATAATTTTTTGATAAATTCATCTGTTCAAAAGTTATTTGAGCTTCAAGTCATATTTATAGTAAATTTCGATATCTTATCACTTTTCTAACGGAACTATCAGACTTATCACAAAATGTCATAGAATCTTTTCTGTAGAAAATTTCATTTTCTATAAATTATCTCTGATAAAGTTTTTCGAAATTTCGCATACTTTTATAGTTATTGTCATTTTAATGTCAAGCTCTTAAAAAAGTGGTTTTGATCGATTTAAAAAACTTGAGATTAAAATAGAAATAAATAGAAAATTTTTAGGAAATAAAACTGTTCACAAAAAAGATCTTATGACTTTTTAAAATTTGAACTAATGGATGTACTTCAAATAAGGTTTTTTGCATACACTATACAATTTCCAATAGTGAATATGAAAGAAAACTCTTTCTTCAAATGTTAGACATATATCTTAAGAATAATATAAATATAAAATGTCTTACTCGCAAAGTTCAACGTCAACTCGTTGTACAAAATCCGGTTCTTGAGCAATAAATTTCGGGACACCTTGTTCATTTTTTGCTGCTTGTGGATAATATTTTACAATCTAAAGAAAAGAAAAAAAAAATTTAATATTCTCGGATTAAATAATCATTTAAAGTCACCGATTATTTATTGTCAATAAATCCTCAGCGTGATAAATGATTAGAAAAAAAAAAGTTAACAAACGTCAATCTTACTTTTGAACGACAAAGATTCTCATCTTGTTCATTTTCATCTGATTCATTATTTCCCACTCGCTGAGTTATCGTTATCGGCTGCAGACAAAAAGTTAAGATGTCTTACTTATGAATCAATCGATTAGATAAAAATTATAATAAATTTGAATAAATAACATCTGTACAAGAAGTCTATTTGTGAATAAAATAATAATCAATTCAAACGAGTACTAATTTATGTACCTTTTTGAGATAAAATATTTTACAAATTAATCGGTTTGACAACTTATCGAATTGATTGATGAGACTAAAAAATCAATATCGCAACCTAGTTTCGGTTTTACTAACACGGTATAGCTTTATATAAATTTTTAGCTGCGATTTTGTGAGCGAAACATTCATTAATTTACTGCGTTACTGATTTCATGTACAATAAGGGCAAGTGACTTATTACATACCGGGTTTTTTTATAACGTACGAATATATTATTTATTCAAATAAAGCAGAACGAAGGCAATAACGCAAGCTAACAATAAAGAAGTGTAAAAAAAAAAAAATATTTAGTTTGATGTCAAAAGTGCATGAAATAAAATTTCATGAATTATTTATCAGGATTCTCATTTAACTCTCTTCAGATCTTTAACAATATATATATATATATATATATAAATAATTTACCCGTGTAAAAAAAATTTGTTCTAAAAATTTTCCAAAAAATGTCATAATCGCGAACTTCCAAATTTGAGACAATTTTGAACTTTGAGTTGATCTTTTTTGGTTTTTTGAAAACGTTTAAATTAACGGGCTTTTCAACTGCACAAAGGAATTATTATTGTTTGAAATTCTATGGTGTCATAGTAAAGTTGGATTATGTTGGCCACCTGACGGAAGTTGAAATAAACACGAAAAAAAATTACTATGGCCATTACAAAATTGATACCAATACTGTAACCATTGAGATTTTACTATGGTCCGTTTTTTGAATTTTAAAAAGAAACGTAATTCGACTTAAAAATTATGCTGGTATGTAAATCCCGACATATCAAGAAATGACTGCTTTACGACCTATTTTTGTCGGCGTCCTCAAGAAGTCTTACAATGACTTTTCTGAAAGGTGTCATTTTTAAGAACTCTTAATTAAGTTCTTGAAGACTCCATAAACAGGCGTCAGTTTTGTCACCTCTAAATTTATTATTTTTTTTTTTAACTTCTTAATGAAGTCAAAACTAAACTCCTTAAGACGTCATGATAAATTTATACTGAAATCTTATTTACGAAGTCAGAAAAAAGAACTCTTTTTAAAGACGTCGTACTAAATTCGCTAAGTCGCTCATTAGACATTTTAAGAGCTTCTTACAGACTTCTTTAAAATGTTCAGAACTCATCAAGATGTCATTTTGCTATCTGGGAAGCATTAAAAAGAAAAAAAGCCTAAAACGAATTATGAACGTTTTTTAACTCTCGACAAGAACTTTTTCAAAAAAAAGTCCAGAATTTGAAATTTTTTTACGTTCCAAAAATAATCAACTCAAATTATTATTATTCCGTTGGCATCAAAACCTCAAGGGCACATACATATGTTTTTATAAACACCTTTGTTCTAATGATGTATTTAACATAAATTTCATTTATCTACACAACAATTGACAACAATTTACGGCTTTCATGTCTCTTAGACTCGTTACTTAACATATAACAATAAATATTAATTTATTGAATGACTTACTTCTTCTTTGGTTTCGAATAAACGTAAGTGACTATTTAATATTAATTGCTTCCTAATAATATCTTTTGGATAATTCGGTACGTTTTCACAAAACAGTTCCCCTTCACATTCTCGTGGAATTATCGGTACGTCCTTATTATAATTATTATTTGGTTGATTAAATATATTATATATTATTTCCTCTGGGAATACCACTCTATCGGAATGATGTTTCACTGGTTCTTATTTAAATTATAAATTGTAATAAATTTTAAAAAATCGAACATATATACAACCTAATTAATTATATTGAACTTACTGTCGTCGTAATGATTCCAATATTTTCGATTTTTTTTATCAAAAAAACTTATCAAGTCATTTGGATAATTTCGCGATTGATTTTTGACATTGACATCATTATTATTATTGATATTGCTGTCAACTTTCGTTTTATCATTAAATTGAATAAATAGCTGACGGGCTCTCTGGTTTGAGTTCTCAATAAATTGATTATTCTGCTTGTTATTTTCTCCATCTTTTTTTTTATCAGCATCGCGACCGCCTACATCTCCACTTGAATCTTGATTCTCATCGGTCACAGCCGTTGGAACTCTAATAAGAGTATCTTCGTCCCTATTATGGGACGTGATGTTGCCTCTAATAGTTTCCATTTGATTTGGGTAGCCATTGATCATTTTATTTACCTGACAAGAATAAGAAAAAACATTTCATATCAATCTCACTTATCAGCATCTCTTTATCTTCATTCATTACAATCGCTGGTGAATAAATGTAAATATTTTTATAAATTGTTTATACTTATTATATAAATTCAATCATAATTGCAGTAATCATACAATTTTTTATTTTATTAACTTTTAATCGAAATTCTCGCTAATCTATTAGAGATACGACAATGATGATTATAAATAATTTTATACAAAATTAAATTCTCTATAAAAAAAATTCTTATCAATTTTTCCTTAACTTCAATAATTACGAAGTTACAATCATATTTAAGTCGGTATTCAATTATTAACGCAAATTATCACTATTTTTTTTTCTACAAGACTTTAAATTAAAATTCTGACTTAACTGTCAAAGTTACGACTAAATTCATAATAAACAATTTTGTACAAAATTAAATTTCCTACAAAAAACATTCCTTTCAATTTTTTTGTAACTTCAATAATTACGAAGTTACAATGATTTTTAAGTCGGTATTCAATTATTAACCCAAATTATCACTATTTTTTTTTCTACAAGACTTCAAATTAAAATTCTGACTTAACTGTCAAAGTTACGATAAAATTCATAATGAACAATTTTGTACAAAATTAAATTTCCTACAAAAAACATCCCTTTCAATTTTTCCATAACTTTAATAATTACGAAGTTACATTCAATTTTACGTCAAAACTTAATTCACTATCGAATCTATCACTACTATTTTAAAACTTTAAATTTAAATTCTGACTAAACTATCAAAGTTACGACAAAATTGATCATAGATGATTTTATATAGAATTAAATTTCCTACAAAAACATTCCTTTCAATTTTTCCGTAGTTTCAATAATTACGAAGTTACACTCAATTTTTCAATCAATTTTCAATTATTAACCCAAAATGTCACTCCATTTTTTTTACAAACCTTTAAATTAAATTTCTGTTTGAACTATTGAAGATACGACAAAATTTACAATAAACAATTTTGTTCAAAATTAAATTTTCTATAAAAAATATCTTTGTGAATTTTTCCATAAACTCAATAGTTTGGACGTTAGGAAACTTTAAACACGAATATTAGAACCCATTTTTTTATCTCAAAAAAAAAAAAAAAAGAAAAAAAAATAATAATTTTTAAATAAATTAAAAAAAAAAAATACTCAGTAATAAAATGATTTTTTTTTTCCCGGCTAACATATATGACCTTTTAATAACGGTATAATCTAGCGGCGTTCTCATTTATTCCTTTCGAATGGAGAAAATGCATTCGATTTAAAAATAAATAAAAATTCACATGCATTCAACTAAACTATAAAATTATTTTCTTAACAATAAATTAATTGCAATAATTACTCAAAATTAAAATAAAAAAAAAGTGTAATTTGTTACATCAGAAAAAATTAATAAATCAACAAAAGCCAGCTCATTATAATTAAATGTCTATTAATTACAATTATTGTCAATTTAAATATTTATCTAGATTGATAAAAAAAAATTTTGCAATTTATGTCTAAGTTTATCGACTTATGACGTATCCAGACAATTCATTAATAAAAAAAAAATAGTTTAATTCACGAGATCTTATGAGAGTTTAAATTAAAAAAAAAAAAAAGCAGTTTTAAATATTCTGTAATATTTACTCATCTAAATACATACAACGCACATGCTTCTTATCAGTCAAATCACACCATTTATTATCGATATCAATTAATTGTTATCAATTCAATTTAAACAAACTACATTTTTGAATATTTTATTCTATTTATTTTTTAAACTAAGTCTTTGTCTGCTTTATTTTCTCTTTTACTCTATTCATTAAATAAATCAATCAAATCATCTCTGTTGATTGATTGTCATATATTTGTAAAAATTAAAATTTTATAGACCTAGACTAATATATATTTACATATTAGTAATTTCTTCTGAATGAATGAGTAACATTTTTTTTTGCATCAAAAATTTCATTAAATTTTCAAAACAATTTTTAATTTTTGTATTTAAAATATAAATTTTTTTTCCGTTATTTATATAAAATAAAAAATATATTAGTAGAATTGGCGGGTTGAAAAAAACTATTTAAAATTTATGGTACTAAGTTACATTTTTAAAAAATTTTTCCAGGAATTCCAATAAAGGATAAAATTCAATGAAATTTTAAATATAAATTAAATTTAATAAATAAATAAAATATAAATAATTACCTCAAGAACACAAATAATAATTAATAAAATACGCAACACCATTATTTGAAATGAATTAAATAAATAATAAAATATATATAAATATGTAAAAGTTCAAACATTTACAATTACCATTTCACGTAATTATTAAATAATTATGACTATTAAATATTAAATAATTATTAATTAATTTAAAATAAATAATAAATGATATTAATAATAATAATAAATAGTAATCAAGAGCCAGGTGATACGCACGCGTTCACGCTTGCTTGGTTACTGTTCACACGCTCGTAAGATGAACGTATATATAATAAAAGTAATATACCGATTTGGTATATTCTTCTGTATCTGACTCTTCTTTTCTTCATATTTATATATATGTATATGTATAAGTTATGATACTTGAGCTTATAATAATATCTGAACCGCTAATAATACATTTGCTTAATGTAATACTAAATTAACCGCGTAAAGTATACTCTCATATTTAAATATACATGATGTTTAGCTTAAACTTTGGTTAATAACGAAGTGTATTTATTAGTTTAGTGGTTTACGCACAACGTAGGTACATATTGATAAACAAATACATGAACGACAGTAGGAAGCATCAAAAATTTAAATTCAGTGAAATATGAGACAAATATAGTAATAAATAAAAGCGTACGTTTTATTGTTACTTTTTATTTTTTCTATTATTTATTTTCTTGGTTGTACTGATAAACTGCGATTACTGCATATGAGCATATGTCATCCATCTTTTATTAACACTTGTAACTCGTAAAAAATATATATGATGTTGTATAATGACGACATGTTATATATGGGTCTGTATGTAGAACAACAATGTTGTGGATTATTTTTATTCAAATATTTATTGTCATTGTTTGAATATTAATGACGCGCGCAGAGAATAATTGGTAGTAATTCATTTTACTGCTTTAATATTAGATATATGACAAAATGTTATTAGACCTTTTTTATAGCTGAGAAAATTTGCTAAAAATAAGTTTTAGTGACTTTTTTTTATAAAGTCAATATTTCAGGCTGTATCCTTTCTGGAAAAAAATACTGAAATATGATCATATATGAGTTTATATATGATCATATATGAGTTCATAAATGATCATATATGAGGTTATATATGATCATATATGAGTTTATATATGATCATATATGAGGTTATATATGATCATATATGAGTTCATAAATGATCATATATGAACTTATATATGATCATTTATAGATCTGATTCTGTTCAGATATAAGCAGGTATGTTCAGGTATCAAATAGAATCAAATAATCACATCTGATATATATAATGATATATTCTCGTATCTGATCTGTTCCGGATTTAAATATTATTATAAAGAAAGTCATATATGGTTCTATTTTAACATATATGACTATGTCTGTATTTTTTCCAGGTCAGTCGAATTTTCACAATAACATGTGATCACATATTCATATATATGATAGCTATAGATGCGTATATGCTTAAATCTGATCATAGTAAGCATACTTAAAAATGGATGATCGTTAATTGTTAGATTACTGTGGTATCATATATAAGATCATATATAATTGTATGTTTTTGGCTAATCCGTAAAAAATACTCAGATATGATCAGATAGTTAGTCTCGTTTATAATTAATTATGAAATTCAAATTTGAGACTTCGCTACCCTCTAAAACTTTTTTATTTGCCATCATACCCAATTTTTTTTTTATGAAAAAAACAACAGTAACCTAAAAAAAAAAAAAAAAATATAGTCTAGAACAGAGAATTCAAAATACATGAATTTATATCATTTTTATTATTATTATAATTATTGGAAGCTCAACGAGCCATGACCAGTATTGATTTCCGGTAAATCCTTTCAATTTTTATTCAAATTTATTTTTATCATAAATAAAATCACATTTCCACTAAAACAATTCCCTTTATTTACTGTTATCATTATTATTATTTATTTTGTTTAACTTTTTCTCTTTCAACTTTTAATCTTCATTCAAAACTCGCTAAATAAATCCAACAGTTTATTTATTAAACGACTTTAATTTATTTTCAAAAGAATATAAACTTCAAACTTTTTATCAACTCGCCAAGCCAATAACTAAAAAACTTCCAGAGTATTTCATTTTTCCTTTATTATTTTATTTCTATATCCGCACAATTAATGAGGTTATTAAAATGAAAATATGTAATTTACATTTGAGTAATTGTGAAACAAGTATAACAAATTTATTGTCATTATTATCTATCAATAAATAGTTGACAATTTTTTCTACTTTGTATGCATCAATTATATGTGTGTTTTTTTTTTAATCTATACTATTTAATTATTATCATTTATGCTTATTAGGCATTATTGATCGCATGCGCTATTTATCATATTCACTTAACATACATTGTCTTTTTATTTTATTGTTTAATATAGTGACGATTCCGTTTGAGGAAATTGAATATGAAAAATCAGAGACGCGACTGTTCATGCGCGATACATTACTTTCACAAATAATTATTGTTATCAATTTTATTCATCACTTTTTTGTCATATTTTTTTTTTAACTTCAAAAATTTTTAAAGAGTGAAGGCTTCCCTTTAAAAAAAAAAATTTTTACTTTCATTTTTTTATTCACTAGCGGGCTAAATTATCCACCCCTAGAAATTTAGTCAGCGGGTAAAATTGAATCCATGACAAAAATTTTGAAAATTTAATTTTTTTGGATTTTTTTTTTGACAAAATTTCCAGCGAAATTTAGAGGAACCCAGTTAAAAAAAATTTTGAATTATTTTGAATTATTTTTAAATTAAAATTTTTATGTAGCAACAAATATCAGTATATATATTCTATAAATGGCGGGCTTGATTGTTTTAAAAGACCATTTGATCCCGATAAAATATAAAATTAAAAAAAATTAATTTCTTGTGAAAATTACAATCCCACACCCTTAGAAATTTTCATGACCTACAGAATAAATATTTTTAAGTAGATCGTGATAAAGTTTGTCGGATAATTTGATAAAAAATAAATAAAATCCTGAAACTGGCCATCTTAGATTTTTTTTTATTCTCAATCAAATTTTACTTTCGCTGGCACTTTGCCCACAGAATGTTAGAGACAAACGTTCATCACATCACGATTTGGTGACTAAAAGAGAAAGGATCATTAAGAACCGTTACAACCAAATTGCTCATCACAAACATTGAGTCACTAAATATATTTTTAAATAATCAACCATAATTTCATTTCGTAATTAAAAAAATTTAATTAACAAACAAAATTATAATTTTAGAATTAACTAAAGAATAATTCAATTGCGAAGTGAGAAAAAATTAAATTTTTTAAATAAAAAAAAAACCACTGCTTTCATGTAAAAAAAAAATATACTTAAATGTACGTTGTGAATAATAATATATAAATTTTTCATTTATTACACTCGCTAAGTGACAATGATGTACACTGAGTGTTTCATGCATGTCATGTGTGTAAAAAATCCCAACACTTCATACGCATATACGTTGTGCACCTGTACAATGTATAACAATTGTTAATACATTTTACCACTTAAAGCAGTCTTTTTTTAACGAGCTTTCTATTCATCATTTCTATATGTTAATAATTTTACTTTTTATTTTTATTATAATCGAGGAAAAATATTCCTCAATGGCCTATGCTGAAACCGGGTCATCTCATATTTTTTTTTAAATAAATATTTTAGGCATTGTAATGATGTACAGATAATTTTATAATAAGAGCTATCTTTCTAAAATTTGTGTACTACATTTTTGGACAGTGAATACCGTTAGCGAAAAGTAGGCGGTAGGCAAACAATAGTATTAAATTTTATCTGGTAGTTCTTGGGTGTAAGAAAGAAATTGACTGATATATTTAGATGGTTACAAAATCACATGAAATGAAAGTTCAAAATTTGAGACAGTTCTGAAATTTGAGTTTATCATTTTTGAAACTTTGAAAAAATTGAGAGCTGTTACATTTTTGGGCAATTAATACTGTATTTTACACTGAAAAATTCACAACAAATTTTACTATGGGTGCATAGGATGATACAAATTTTACAAGTGTCCTATAGTAAACATATGCGCAGACTACATGATGGGGACCTATGCGCATACGTTTACTATGGGACAATTATAAATTTTGTATCAGTTTTCTTATAGTCCGGTGCTACTATGCACCCATAGTAAAATTTATTGGGAATTTTTCAGTGATCATTAATGAAAAAATATAAAATAAAATTTTCATTGTAATAATGGGGTAATAGTATCATTTAACACATTTTAAAAATAAATAATGTTATTGCGTCTTTTGTAAATTATTTTATTAAAATTTTTCAAATGTCTAAAACTGGCCCTAAAGTTGGCAAAAACGATACCTCTACCCTCTACCCAAGATTTATTAGTTTGAAATATCAGTAAAGTCCCTATACTTCGAAATTGTAAAAATTACATTATTACGGAGACGTAATTCTCAATTATTACAGTGCAAACTACAATACTTGAAGTCTTTTATATCAAAGTCCTCTTTTTTGCACTAAAAACTAATTTTTCCGCGCGCCATAAAAAGTCAGAGTAAATACTAATTTTATTTTAATCCGAATTCGTTCCGTCACTTGAAATTCCGAAGCCAGAACCAAATTAATCCGTACACGAAGTGAATTTGGGGTTTTTTTATCCATGAGTAATTTTGGAGTAAAATGGCCTTTAATCGATCTACACCCTCTTCGATCTGTAATTTTAGTTAAATTAAACTCTTCTCCAAAATGAATTCCACTGAGGGAATAAAATAAAAAATAAAAATCGTCATCTGCCCGGTATTAACTTCGGAATTAATCCGCATTCACTCCAAAATTTTTTTAAAATGTCATCGTACCCAGGAAAAAAAATTTAAATCTGTTCTGATCAAATTAGATCTGAGCTGATCTAATTTGATCTGAATATATCTAAATTTTTTTTCCCGGATAACAATAATATATCAAATATATGACAAAATCTCATCCTCAAGTTATAATTTCACGGATATTTTGTCACAGAGCCCAAAAATCGACAAAATTTAGTTGATAAAATAAATTGTGAATTAAAAAATTTCTAAAGCAGCTCGAAATTAATAAAAGTCGCTCCCAATAATTACACAATAATTAAAAGTTCAGTAATTAATTTCCATAAAAAATAAATTTCTATAATTTCAGTAGCCTGACATTTTTTATTTGCGGTGAAAAAATAATTCACCAAAAATAATATAAATCTTCTTAAATGAATTTGACATTAAAACTGGCGCATGTTTAAAATAAATAAATTAAAAATATAAATATATTTTCGAAAGGGATGCACGTGTTAAATAAACCAAGTGGGGGTCAATATAAATAAAGTGGAATGACGATAGTACAGCTCAGTGAGTAAAGTGAGAGTGCCCGTGTGTTATTCTGACGTACCATCGCGAGTTGGTCTATCATGAAGGTACTTATGGAGAATTACCTATGTTTCGTGACATGGATTTATTATATATAATATTCTATCATAATTAACTCATCATGTGCTGTGATATCTGATTAATTAAACCATCGGCTAATGATTACTAATAATTAAAGTTATCTAACATCAAAATTATTAATTACGAAATAGTGGCTCGGAATTAGTGATTTATTTTTCCTATTTTCTTTACTACTTACCCAAGTTTATGAATTTTAAAATGAAATTATTATAAAACATAAATTTCAAATTCAAATTTTAAAAAAAAATTTCGAATATTTGATCCTGTGTAAATTTAAATACTATAATAAGTTGGATGCTCGTGAAAGTTTTCCACTCGTGCCCGTAACCTTTTCGAGAGTTTATATATTTTATATATGTGTGTAACATATATTTTTGTATATATATTTAAATGATATAATTTAAATAAACTTTTTAAAATTATTTAAACAAGAGTTTGTTTAATATTTTTATTGACATGTGATATGATTTAGAAAGCGACTGTAGAAATCGAGATTGTTTTTTTTTTTTTTTTTTTATAAATAAATAAAAATAAGGAAGAAGAGATAGAAGATATGTGGGTAGGAAAATAATCAATTAACTGTATGTAGGTTTTTGTATTAATGTTCGCGAATGGCGATTGTTATTATTATGTTGGGTATTGAGGTCGACGTCAAGATCAAGGACGAGACGCTCAAGATCACTTTTACTCAGTGATACGGGAACCGTTACTTTTTTTGTTGCCTTATTTATTATTCAATAAAGGCAAAAAATCAGTCTATTGATTAATTTCTTAATTATTACACTAGTATTTTTTTATCAATGCAGTTACAAAAAAAAAAAAAATTTGAAATTTAGTGATAGCGTTTAAAACTTAAAAATTGATATTCCGGCTTAAATATCAAAAATATGAAAATAATGAAAGACATCTTTTTTGTAGCTTTTTAAATTTGCTACAAAAAAGGTCTTATTGAGTTTTTACTTAATATGGATATTTAAAGCTCTACAGGCTGATAAACTTATTTTTGAATTTTACCAAAAAAATGTATACTTTTAATTCTTAAAAAATGAGTGATAATTTTTTTTTATTATTGTTTTTTGATAAAAATTTACAAAATAAATCGTTTTAAATCTAAAATTAATTTTAAAAAATTTTTTTGTTCCTCTACACGAAACGCAAATTAACGAAAATATTTTTATCAATTAAAGGAAATATTTTTGTAATATATAAATTCTTTTCATAGAATAATAGTACAGAGATCACAAGAGCATATTAATTTTTTCATTTTTGTAATTGATACATTTTTTATAATGAATTATTGAAATATAAAATACGAATTTTTATTCTTCTACGCCCTTATTTTTCCCGGTTTACGAGAACAAAATAATAACAAAAAAATAATAGCTATTTATTTAGACACTTTCTGCTGAAAAAAATCGAGTAATTTGAAAAACGAAATTTTTTATCCACCCTCTTATAGTTCCCAGTACTAATCCCGACCCTAACAGCGTATAAAAGAAACTCAAAATTTATTTTCATTTTTATATTTGTAGATAAACGTCATGCAGTAGAGAAAAATTTATCTACCCTTATAATTTTCAAGCGCCATAGGGGCTCCTTGTTCTGTACGTCTTAACGTCACTCAAAGCGCGATATATAAAAACCCCTTTTCCGTATGCAAAATAACCATTTCCATAAATTACACAAAAGTATTGCGATGAAATCGTCAGTGCATAAAAAATTTTTCTGTAATATTTCCTCCAGGTAAAAATAAAAAAAAGTTACACTCAAGTTAGCGAACGGTACTACCCTCGTTGCACTTGCGCAGTAAACGAAAACTTTGTCACGTTTTTCTCTTTAAGAAATAAAAATTTTTATGGTAAAGTTAGCTGACGTCTATTAAATTTTGGATTTTTTTCAAAACGATAAATAAAAAAAATGCACTTATAGTTTGGTAAATTTTCTACATGTGCATATTTTTAGTTTTTTTTTTTTTTGTGATCTATCTATTAAAAAAAATTTCAAAGCTGTCAATTGTCTACTACCCATCGTACATTTAAAAGAAATTAAAATGTAGAGTAATCAAGTCTCGTTCTTGATTCTGCATATAGAGATTTGTTAAAAAAAAAAGCTCGAACAAAAATTACAGCAGATCCTTCTTAAAATAATTTTCAAGTCTTATCTAAACAAAAGATTTGTTTCCTGTCTGATAAAACGTCTAAACTAACATTGAATTGAGTATTAAAATAATCCTGAGTTAAATAAATCCGATGTCAGGTCTCACATATATATGTAGTAGGTGTCTTATAGAACAAGTGAAGTTGCTATATATAAGTCGATACTATACTCATCATCTTACAGACTTTCACCAACAAAACAACAAACTGAGTTGCTCCACTTGCTACTTGTACATTTCATATTGACTTGCATCCAAGCCAACCACTTCCTTATATATAGCAGACCTTATATTACCAAAATAATCTCATATCTATTACTCGAATTTCTATCAAAATAATTATCTCCGACCGACTCTTCTCTCATCATAACGCCCAACTATTATTAAATTACTTTAAAATTAAAACATCCATTTAATTAATTTAATCCACCGCCTCTTATATTAAAAGTTTTTACGTATCATGATATATAATAATTAGAGTATGTTGGTACAACTCTTTGTGATGTTCTTTAAATATATATGAAATTAAATAACTACATTTGTTAAATTAAATCCAACTGGCATTAATGAAAATTTTTTCGAAAATTTATTTTATAAAATTTAATATACGGGATTTAAATTACGTAAATATACCGGAAATATTAATATATATCTATATAGTAGGTTGTGACGTATGATGAATAATTAATATTTATATAATTGTTGAGATTTTATTATAGAAATTATGAAACTCTTCAAGCTTTCATATTTCCTTGATAATTAAATCTTTGCTTGAGACTTGACATCTTTTTTTTTTTTACTTTTAAAAAAAAATAAAACTGAATTTTAATTTATTTATCTGCTTAAATTAAAAATTATGAATTATTTTAAATAGTAGAAAGTTTTATTAAACTGAACGCTTTATGATGATGAGTAGTCGAAAATTTTCATCAACAAATATAGAATAAGAAAATTTATTATTTTTTAGGCATTAAAAAAAAAAATTTATTATTATTATCATATTGAGTTTCTCTTTTTTAATGACTAGTATATATTTACATGGGTTAACATTTTATTTTAAATATTGGAAACTGGAAATTGTAAATAAAATTATCGTTTTACGACGGAGATAATTTTTAAATTTTATCTTTCACAATTTCCACTTGGAAATTTAATTTAATTTTAATTTTATAATTTTTACTCTGAAATTTTGATTAAAAAAAAAATTTTGATTAATTGGGTGCCAATTAAATAAAAGATGATTATTATTAATATCAGTAAAATAGAGAAGAGAGGGGGTGGGTAATTAGGGCACAAAAAAAAAATTACCTTATACTGTAAAAAAATCGGTGTTAAAATAAACTGACATCGGGGTAGCGGTGTTATACGACCGTGTACACAAAGAGTAAATTGACTCCGATCAGAGTGTAAGGGTTCCCGCATGAAAATATCATATATGGTAAACATATATTAAAAAATATGTTACAGATATAAATATATAGGTGACAATACATGAAATATTATACAGAAATATATATAGATTTCGGCCGATTTTATTATATTTCTATATATATTTTCTCTTATATAATTTCATATATTTCCGTATAACTTCAATATATTATTTATATATTTGAAAATTTATAATTTAATATATTTAAAAATAAATGTTATTTATATATGGAAACAAATAAGAATAGATATATAATTCATTATTATATGGCACGATATATGTAGCATGTATTCAACTTCATAAATTTTTATATATTTTTCGATATATAAAACCATATAAGTCTCCCCATATATGTAAGAATAAATAAAATCTATTTTTTTCTGTCTTCCTCTCTCTGTTATAAGATTCAAACATTGTGTTCAAAATATATATGTGTTAGCTTACAAATTTACATATAAAAATATCAATATATGTAATACATATATGTGCTAACTTATAAGTTTGCATATATGATTATAAATATATATAATACATGTATTAATTTATAAACTTACGTATATAATTAATTATATTAAAACTTACTATATTATATATAAGAAAATATATATCGTTTTTGGCCACTTATATGGTCCCATATTGATTATATATTTTTCCATATATATTTATCATATATGGTATTTTCATACGGGTGTAAGTACAAGTATTTTAAAATTTTAAAAACAATAAAAATCTGATCATATTTCGTTTAAATTTTTAAATTATCGTTAATTGAGATAAAAAAATTCTATTGCCTTTATAATAAAATATGTCACTTTTCCTAAACTAAATAAATTGCTGAAATTTTTTATCAAATTAAATATTTAGGAACAATACTCTAATTATTTTTTTGTATTTGAAAAAAAATTTTTGATACTTCAAAAATCAAAGTACTTTTTTTAACACCGCTGCCGTTGTTAATTTAATTCAATTTCCGGTGTTAAATTTAACATAGATATCTTTCATACCGAGATAGGGTTGACTTACACCTTTCTTTACAGTGTCCAACCCCTTTTGCTCTGAGGGATCTAAGTATTCTGTTTTTTGGCGCACAAACAAACTTTAATATTCCGAAAATCCCAATTACGACTAAGATATTTCATAATTTTATCAAACATATAAATCGAGTCATGCGCAGTAAAATGAGTGCGATAACAAGTATAATGCAAAAATAATTAGTCAAATCGGTTAATAACAGCATTTTATCACAGTTGTAAAAAAGAACGATTTGAAACTATCGATTACTGAATACTCTAACCAGCTGTCTTTGTATGATTGAATTAAAAGAAATACTAATTAAAAATTTTTTCAGCTGTCAGTATTGATACTGACCCTTGCAACTCTATCATCCACATCGGAAATATCGAGTGATGATTTTTTGAGACGAGCTGCCTCTCAGTTAGATCGTCTGTCAGTCTACAAACAGATAAAACGGGACACGAAGAACCAACTTGAGTCGATTCCGTACGAGAGCTTGCGTACCACGAATAAAAATGACAAGAGAAAGGGAGATAACTTTGAAATAAATTCGGACTCAGGGCAAGCTCAAGAGATACTTCTTAACGAGGATGCCATGAGAAGAATCGATGAGCTTGCCACCAATGCTTACAAGCTTTATAACGACCCCAATTACGAGGCAATCATGCGAGAGAGGATAAAGAGATCAGGTAGTGGAGATTTTATATCTGGAATTGCTGGTTCCGTATTAAATGGAGTTACTGGATTATCTGGAGGGTCCAGTAGTGGCAGCAGTGGTGGTGGTCATGCCTACGACTCTTATGGCGCACCCGTCCAACCTGTAAGTAATAATAAAGATACTATCGATCATTTTTTATGTTTAAAAATTTAATTAATTTTCTATTATTAGAAAAAAAAAAAATTAATATCTGAGAGATTAAATTTACTGTTCAAAATTTTTTTAATCAGTCCATTTTACCCCATGTAAAAATGTGTCAGTAAAATTATGTCTGTTTTCTTTTTTTTATTTTTGATATGAAAGTAAAAAAAAATTCTGTAAAAATATTTTTAAAAAATACATCGACCCATTTTACCCCTTATTGGAAAATTTTTCTAAAGTAAGCAAACGAAAAAAAAAAAAAAAAAAAAAAACATTTTAACCAACCGAAAAGTTTGGTAGTTGATATTTTAATTAAATCACTGCTAGAGTCAGAGGGTAATTAAAATAATTATTTTTTAATCACCAAAAATTTCTCCACGAACTTGCTAGTGGACAAAAACAATTGAAATTATTTTCATGTTATTGAAGCTGCAATTAATCTGGGTCACAGATCGAACACAGAAATAACGTCGGAGTAGATTACGATTATGGAGGGAAATTTATCCAAGAATAATTTTTATTTTTTATTATTAAATTTCTTTTTCTTTCTCCTGTTTTTTTTTTTTTTTAACTTTTATCCTTTTCTTTTCCTTTCTTTTCTTTTCTACACTTTACACACCGCATTGACGAGATAAATAAAGGTGCCGGTGTTAGTTTCTGAGCCAGTTCTTCACTCGTTTTATATAAAAGGTAATGCTCAGGCATCATCTCACTATTTTAATCCGATCCTGTTTATTTTTCAACGCAGATAGTAATTTCTTATACTCTGCAAATATTTAACTCCATTTTGGTTTTCAATTTAATTAAAATTTTCAGATAATATATATTTGTATGCATATACAAATAAAATTATGAAAAAAAAAAATATATATATGTCAAGATTTTTGTAATGTAATATAAATTGCTAGGGTAAAATGGGTCATCAAAAAATGAAAGCATTTAAAAAAAAATTTTAAATTAAAATTAAAATCATTAAAAAGCCACAAAAATTAATTACTTGCTAAGGTACCATTGTGACTCAATTTCCCCAATATATTAGAGAAGGCTGAGTAAAATATATACATTACAAAAATCACTTGTTGGATTTTTTAATTTTTATTTACATTTTTTAAAAATCATAATAAAATTGCCATTAAAAAAAAACATATTTTTCAGTAAAATTTTATAGGTATAAAAACTTATTGTTTAAATAAAAGTATTAATTTCAGTAAAACACGATTTATACTATTATTTAAAAATAGAAACGTCAAAAAAAAATTATAAAAATAATTTTTTGATACGTGTTATTGTTTTAAAAAAATGTAAAGACTGAGGTTCAAAGTAAACCGGATATCCCAGAAGATAAACAACCTTCGGTAAATATCAACAAGATCAAACGGATAAAGTTTTCTTAAATCCCAGCGAAAACATTAAGTATTTGAGTACGAGGGTGAGATAAATTAAAAAGTAAATTTTCTCATATTTCCTGACGCTCTGTTTTCATACCGGGCTGTACCAACATATAATAGCAGTAAAAAATTTCAAAAGTAAATAAAGAAAACGATAGCAGAAAATATCGATCGATCTATCCAAGTAAAGTTAAACATAGCTAGTATTGTGTGCTATTAGTTTTCATGCGTATGAGCACCTGAGAATTAAGACTCGCCGAGATTATGAATTTATAGTTATACCGAACTGTAACAAAAGCTCCTGTGGACTTTCCAAGAACTAAAATGTTCATCGGGATATCTGATAGCATCTAAACTGGATTTAATAATCCGAGACTTTGATATTGAATAGAGTACATATATTGACACGTGTAGTTTTAGTGCATACAAAATTTATATATTCACAAAATAAAGGATAAGTAGTCTAGAAAATATTGTTGTATATAGTGAGCTTACACAATGCACAGAAAAAAATTTAAACCAATCAACTCAACTCTTGAGCAGCATAAATCTTAATTCTGAACCTTTTTAATAAAATAAATAAATATTAATGACGATATTATCTCACAGCTTGCAAAAAAATATATAGAACCCAGAGCAAAATGATTTTTGAGTGTTATTATTTTTGTCTTTAAGAAGGTGTCTAATTTTGCCCCGGGTTCCCCTATGCAAGAAAAAATGTAACCGCTGAATAATTTTTTCATTTTTTTTTCTGTAAAAATTAACTAATTGCAGTACGAGAAGCCTTTCAGTATCTGGGACTTCAAAAAAGCCATTATAAACACCGTAATCCAAGCGGTAAAAGCAATAGCAGGTAGCGCTATTGCGTTTAAAGGTCACCTGATCAAAGGCGGTGGTTTCGTTGTTCAAACCGCCGGAAGAGTTATTTCTTCGGGAGGCGAAGCCGCAGCTTCTTTAGGCTCACAGTTGGCCAGTAGTGCGCTCATCGCTCAATCATCACCGGTAGCTCACAGCCCACCCACTGGATACTCTTATAACCCACCTCAGCAACATGGTAGCTATTTTTTTTAGCATGCAAATTATCATTATTTTTATAATTAATCACGACTTCTACTGCCAGACACTTTTAATTTGTCTAATATAAATAAAATATCTACACAGAGAGAAAATTATGGTAACAATTGCCATATATTATGGGAGTAGTTCCCACATCGTATGCTAACAGATTTTTTTTTAAATATCGATTATACGAACGGCACTCCTTAAAATTATGGTAATCATTAATATTTATATAGGCTTCATTCCTATGTCATTATGGTGAACGTACCGATAAATTATGGTAATAATTACCATAAAATTTTGAAATTCTTCATATTATGCTAGTGATTCTTATACATTATAGGAGGCATTACCATAAATATAGTAACGATTACCATAGTAGTATAGGAATGATTGCCATAATATGATGGAAGGGGTTAACCATAATGTATATGGTTTATTCCCCAGAAAGCGTTTTAATGTAGATTAGAATTTATTTCTATGTGACTGTGAAATTATTTTTTCATAAGTATGATAATCATTACCGTAATTCAAATACCGTACAATACCTGAACCAAAAAATATATATCTCGGCAAAAATAATATATACCCGGCTTATATTTTTAGTAGTGTCGTAATATGTTATTTTACCGGCATATATCCTCGGGTATATATTTTTTCGTATGGAAATTACACACACTTACGTGATTATATATATATATATATATATATATATATATATATATATATATATATATATATATATATATATATATATATATATATATATATATGTTATAGATTAATATTTCCTAAATGTACTAGGAACATTTACCATAATTTTCTGTTCACATAATATAAGAAAAAAAAATTTATCATACTTTAATAACCCCTAATTTTTTTTTCATAATAATTAAATTTATTTTATTCCAAAGATTATTCGTATGACGGACCTCCACCAAGTCACGACTCGTATAGTTCACCCGAGAGTTATAACAACGGCCATTATGACGCTGCCAACGGTATGTTCCACAGTCTTAATTAATATTTTAGCACAATAACAATACCTCATTATTATTTTATCATATTATTCAAAATATATTCATAAAGTAAATTTGAATAATAAACAACTCAATTCTATGCGAAGCTTCAGATATTCCTCTTATAAAATAAATAAATAACATTATATTTTATTTTGATACTTCACAAAATAACAAAATTAACGGCTACATAATTTACTTAATATTCATTAAATAATTTTAACAAACATAATTATTGATGCAAACAATATTTATATATAATTTATGATATTAATATTTTATATTAATTAACTAAAAAATTTTTCTCGATCTTCCGCTCTTAGCAATTATTATTATAATATTACTAATAATAATAATAATAATAATAACTAATAATATCTGTTAACTCGTAGTCACTAACAGAAAAATTTTGAACTGTACCAATAGTTAATTACATTACAAGAAATTAAGCAAAACGATTTCAGAAGAAGCTGAGGTAACTGGTATCACACTAAATCTGAAATAATATTTTTTACCATACCTGCAGTATACTATTATCCCTTTCTACACTGAAAAAAATAATGGGCAGAAGCTACCTATTGGCAATCGGTAGCTACTACCGATTTTTTTTCAGTAGCTACTACCGATTTTTTTTTAGTAGCTGCTACCAATTATTTTTTGGTAGCCGCTACCGATTATTTCGGTACCAGTTATCTAATTTTCCGTAACAGCAACCAATTTTTTTTCGGTAGCTGATACCAATTCCAATCAGTAACGGCTACCGAAATAATCGGTAGCGGCTATTGAAAAAAAATTAGTAGCGGCTACCGAAAAATAATCAGTAGTGGCTGACGTTTTATGCCTCCGGGAACACACTGATAATTCGAAATTTCGCAAATTATTTTGGCCTAATATAGGCTTGTTTTGATTGACTGAACAAATATTGAAATTCGCGGTTCTAATGCAGGTAATAAGAGCAAGCTTATTAATGTAAATTTGCGAATAGTAGAAATTTTGATAATTTCTTCCATCATAAATAATAAAGAGCCAAAACTATGAAAAGACAAATTTCGGTGAATTTTCCAATAAACCAAATTTCGATAGCGATTCAATTTTTCTTGTAGAAGCGTCTCCTAGATTATTTTTATTTTTTGATACGACAAATAATAACACTAATAACAATAACCAAAACTAATAATAATGATATGAATAATAATGATAATAATGATAAGACGTGACTGACTGACGTAACGATTTACAGACGGTCCAGGGAATGAGGCAGGTTTGCTGTTAATCAAACCAACAAAATCAACTCAGCCATTGCTACATAATGAAGATCCACGAAGTAATGGCGACAGTTATCAACCACAGCCTGAACACATGGATCCTTCAGGTCCAATGCCGCTTCAAGAAACTTCAACAAAAACCGCTCAATTGACGAAACTTATTGGACTGATCACCGGAACTATAGGATCTCCAGTTTACTCTAATAATCATCACACAAATAATAATGATAATTATCAAGTAGAGCACAAAGATCAAGATCAACCTACTGCGCATACTCACGCACTAAATCACCCGATCAGTTACCAAACAGGCCATGATCAAAATCATCAAAGTTCCAGCCAGCCCCAAGACTATGGAAGCCCGGGATATCAAACAGAGTTAGCGCATCAGCAAATCCGGTCACTGATAAATCCGTATCTTGGTGTGCCCATAAATCCACCGATGACTTTCAAAGATCAAAGTTTTGACTACGCGATGTCTTCGGACGCCTTGAAAATTCCAATTTTAAATCAAAATATTAATCACAATGAAATTGATGCCTTGATGGCCGCTGGCCCAACGGGCTATGCAAGCTCTAATTTCGAAATAGTCCCGAGTGTCCAGGTCGCTGATTGGTCGAGGTCAATTATGATTCCTCGACTCAAAAAGTACCAACGTCGTCATGTTTATGAAAATAGCGCAGATAGATTTAGAAATAAAGCATACAGTAACAAACGTTCAAAAATATATTACATGTTTTAAAGTAGGGGTAAGACTTTTTTTTTTAGGTAACAATATTTTTACACACCTCGAAATTTTTTTAATTTTAATAAATTGTCGGGATTCTAGGCCGATTTAGTTTGATATTTATGCCAGAAAAGTGAATCCGTACATCCGCAGTTTATATGTCCGTGTGTACGGAAATGCGATTTTAGAAAAAGTATCAAATTTTGTGACTTTATTTTTTTGAAACGGTTTTAGGTCAGTGCAGAATATGACCTAGTAGCTTGTAGGTATTTAATTTTTGTAATTATAATTAATTAATTAATATGTTTGTGTCATTTTAGTTTTTTGAGGTGTGCATTTTCATGAAATTATTTTAAATAATTAGTAGTTTGAATTTTTTGAGTTTTCGAAGTGTAAAATTAAAATTTTTTTTAAAATTTATGTAAGCGACAAAAAGAGGGTAAAATGGACTGAAAAAAATGAATTTTAATTTCGATGATTGAAAAATGGCTATAACTTTTGAAATTTTCAATTTATCAATTTATTGCTAAGAACCTTTTTTGTAGCTGGTTAAATTTTCTACAAAATTGTCGAAAAACTTTTTTTTGTAGTACCAATATCTTGGGGGCAATACGTAGTTTTTATAACAACAAATTTAATTTTTCTCAAATTTCAAATTTAAAAAAAAATTTTACCGCCAAAACTATAAAAGTGATTTTTTGAAATTTGAATTTTCAAAAATTTCTACTGGCTCCATTTTTCCCTCTTTTTTAAAAAATGAAAATACATTTATATTTATAATTAATTATGTGAATTGTCAGAGTAGGAAGATCGAGATAATCTCGGCACTGTAAATATATGTATATTTTTATTTTAAAATACGGAATTTAATTTTAATTAAAAAAAACAAATAAATATATAAATTTTTTCATTTATTTTTAATTCATAATTAAATTTACCAGCATTCTCATGGACATTTTAAATATTTCACAATTTATCGGAATTTTATCACAACATATTTACTGTAAGTTTTTTTTATTTTTTTCATTTTTGTGCAACCGCGGTATTTTGTAAAGTCAATGTTTTTTTTATTTGCATACCGATCAAGAAGATCTCTATTGAATGATCAAATTCCTTCGTTACTGTCATGTTTATATTTTCTAGAATCCTTGAACTAAAGGACAAAAAAGAAAAAGAAAAAAAAAAAATTTTTCCGGATTTGCTGTGCAGTGACAGAATACAATGAAAGTACGGAAAGATATCGGATCGTTACTCATGAGCAAACATGATACGAAGCACGGGTTATTTCTTTCGACTGGAGCATAACAAAAGTAAAAAAAAATAATAATAATAAAAATTTTTTAAAACTTTCATTTTTTTTTCCCTTGACAATGCATTATTCACCGACGAACAAGACGACCGAGCAGACTGTATCGTCAAAGCGAAAGTATTATAATCATTTCGTCCTGTTTGCCGCTGAAATTTTTAAAAGCTTCCGGTCTTTATTACTTTTTACATGAAAAATAAATTATACCTCCATAACTAAATATATATCTATATATAACAATAATAGATATTAATAGGCACAAACGAGTTAATTGAAGGAAGTGTGTATTTGACAGTAAATTATTTTGTTAAGCAACCGAATAATTTTTTTTTCTTGTCTTTTCTTGAAAATTAAAATAATTATTTTCATACAATTTATTTTTAATTTAAAATTTTATCTGACTTTCATTGTTGCTTATAATTGAGTTCAATGTGAGCATAAATTTATCACAGAACTTTTTTTTTAATCATAAATATTTTTTTTTTTTCTGAAGTAACCCGTATGAAAATAACATATAGTCAAAATATATGTAAAAATATATGAAAAATATCAGAAAATATATGTGGCGAATTTAACTATATTTTCTGATAAATTTTTTTTTTATATTAAAGTATATAATATTCATCATATACGAGTCCGTATATGTTTAGCATATAAAATATATATGTCAGTCATATACAAAAAATATATTTTCATCATATATGAAAATATATATTCTTGTCATATACGAAAACTATATTTTTATGATACATAAAAATATATATTTCTATCATATACGAAATATATATTCTGATCATATATAAAAACATATATTTATACTGTGTATGGAAAAAAAAATTTCTTATTCGTATGACCAACTCCAATTAAATTAGATCTAAATTTTAATATACTCTTTAAATTGCAGATAAAATTATCGAAATTAATTAATTTGAAGCGAATATATAATATACCCATATACATATACATACACCGAATAAAATATAAGCTTAAATATAACAGAGAAAATATATGGTGCCATATATAATATAAATTAAATGCTACCATATACTTTATTTCATATAAAAATTTTATATTTTTTTAGCATAAACGGAAATATATCAATACAATATTTTATAAGGTGAATGTAAATATATATATAGCTTAATATAAAAAACATATAAATTACATATATGGAATACATATATTTACTACTGTATATAATATTATATTAAATCGGCGAAAATCGCTATATGATTTTTTATAATATACAATATAATATATCATATATTTTTTTGTTGCAACCATATTTAATTTTATATATTTTAACCATATATTGTTTTTTCATGCGGGAAGTTATTTATGACCATTTTACCCTTGTAATTTCATTATTACTATTTTTTGAAAACCAAATTTTAAATTTTGTACATAATTCATTTTTTTTTTTTTTTTTTTTGGAAAATAAATTTTTAATACTATGGAGTGTTTTTTAAATTTTTTGTTACAGTTGTGTACTCATACGCTTATTACCCGCCAAGAAATCGATACTATCGGCCACATTCGTACTACAAATATGTAGGATAAAATAAAAAAGTAAACAAATAAATAAATAGAGAAAGACAGAGAGAAAAGTAATAAAAGTTTAAACAAAGAGCTGGAAAATAGGGGAAAATAGAAAAAGAAAAGTTGACGAAGATTTGAATCACATCAAGTGTGACAAGTCGTGCAAAACATTTAAATTCCGTGACTACGGTACATAGAAATCGACAAACAAAGTTATTTGTGTGTTGGATATTTCCATTTTACTTTTTTTAAAAAAGTTTACTTATATTTAATATAAACTTTAGACTTAGATTATTCAATGCCAGTCTTATCTACACTCATAATTGTAATTTTATTTATCTTTATATTTACACTGCTAAAAATCGTAAGAGAAATTGGAGTGATTACAGATTTTATTTTACTCCCGCAATCGGAGTTCCGGAGTCCAAAAAAAAATCATTTCCATATGACATTTATAGAGAGTTTTTCCAGCGGAGTAAAGTCGGCTAGATTACAAATTTACTCCGATTCGGAGTTTCAGTATTAAAATAAACTCCCCTTCGGAGTAAAATTTACTCTGACCTGGAGTTTTAAAATTAATTTGAACTTCCCTTCGGAGTAAATTTAACTCCGAGGGAATCGAATAAATAAACAGTCATCTGCTCCAAATTTACTCTGAATTAAATCTGCGTTTACTCCGAAAATTTTTTACAGTGTAAACTTTAATAGCAGTACATTAATTATTTAATAAAGTAGATGTGGGAGTAAGTACATAATTAGTAGTTAGTTTTCGTTGTACAAATAAGTACTGAGTATGTTTAATAAACAGAGTAAGTGTTATATCAATATTAAAAAAAGAATTCCTGGGCGCCAGATTTTTTTTTTGCCTGAAAAAAAAATGTTGTTTTTAATTCTGTGTAATATAATTATTTTTTTCATAAATGATCTTTCTATTTTTAGTGTCAACAGTGAAATTAAATAATTGAAAAACCTTTTATAGTATGAATAAAAAAAATCAAATTTATTTTAAATTGAAATGAAAACATTGTTTGATTAAAAATAAAAAAATAAAATATTTTTTAATAAATAAACCGTCTACTCCCCGGCCGATGTAACCTTTGATGATTAAAATTAACATCGAAATTTATTTATTGCAGCCGTTTGCAAAATTCAACTCTGTAATGTAAATATTTTATTTAAATCTTTATTAATATTAAAAAAACACCCGGTCATATTTTAAATGGAAATTTAAAAATTTTCCACTGAAATAATTATTTATTATTTTTATAAAATAAATAAAGTTTAAGTAACTTACGTAGTGTACTCTAGTGTTACATCTAAGAACTTCTTGCTCTTACCATCGTTACTCGCTTAATAAATAATTGTTTTTTAAAATTTCATCTTCTTTTAACTAAAAAAAAAAAAAAACATTTAAAATTTTAAATCTGAATTTCTCCCGAAAATTTTTTATTCACAGGAAAATTAGTTCATACATATAAAATATATATAGAAGTATACAAGACGGATGTAAATATTAATTTATGAAGACATGACCATCTTAATCTTCAATGAATGTACAGTTATTAACGGGCTTATTATTCTTTTGTAAAAAATAAAATACCGTATGTTAAATAAACAAGAATAATAACAATTGTTTTTACATAACAATTATAAAATATATGTTAAATAATTAAACAAAAAAGTTTAATTATTTAATAATTATGAATGAGAGAGTTGCGTAATTTTTTTTTGTTTAAATATCAAAAGATCTTTTCTTACAGTATGTAGAAACGTTTAAGTCTACAAGATCTTCAAGTGAACTTATTAGGTCACTGGATCATTGTACATAACGCATAATACATATATATATGAGTAAATTTATCAGCGTGATTTAAAATACACGTGGTTACAAGTTAAATATATATATATAAATATATAAGGAGAGAAAGGAGGAGACTAGTTATTGGAAGATCGTCAATATCGACATTAATCGGAAGTAATAGCGTTCATTGATCCCGCGTGTAGTAATAAAATTAACCTTGGACTATCCGGGTCGATGAATTTGTCAATGTTGAGGTAAAATCAAGGTCACCAAGTTCATTATCAAGTTCAGTATCAGGAATTTATAAATTTATACTATCGCTTATTATTTTTTTTATTTTTCATGCTGTGATATGAAATAGTTATTTGAAAAAAAAGTCTTTCTGAATAAATTGTTGAAGTTGTACCCGCACGAAAAAATATATATCCCGGGAAAATAGTATATATCCGGCTTATATCTTTAGTATTGTCGTATGTATGCTATTTTGCTGGCATATATTCCTGAATATATATTTTTCTGTGTGGGTAGATCGATTTAGACTGATATTTATGCCGGAAAATCGAATCCGTACATCCGTAGTTTATATGTTCGTGTGTACGGAAATGCGATTTCAGAAAAAGTATCAAATTTTGATTTTATTTTTTTGTATCAACTTTAGGTCAGTGCAGAATATGACCTAGTAGCTTATAAATATTTAATTTGTTTAAATATTAATTATAATAAATGAAATTGATGTTATTTAATAAGAGTGTCAATATAGCAGACAGGCAAATTAAAGTTATAAATAAATAGAGTAAATAATTAATAAAATAAAATTTTTAAAAAATGGGCATTTAAAAAATTAAAAAATTAATAAGTGCATTTTTTATAAATATTTTTTAAAAAATTATTTACTCTATTAATTTACAGTTATAAGTTTGTGTAATGGCTGTTATATTCCCACTCATCATTTAATTGTTTTTTTTTTTATACGAAATTTGATGAAATGATTTTTTTCCGATAAAAATTTTTGATAATCGGATTACTTTTGGGAGTCATGGGTAAATTGAGTTAGAGAGAGAGATGCCAATAGATGGATTTATTTTGAAAAAAAAATATAAGTGGAGTAAAAAAATTATTTTGAGTAAAAATATGAAGTAATAGTGAGGTAACTTGTATTTTATTTTTTCATATTAAAGTATCATAAATTGAAAAAATATACGTCTGTTAAAAATCATCAGTGATTATTTTTTTTAAAAATAAAATTTAAAAATCGTCTCTTCGTCGAAAGACTACCGCAAGTAAATGAAATTCGATAATTTTTATTACGCTTAAAATTAATACGCACGTATGTGAAAGCGAAAATACTTGTGATAATTAATATACATGACCTATTAATCTACTTCGATATCCAACGATTTAATTCTTCAATAAAATAGACATCTCTACATCAAATATATCCGAGAGCTATCGATATAAATATCGACAAAAATTAACTAATTGATTAATTTACTTCTCAATTCAATCATCTCTTGATTTTTTTTTTTTTTTTTTAAATCAATACTTCTCGGATG
This sequence comes from Microplitis demolitor, assembly GCF_026212275.2. Taxonomy (NCBI): domain Eukaryota; kingdom Metazoa; phylum Arthropoda; class Insecta; order Hymenoptera; family Braconidae; genus Microplitis; species Microplitis demolitor. The sequence goes on along the minus strand of NC_068549.1, from coordinate 20,837,157 downwards.
ACAACACATTATTAGTCCAACTAATGAAGCCTAGGTCTATACTGTACGTCATATATTTGTATTTATTGGGTGGAAATGGAAGCGAAGAGAAGGGAAGGGAAGGAGAGGAAAAAGAGTGATATATACATAATATACAATAAAATACACCGGTTCGACTCACGTATAAATGAAGGACAATGACCTAATTGTCTGCAGAACGATCAGTGCTTCCTTACAGCACGATCTCCAATAACTTTAAATTTTTAATAAATAATACTTATTTTTTTTTTTTATACTTTGATTTTCGTTATTTAAAGGATTTAAATCATTACGAAGGATTTAATTGTTTTTTGAAATGAAGGTAAGTTAATTTTTTTTTTTTAATTATTATTATTATTATTTAATTAATATGGTTAAGAAAATTCGATAGTGCATTTGGTGATAAAAACTAAACTTAATTAAATTAAATTAAAAATCATGACCTTTAGTATGTTATTTAAATAATTTATTCAAAGTAATGTCATATTAATTTGTAATTTAAAATTTCAAATATTGCCGCCTTTCAAAAGAAGTTATACTTAAGTTGTCAAAATTTATTGCTACACTACGAAAAATTTTGAACTACTTCAGATTTTATTTAAATCGAAATTCACGCCGTCACTCGAAGTTCTCGAGTCTAAAAAAATTACTTTACATACGGAGTAAATAGGGGGTTTATTTTTTCAGAGAAATAATTTCAGAGTAATCAGAATTTTATTTAAATCCGCATTTACTACGATTTTGAGTTTCGAGAGGAAACGGATTAGACGGCTGCCTAATTTCAAAACACAGTCTGACAAATTTTTCAAATTCGAATTTTTGGTACTTTTAGTTCCAGTGGAGTCTCGTGAACTTGATTCAATGCATATTTCAAAATTTTTTTTTTCTTAGTTATTGTGTTTTGAAATTGGGCAGCTGTAGAGTAAATGACAATTTAAAAACAATTTTTCTCATGATCAAATTTTCAAAAAATTTTGCTACCATATATATTATTTTACCTCGTAGAGTCAAAAAATACCATCCACTCAAAAGTTTATATATGTATGCACATATATATATACAATATAACGCGCCTTATTATTACGATAGCGCCCGCAATTCTTAACGGATCTTAATGAAATTTTATACACTTATTTATTGGACGGTTACCTTGACCGAGTTCAAAGATGAGCCCAATCGGTCCATTAGTTTGGAAGTTATAGATGTTTGAAATTTTTTTGATTTTCATAGAAATGAATTTTCTGGCTTTATCCTAAAATAAATTTTGAACCGAAAATGATAACTCAATTCTGTAAAAAGTATCTCAAAATTTGAACGATTAGCTTTAAGTTTCACTGTAACACGTGATTTTTTGAAACATCTTTTCTAACAATTTGATGATATCGAAAATTTCAAAAAAAAAAAAAAAAAGCTCATTTTTGCAGCTCAGTCTTCTAATAACCGGAATGATATAACATACCTCAATTCCTTGAAATATTCATGTTGTAGCTTCAAATAAGTATCTTATTTGATATAATAATCAAAGTTTTTTATTATTTATTACATAATTTTGTGGGTGTTTGAAATTTTTTTGTATCTAAATGAGAAATCTACCTTTCCATTCCGTAAGGCCAGATGGTTCTCTTTAACATTGCCAAATTTTTAGCCAAGGTTTCAAAAAACGCCAAAGTCTCTATTTTACCCACTAATATTAAAACAAACTCTTTTTAGGAGTTAATTCCATTTTGACGAAATTAAATAAATAAATAAACAATCACCCCCTCCACATTTACTCCGCAATTTTAATTTACAATTAGCAAATATAAAATTTAAAATTAACGTTCTGAAAATTTGAGCATTGGGTTAATGGAATACCACAAAAAAAATTTCTAAATGGACCGGATGTCAGCCAGTGTATTAATAAAATAAATTATTGTTATATTAATTAATTATGGATGTATTGAGTAATCTGATAAATGAATTAATTACAAGGTATTAGTGTTTGCTAAGTATAGTAATTAAAACAAATTCAAACAAAAATTTTTTTTATTCTATTGTCTCGTCACAAATAATTACAACAAAATAAATTATTTAATATGGTATTGCTATTGGTATTGGTGCGAAAGACAGGAGGTAACGTTACGTTTGTAACACAATCGAATGGAAGTGAGTAGAGATGACAGAATAATTGTTTTAATTAATTTGCTATTCATTGAATAACTATAATCTAACGACTGATTGCACTATAGCCTACGCGTTTTTTCGTTGTCCCGGTGATTATAGCTTTTGTTGCGCGACTGCGCTAATTAAATATATTTTTAATCTAACTTGAATAACTTTTAACGAATTATTTATTTTATTGATGATGAGAAAAATATATTTATACTTTTTAAGACCTTAACGTTGAGAAAAGTTATTTATATTTAATTATAAAGACTTAAAGTATTATTAAAGTACTTTCTTGTGTAGGAAATTATTTTTTAAAATTAATTTGATATTTCATAAAAATTTAAAAGAAAACTGACTTAACTTTTTACATTAAATCCATAAATTTTTTGTGAGAGTTGAAGGAGGCTGGGGCAAAATGGCCACCCTAAAAATTTGGAAAAAATTTTTTTGTAATTTATTTTTATAATTTAAGTCACAAAAAAAAATTTAATTATTTATATAGTGACCCATTGTACCCTGATTTCTTTTATACTGAACATCATCAACAAAATATATTAATTAGTAAAGAAAAATTTTCTATAATAAATTAAAATCATGATGATATCGAAAAAAAAAACTTTCTTACTTGAATTTATTCAAATAAAGTTTCAATAAAACACGCAAGTCACGATGAAAGCTATACCATTAGATTAACAAACATCTCATAAATAAAAATATATATAAGAAAAAAATAAATAGATAAAATTATAATTATTAAGTTTCTAAAACTGTACTCAATCTTTTGATAATAAAAATTTTTTCTCTATTTTCTCTTGTAAAATAAAAAAAAAAATTTCATTATCATTACAATAATTAGACTCCATTAAATAAATAAATAAATTTTTTTTTAACGTCAGCGAAAATTCCTGAAATAGTTTTCCGTTTATTTTAGATTCAATGTACGTAGTATTCCAGGGAGTTAAATTACTGGTAAACTCTCGCTTCATCTTATGCTGGCTCAACTAAACTCCTAACTCTTAACTATTTACTCTTTATTTATCTACTTATCTGATGTGTCTTGTGTCGCGTTGCAGTAAAACGATTGGAATGGAATTTCATTTCGAATTTACTGTATAGTATATTGATGTGTAAAATATAGAGAAAAATATAAAAATAAAAACACGGTATGCAATACGGTAGTACGCTTTTCCCATCACGTGGATGTAGCACGATGTCCTACTTAAATCGGATGGTATCTTGTAATCACATCTTACTTTAAGTGTACATACTTCTTCAAAGACTTTTAACATTAATCAAATTTATTATTAACACGAATAATTTCCAATTAAATACAATATTTTTCATTTAAAAAAAAAAAAACCAGTAATTTGTGATTATATCAAACTAAAATTTTTTCAAAAATAAATTGACTTCATATTCGAGTAGCTGATGAAATTCCGCGTAAAATGAGTACCCATAACGATACATTACGTTCAAGTGTTAATTAACTCATTTATTTGTTAATTAATTTTTTTTAATTAACTTAAATAAATATTTATCTAAATGTATTGATGTGGGTACTCATTTTACTCGCAATCAAGCCCTCTGTACGGTAGAAATACTTATTTTCAAAAAATAACTAAAAAATAAAATTTTTGACTTTTTTTTTGTGTCGCAAAAATAATGATGTGGGTACTCAAACTTCAGGAAATTTTATGATTAATTCAATGACAGCTTTACTTTTTTTATTTAATATAAATCTTAGAAGACATAAAGCCTGTAAATGTCAGCACGATTTTTTTCTTGTTTTCTATTAGACACTCAATTGGTTGCCGTGGCTACTGGCAATATGTATTTGCGTAAGTGAAGCTAGATACAAAGTTCGCAGACCTCTGCCACCTTCACCAACGCCCCCTCAAATGTACAAAAAATCATGGCCAATAGGTCACCGGGTTTCCATGGGAAATACTATTCAGATAAATAAAAATAACAATATTTATCCTGGGCCACTAAAGAGGCCTTTCTATAAACCCAATAACTACAGGTATGTAATTTTAGTTTTAAAAATTTAAGTCTAATAGTAATTAAATTCAATTCAACTAGATTAAGGAGACCAATAGTCTTGGCACCATCAACAGCATGGAAAAATCCAATGCCAGTAATGAATGCAGTCCCAAATGTCGTAGTACCTCAGCGGGTACCAATTAAAGAATTTCCGGTTGTAAACAAACCAGAGTATAGTCCAGAATATCGTCCAGAAGCCGTCGTCTTGCCACCAACTCACCGCGGTGGGTTTGACGATGACCGCGGACCGATTCACACGATTCCCGCGCCGAATTTGAGCATCGCCGACAAACCGATAAATCCTGATGAAAATAACAGACCAGAAAGTCATCAGGATGATTACCAACGATTTCAGTCAGAATCTGATTATAACTCTCATTCCCAAGGTATTAATTATCTATTATCTATTTATGCTCTTTGTCCAAAATTTCTTACTCAAATTTGCTAATTGACTTTATAATTTAGGTTCCCAGGAATCTTACGAGATCCATAACTCGCAGACTGTAAAACAACGTCCAGTAACCAGCGCAACTGTGTCGCAAAATACTTACGAAGTAACAGAAGCCAATGAACGGATGCTAAATCATCCTCAAGAATATCCTACACCTGCAACGCAATATTACTCTGCGGAATTTGAATCTTCGCGCTTACCGACTGGTCCCAATGTGGACCAAGCAGCCAACGACATCTACCTGAACCATCCTCCGATTTCTCGCGCTGGACACCCAAACGGCCCTCTGCAGCCCTACAGCCAATCTAACATTCCCGTTCAACCGAACCATCCTCTCCAAACAAACATTCCCATTGTTCAAACAAACCTCCCAATGCAAACAAACTTACACAGTTCTCTACACGTGGGCTTTCCTGCAACAGCTCAAGCCACGTTGAACCCACAATTGCCTGCTGAATATCATCTAAACAACCCTGATATTGTTTCACAAGATATTCAACTACAGCTGCTTCAACAGCAACAACAACAACAACAACAACAATCAGATTTACACATTGGACATCCGGGTGTTGCTGGACCACCAATATCAGCTGATAAACTTTATGAATTGTTTAATAGCTTTCCTCAACAACAAGACCAACAATATTCATCTTTACAACAACAAATTTCTCAACAACAACAGCAGCTACAACAACAACAACAACAACAAAATTCTCAAAGAAATATTTATTCAGAAATAAATCAATCAACATTTTCTCCACCTAAAATGCAATCGTTTAATTATAATGAACAGGATAATCAACAACAACAACAACAGCAACAACAACAGCAACAACAACAGCAACAACAACAGCAACAACAACAACAACAACAGCAGCAGCAACATGAACAACAACAACATCAGCAACAATATGAGCAACAACAATATCAGCAGCAATATGAACAACAACAACAATTGATACAAGATTATGAATCAAGTAATGTTGATTATAATTTACAACAACAGCAACAACAATTCCAACAACAACAAGAACAACAACAACATAAATTCCAAAAACAACAACAAGAACAACAACAACAATTTCAAAAGCAACAAGATCATACGAACAATGTACGTTTCCACGAACCAATTGAACCAGAAAACAACATTGATTTCGAAGAAGCGGCGAGCGCTAATGTCAACCAGATGAACCCGCACTATTTTAATAATGACGAAATCGCAAATTACTACACGACGTTACCGAACAGAGAGACTGCGGAAAAATTGGCAGCACTAGCGGCTGCTGGTAGTGTCAATAGTCATCTGATTTCGCGGTTACAGCAACAACAACAACAACAACAACAACAACAACAACAACAACAACAACAACAACAACAACAACAACAACAACAACAACAGCAACAACAACAACAACAACAACAACAACAACAACAACAACAACAACAACAACAACAACATAAACGTTTAGGACAATTTAGTGAAGAACAAAATGATCAACCGATGCCAAACAATCATCGAGGAAATTATCAAGTCAGTGAAGAAATTGATGATGTTCCTTTTGATTCTGATGAACTGCAAAAACAAAGACTGTTGATAAGGCAGAGAGCCAGTGCACAGAAACGCTACAGACAACATTACCGACAACAACAAATTCAACGTGAACAGGTTTGTTCATTTTTTTTTTAACATTTTACAATGACTAATTCCTTTTTGCCCCTCATACAATGCAATAAAAACAGAAAAATAGTCACTCACATAAACAGGGCATTTTATCTAACAAATTGCGGCCATTTCAAGTCAAGTTATATTAATAATCTAGACAAAACAAAGGCCGCAATTATACCCAAGGCGATGGAAATTTAATTTTGAATCAACTTTTCGAGATTAATATCGAAGTTTATCAACTTTAATTAGCATCAAACTTGTGGGTTACAATGTCCTCTTTACAAAAGTGTGTTTTTTATTCCATTTTCGCGTACATATAATTTGTAGAGGCGATTTAACCCGAAAAAAATCAGCGAAAAATAGTGAAGCGAAAATAAAAACTCAAATTTTGGATTATTTTTATTTTATCATTTTTTCAGTGTAGTTAATTTTTTTTTTTGTAGGAGGAAGCTGACAAACATTTCGAAAGAGAAGGATTGTTGGAACAAAGACAACAGGAACGAAAGAAAGAAGAAGAAACTCAAGAAAATAAGTCAAGACCTTTGAGAATTATGATTCCCGATACTCAAGATAACTCTAATAACTCTCATAAGAATAATGATAAAAAAAATAATAATAATGATGATGAAGAATCTGATGAGTATGAATATGAAATAAGTGAACCAATAAACGGGAAAACGACTGCGGCGCCAGAAGATGAGGCAAGTTTGGAAAATTCGGAATTTGGTTCGCGCATTAGAAATAAATAAAAAAAAATGGAGACTTGATATTTTATAATTATAAATTAATATATTTATTATAATTATTTATTTGTTGAAGGGATGCTTTGTAAATACGTTAATTAATTATTTATTTATTTATTTAATTAATTAAAGACAATAAAATATTTTATTTATTTATTGAATTATTAAAATTTATTTATTTATAGTTGATTATAAATATTAATTAAAAAATTGTTAACGTGATAAAAAATTTAATGGGAAGGCACAAATTGTTATTGGCGGGAATTAAATAAATTTAGTGAATGTAAATGACGGAGGATAAGTTTCAAATTAATTTCGAAGTTTTTAAGTTGTAACAAAAAACGTTTGATTTTGAGCGACTAATTTTTTAATTGGTCAAAGAACCATGGACGGCCGTCATTTGTGCGACGCTTGGTCAGAATGTCACAGCCGGTGTCAGTCACGAGAAGAGTCTGTTCGAATTGTGCTGACCACTGTCCGTCAGCCGTCACTGCGGTCCAATGGTCTGGCCACGTTTCATCGCGCCAAGTACCTTGAGATATCATCGGCTCGATTGTGAAACAATGACCTGCTTTCATCACTCCCACAGCTTTATTTTCTGGTTTAAAAAAATAATTACGGTAATTAATAGTCACTTTTTTTTTATCAAATTTTTTTCCATGACAAAATAAATTTTTTATTCAAATATATGACAAAATTCCACGTAAAATGAGTACCCACATCGATATATTACGTTCTACTATTCATTAGCTCATTAATTGCATACAAAATTAATTACTTTGTACTTTAAAAAAATATTTAAATAAATATATCGATGTGAGTACTCATTTTACTCGCAATCACATTCTCTATAACCCCAAAGTACTTATTTTGAAGAAAAAAAAAAAAAAAAAAAAAAAAAAAAAAATTAGTTTTTTTATTTTTTTGTTTCAAACATATTGATGTGGGTACTCAAACTTCATGAAATTTCGTCACGAATAAGACAGTAACATTGATTTTGTATTAAATAAATAATACTTACTAGCATAATGAGGAACGCTGGGTGCAGTATGAAATAATCGATGGATTCCATGTCCACAGTAGCTCCGCACGACACTAAAACCGTGTGCCTGTGCGTGTTTTTGAATAATATTGCCAATTTCTTTATATTTTTCCCCAGGCTTAACAATGTCAATAGCTTTTGACAGGCACTCGTAAGTAACCTGAACTAATTTTTTAATTTCCGGCTTGACATTGCCGACTAAAAATGTCTCGTTTAAATCCCCATGAAAGCCGTTGTGATAGACCGTGACATCAACTGGACAAACAATTTTATTAGGGAACCAGTCACCCAGTCGGAAAACAAATAAATTAAATTTATTAATTAATAAATATTTACCATTACAGATGTCACCGTCCTGAAGTGGCCTAGTGTCAGGTATGCCGTGACAAATAACCTCGTTAACAGATGTACAACAGCTAGCTGGGAATTGATGGTAGTTTAGCGGCGAAGGATAGCAATCCCTCTCGATGCAAGCTTCGTAAACAACCCGATCTATTTCAGCGGTTGTTACCCCGACGTCGCATACTTTAGCAGCTTCATCAAGTACTTCGCGGCCCAGTTTACATGCGACTCTCATCCCCTCGATCTCCTCGTCATCGAGGATTTTTATCTGGGACGATCCCCGGACAGCTTGTTCGCTTATCGGAATCCCTTTAGGATGATCCGCGTAATCCGGACGAGTTATTTTCGGAGTAACTGATACCTGTCGCTTTGGATGTGTGGGATAGGGCCGTAATTTTCCAGTAAAGTGATACGATGGCCATGGATTATATTCATCTGATGATGATTTTTTAGTATCACCCTCTAAAATTTTTTTAATTCATTAAATTACAGGCAGGGAAAAATGGACCCGCGTTGTAAAATAAAAATTTTTTTTTGTCTCTATTTAAATATTTAATGTCAATATGACCCAGAGAATAATAAAAATTAAAATAGGGGGCAAAATGAGCCGCTAAAAATTGGAGTAAAAAAAGTTTTTCCTGTTTAAATTTTTTGGAGGGAAAAAAATTGTATTCTATTCAAATTTATCAGAGTAAAAAATATAATTATCATGAAATAGTCTATAGAACTTACTGGCAATTTCATGAATAACTTTATGTGTTTTCCAGCTTCCTTTAAAGCAATCCTGTTTTAGTACAAACAATTATCATTTATTAAAAATATTCATTTATAGTACTTAAAAATCATTAAAAAAAAAAATTCAAATTTTTTATCTGAAAGCCATTAACAATTAAGCTTTCAAGCGTTAAAATTATAAATAGATGTGATATAATTAACCTAAAAGATATTCTTATATACTTTTCAATTTACCTGACTGCAAAAGTATGAGCCTTGAATGCCGATTTTTAGACAAGTCGGGCACTGGAGACTTGCTACGGACTTACATCCTGGAGTTTCACACATTCCCAGTGCAAAAGACATTATTTATTATTTATAAATAAATACTTAACTTTATAAATAAAATTTTATTAATACAAATGTACGTAATCTTAGCTTACAATTACTGGCTACTGTACAAACACGTTTGTCTGTACTCAGTATTAAACTGTTTTATCTTTGAAAAAAAAGACACTCGTATTGAAGCACTTGGTACGTAATTTCAACTCTAGATGCCGTATGAATGATTTTCTCTCGTATGTAAAGAGGCATTTTTTAAAAATACAAATTTCGAGTATTCTTTCGATCAATCCCTATGTCAAGAGATTTTTTTTCAAATTTTCACTATACTCCAATTATATACTAAAATACTTATAAATGAAAGCTTTACAGTAAAATCTCCGTAATGTTAACACTCCTGTCTAGGACCATTCCGTAGTGTTAACAAATCCTGTCATGTAATTGTTAACATTAGGGAGAGACTCTTGTGAAATTTAGGGAGAGTGTAACACTACGGGTGTCACATTAGGGAGATTCTACTGTATAAAAGTAGTCTATGTTCATATGATTAAGTCACTATAAAAGACAGGAACAATTAAAAATGAATAAAGAAATTATCAAACTGGACTAGATCAATTCCTATAGATTTATCTATCGACTAACGGAATCTTAATGATTTAGCACACCTCAATTGCGAAGCAATGTAATGTGTTCTGCTAACGCATACTCAGTCTCAGCAAATTCACTTACGTAAAATTCATATTTACATATATATATTCTATTAGAACGAAATATTTCACCTGCCAACTGTGGGAAATTCGCTTGACTGTTTTAACTGTGTGTTAGTTGTATATTTACATCATAGATAGCTTAGTGTTTAATTTCTTTAGTACTTAATATCATCATTCTGCGATAGTGCATCAGAGTTAAATTTAAAATCACTCTACTAATATCTCATTGACTTTAATATCATCAAATTCGAGTAAGTGAAAGATATAATTAAATTAATTATAATGATAAATTTGAATTCTGTCATTGATTTATAAAAAAATTGAAAAATTTTTTTTCTCTGCTCTTTAAATCTAAATTAGTATATATTTACTAATTAAATGAAGTCAAAAATAGATTATTCGAAATTTGGTTTTTATTTTTTTAAAAATGATCTTTTTTTCGAAATTTCAAGTCCCTGTAAATTTGTTTTTCGAATATTTTCCTATACTGTCACTTAGTAAAATTTATCCTTCATATTTTTTAATTAGGAATTCATTAAAAAAAATTAGCATACTATGGCATTTTTCAAATTTAAAGCGATAAAAATTTCCATATATTTTCTATAAGTAAAACATTGTTTTGTTATAAAGTGTAAATTTAATAACCAAATTTATCATTTTTAACAGAAAAACAAAAAATAAATTATGCAGTTATTTTATCTGCTTATTTTCATTTCTATTCATCTGTGCGTTTCGACTTCAAATAAAAATAGTAACCGTGACGTCAGTTTTCCGCATTCTTATGATACTGATAAAAATATTGAAAGACTGAATCCGCGATTCAGAATCAAGCGATCGAAACCAAAAGTCATTGGAATATTTCCCGGTAAATAATTATTGTGAATAATCAAAAAAAAAAAAAAAAAAAAATCTATATAGATGTACTGATTATTTATATTTATCAGGAACAAAATGGTGTGGTCCAGGTAACATTGCAAAACATACTAATGACTTTGGACCCCACCGTGGGACAGATCAATGCTGCCGAAATCACGATTACTGTGAACCAAAAATTCCAAAAAAGGACAATAGATATGGAATTGAAAATAACGGGAGCTTGCCCATGTAATTAAACATTCAAATGATCACATGAATTATTAATTAATGATTTTTTAATTATGTTGCAGATTAAGCTGCATGTGTGACTTGATATTCTACAACTGTCTTACAACAGATAATTCGGCCACAAGCCGTACTGTTGGATCTCTTTACTTCAATTCGTTGCATGGAAAATGTTTTTATTTTGATACCGATGATGAAACATATAAATTGATAAGAATCCCTAATTTTAATGATAATTCAGTTATTAATTTCAAGAAAAAATTCACTAAAAATGCTTCGAAAAATAATCAACGTCCAAAAATTAACTGAATATTTTTTAATTAATGAATTTTCATTATCGATGTCATTAATTGGGTTTATCTGATAATTAGATTTATTTTTTGATATTCTCTTACAAAGTGACAGCTCTGAATTTTTTAATGCAAATTTGAAAATTTATTTTTCAAAAATTTCTTATAGATTTTTATTAAATTGCACAAAATTTGCCGAAGCAATTGATTGGTTTCTTTTATTTTATTTTGAATTACTTCTAATTTTCAATCAGTTTGATAAAACACAACGTTTTTTAAAAATAAATTTATTGACACACAAAAAAATTTTGAATTCAGACAAAAATTAATTTTTTCAAAATTTTGTTTTATTCAAATTTACTTGTAACTTATATAGATTCTCATTTACGTAAAAAATGAAAGAGCGCAATTTTTTAAGAAATTTTATAAGCTTTCAAAAATGTCCTTTTGAGTTGAAGGATAAAATAAAAACTTGAAAAGTTATAAGCATTTGAAAGAAATATATATAAATCTCAAATACAAAAAATTATAAAAGTCTTCTAATTTTTTTTTTTAAATTTCAAAAATTAGCCTAGAAGTATATGTTCTTATATATTTTTTAGATATTAAATAAATAATCAATTATTCAAATAATTTTTTTCCGATCGCTTCTTTATCAAACGAAATATATGTCTACTTAGGAATGACGACACTAGATGACACTACATGTGACTTTTACACCCACAATATAAGAGGGCGCGTTTATTTTTATTTATTCACATTTCAATTTAACACAACGGGGAATTAAATTATTTGCCTAGCCGCAATTTATAGCAAGTAAGTAATTAAATAATTAACTAAAAAAAAAATATATATATTTTGTTCATACTTATAATTTATTTAAATCTCAGCTATTTAATTTCTCCACTAGCTCTTTTTTGAGAGTATCGCCAGTTATATCTCAGCGCAATCAATAAACTCTACTGCAGTGTTGCATTTGCAGCATAGAGATAAAAATCTTTGAAAATTATTCATTACATTCATAAAACTCCATTTTGTTGCTTTAATACTCATTAATAAAAATGATAAAAAATAATTCATTGACAGTAATTTTGAAACAAATTTCCATCGTTTTTCGGAAGTCGAGTTATTGAATATTTAATGGAATTATTTTTTATTGACTTTTTTTACAGAAGTTAATTATGAGGAAATTACCTTATATTTTTTTAATAATTTATCTTACATCCGTTCAATCGGAAACTTATTTTCCAACTTCCGACCTTGAACTTGATGATATTCCCCGTAAAAATGGAACTAAAACCTGGGGGACTATTTTTCCAGGTAAATTAATTACACATTTTTTTCTTTTTTTAATTTAATAAAATTTAAAATTTTTTTTAACTTTGACTATTTATTATTTTCATTATAAAAAGAGTTATTTTTTTCTATTTTCAAATTTCTTTAAAATTCATATCTAAATAAAAATTTAAGGCATACTTGAACCTAAATGAGCATTGAAAATCTACATTACACTTTTCAGAACACAATAAGTGTAAAAGCTTGAAATGGACCTACTTAGACTTACAAAGGCATTAACTCGACCTACAAAGACATGTATCATAAAACGAACGAATTAAAAATTTTTGAAATCGACCCTCTGTTAGTCCCAGGCTACCTGTGGGACAGAACTCACCCTTGAGTGTCATTAGCTCGGGAGAAATGACTAGATCACTTTCATCAACTCTCCAGTAGCCCGCGACTCTTCAAATTTGACCTTTTTGTGGTATTTCTTGCAAGGCCTTCCTTCTGCTAAGTCTAGTTACGTTTGTTTTATGATTTATGCCTAAGTTGGTCTATTTCCGGCTTTTACAACGATTGTTCTCTATAGGTTCAAAGTATGCCTTAGATTTCGACTCGATAGATTTGTACGATAGCTTCTAGTTTGTTGAACTTTCTAATTATTTTTTAAAAATTTTTTCGTGTGGTAAGTGAAATTATTAATGGAAAAGTATATACTATATATATGTATATGAGTTTTTTTTTTAATTTTTAGGAACAAAATGGTGCGGACAAGGTAATAAAGCGATGCACGAAGATGACTTTGGAAAATATCGACAAACTGATGAGTGCTGCCGAAATCATGATCGCTGTCCAAAAAAACTAAAAGCTGGAACTTATAAATATGGACTACTAAATTCCGGTTCAACAACACTGTAATTTTATAAATTTATCCTTGAATGCTGCTTTATTTTCAAAAACTTTTTTCTCATTTTTTTATGTATCGTAAAAATTGCCAAAAAAAAAAAAATTAACTACTGCGCGGACTTTTAAAAATTCAAATTTTTTTCCTCATTTGAATTTCATTAAAAAAAAAAAAATTATTACTATAATTTTTATTTAAATACGAAAAAACATGAAATAAACGCGAACTGATTTGTGTGTCTTGTCATTTTACAAAAAAAAAAAATTAATAAATTTTTTTTTTTTTTTTTGTGAATTTAAATTAAGTCAGCTCACGATTAATATTTAAAATAAATAATAAAATATTCTTTCCAGACTAAGCTGCAAATGTGATGAAATTTTTTACGAGTGTCTCAAAGAAGTAAAAACAATAACAAGTCAAGCCGTGGGTATTTTATATTTCGATATATTAAAACGAAAGTGTTTTACTTACGACCACGAAAAAAATAATGGATTGTACAAATGGAAAGCCAACAGAAAATTTTCCGACAACGGATTCATTAAATTAATCTCAGGAATTATTTAACCACCATTAAAATTAATCAATAATTAATTATCCCATTGATTTATAATTGAAACCTAAAATAATTAATTACCTTACTAAGTAATAGCTTTAATTACTCTAAATATTTTTTCGATTGCTCTTATCGTATCAATTACAATTAATAATTAAAAATAATCTTTGAAAATTAGACGTAATTTATTAAATGTATAACAATAAAAATAATTATCTACTGTTATTAATATTTTTAACTAATTGATTCATTAATTTTTGTTTTTATTTCTAATTTATCTGACTCAATTTACCCACGTGTTCAATTAGTAGTTTCGTAGTATACTATAATGAGTAATCAGTATCAGTAGAGACATAAAAGCTATTAAACCGCTAATTAAATTTGTAATTTAGACCTTCGATCCCACTGACAAACTCACGTGAGTTATTGACACTAACTTTACACAATTAAAAATATATATTATACGTCAGTTATTAACAAGCGCACATACGAAACGTATTGTTGAATCTAATTCTTTAACTCGATAAGTATTCTTTTATTTTTTGTTCATTTTGCCGCCGAAGGGGCAGACGAAATTCAATAATTTTTTACTTCGTATCAAGTTGAGTCTACTGTAGCCATTCAAAATGATCAAGTCAGTGGTGTTATTTGTATTTACAATTATTATTGTTATAATTACAATAAGTTATTGCACTGGGCAGTTTGAAGACGATCAGATAGATTTGAATGAAGCCTGGTTTACTGAAGATATGTACAATGACCCTTATTTTGACAAATTACGTAAAAAAAAAAAGTATGGAATCATCGCGCCAGGTATTTTGTTTTGTTAGTGGAAATGAAAATTTTATGGTGAGAAAAAAAAATGTGCTGCGAATTAGATTGAGTTTTTTTTATTAAAGTCCACTTTGGCGGAACGGAATTTTATTTTGAGTGAAAAATGTATCGCTTGAGCAAATTGACGGTTACCGTCATGAAAAATCTTTCGGAGAAAATGGAAAATTTTTATCATTATTGAAACTTCAATGAGATTTTTTAAAATTTTTTAAAAATCCCAAATAGTTGAAAGTTCAAAATTTTTATACTGAGTGGTCAGAAATGAGTAAATTTTCTGGAAACGTCCTAAAAAAATGTTCCATTTTCCAATTGGGTTCTATAGTTTCTTTATATTTCTACTAATATTGAGGTTTTACAAAAAAATTTTCTCAAATTTCGAAGTTCGACAGGTGAAACTTTTTTGAAAAATTTTTTTTTACACTACTAAACTGTGAAAAATTTCCAACAAATTTTACTATGGGTGCATTGTAACCCCGGACCATAAGAAAACTGGTACAAAATTTACAAGTATCCCATAGTAAAATTTGTTGGAAATTTTCCACGGTGTATAGTTCGTAGAACATGTTTTTTTTTCTCAGTGTATAATGGGATTTTGAACATGAGTTAAAATTTTTTTTTTATTATTTGAGGAACTAAATGGTGCGGTCAAGGTGATAAAGCTGAAAGTTATAATGATTTAGGTAAATTTAATAATACTGATATATGTTGCCGTGCACATGATAATTGTCCGATTGCTATTAAAGTTGGCGAGACCTTATATGGTTTGAAAAATCCAGATTTGTCTACAAGGTAATTATTAATGTTATTTAGTTATTATTATTAGTGTCATGACACTGAAAAAAATCTTAGTGAATTTTCAGTAAATATGGATTTTATTAAAATCCGAATTTTTAAATAAAACTCCGCATCTGATGCAAATCGAAAATTTTTTTTTCAACAGAGTAATTTACAAGTATGCGGAATTTATTTCACTTTGACCTGGAGCTTTAACTTTAAACTCCCGTTAAACTTACTATAAATATATATAATAAATATTACATAAATATAAATATATAAATAAGGAATTTTTTACTCAAAATCAAATCTTTGCAAAAAAAAATTATTTGCATGTAACAGAATTTAGTCTACTTTTTCGATATAAGAAATTTTGTACACGCCCATCTTACCCCATGAATTAAATCAACTCTCTAATTAAAAAAAAAAAAAAAAAAAAAAAAATAATCATTCCAGTAAATTTATCAGATTATTTTGTAAATTTCCAGATTAAGTTGTACCTGCGACAGAGAATTTTACAAATGTTTAAAAAATGTCGAGAGCCTCGCAAGTAAAACAATAGGGACAATTTATTTTGATTTGTTAAAAAAAAAATGTCTCGAGTACAAAGACGGTCAGTATCAATGGGCAGAAAATGACGTCTACTCAAAGGCGAGATTCATTTTGTTCATTCGCAAACTATTGAATTAAAAAAATATAAAATAACAATAATAATAATATATGTAAAATGTAATCTGATATTGAGCATAAATTTTCCAAGTTTGTATTAAAAAAAAAAAAAAAAACACTTACATCCAATTAAGGCAAAGGAGAACGTTAAACCGCGAGCACGATGTGTGACGACTTAATTACCCTTGCCGATACAGACGATGAACCAGAAGTGCAGTGAGAAAACGTGCATTCTTTATTTTTCTCTTTCTATTTTTCCTTTCTCTATTTTATTTTTAATTCATTAATTCTGTTCTCCACTCTATATTTAATTCCACTTTTATTCCGTTCTATCTGTGCCCATATATCATTGTTACGTTTTTTATTTATCTCCAGCATAGACTATACCATTGGTTTGTTAAAAACGTAAATGAGAAAATCCTACGGAATTAATTCAAAAGTTAAATTAACTTTACTAGTTTTATTCGACTATACAATAGTATTTTTTTTTTGTCCCATGTATTTGAATATCGCGGTCTTTTATTTAATTTATTACGATTTTTTATTTTTGTAATAAAGTCTATTTTTTTTTATAACATTTTTATTGTAATCGAATATTTTTTTTTTTTTTTTTTTTTTTTTTTTTTTTTTTTTTTTTTTACTCAGAAGAGGGTAGTAAATATTATATGTAAGTAAACTTTTTATGTTTACATTAATTTTTAGTGCAATGTAATTGCTGGGATCGTGAAACTTGATAATTGGGAAGGGTTTGTAAATATTTGATACTCGAAGTTGGTATCGAATGTAAAAATAAAAAAAAAATATGAAAAATTTCTTTTCATGGTACCTTTGGAAAATTCAAAAGGTAAAGGAGGGAAAAAAAATTTGACTGATAATTGTCCGCTCATAGATAAGTGGTGAATCCTAATTCATGAATTCAAATATAGACTTTAGTGAAATGATTCTTTTATCCACATCGCGTCCCATTTCTCATATATTTTTCTCATATATCCATATATATGTGGAAAAGAGAGAAAGCATTCAACCCTTAGTAGGTGCGAGTAATAAGTATGACAGAGAAGGAATTTTTACATGGGAGGTTGTCGATATTAAAACTGATTTGAATAAAATCATGTAAATTATTGTAAGAAGCGAGTAATTCTGTTGAAATTATTGACTTTATGATAAATTTTATTCCTATAAAAAAACAAAAAATGCATAATGGGATGTAATAATGCTAATTCATGAATTCGAATAGACTTTAGTGAAATGATTCTTTTAGGATTTTTATTAAGATGGAAAATTTATTATATATATCTAATAGAAAAAATTTTTAACGACTGGAAATCGACTTTGTGGCTGAGGAGAAAATAAAAATTTTTGAACTGATAATTATTTGCCCACAGATGACCGGTAGAAAAATGAAAAAAATAAAAAAAAAATGTTTATTTTTTAAAAATAAATTTTATTGATGGAAAATAATTTGATTGAAAAGCTACCAATAGATCTAGAGAGCACTTTAATGTTTTAAAAACTGCGGATAAGATTTCTGTAGGATAATTATACGATAAGTAACCGGGTATCGGAGTAAAAAGGGTGATTTGAAGTAAGATGGCCGATAACTTGGGGAGAAATCGCCTTGCAGAGCTCGGTACTCTTCCTAACTAGAAGAGAAGAGACAGATCCAATGGCCTATCACATTTTTTTTTATCTTTAAAATCATCCCATCGCCCTCAGAGTTTATCAAAAATTAAAATGTTGTTTAACTTATTTTTCTTGGAGTATTTTTAAAATCCTTATCAACGATACGTCCGAAAATTTTTTCAGTAAAAGGTCCAATCTATAAAGGAGGCTTTCAGGCTTTGGAATTATTTTTTTTTCCTCATCCCCAATGCCATTTTTCACCGAGTCGAATTTTTAAAATAATAAATTTATTTTTTTGGAAAAAAAGTGAAGTCTACTGGAAAATTAATGAATTTCTTTGTTTTACTTTTTTTTTGTTGAAATGCAACAATTCCCCTCGTGTAATTTATACAATATTACATACAAGGTTTCCGGTGCAGTTCAACATGTATATCAACCCTTTAAAGGCTAAATATGGGGAGGAAAAAAAAGGGTGATCCCATGACATACGATATCCAATTCACCAACAATGAGAATCAGTACAACTCTTTATTATTTATTTATTTAGTTACCTATAATTTTTACTTTTTGGTCATTTCTTATTCTGTAGATTTTAATTATTGACGATTTCCTCCTCTTTTGTATCATTAAATTTATGTCACGTTCACGAACACACAGCGTTAAACCTGTATTTAAATACGTATATCAAGGTATCATCATTAATATCATCGCATATATATGTATATATTTAAATATATATTGCTCGAGTACACGTGCCCCAGATGGAATATTCATTAGATTCATTTGCCGGGTAAAAAAATTACCATCGACATGGAAATACTGAGATCATGTTCAAGTTTTTCTTTTTTAAATTGTGTAGCTTCATTAAAAAAAAAAAAAAAAAAAAAAAAAAAAAAAAAAAAATGAAAGATTAATAAAGAGGAAGCAACTAAAATTTTTTCGTCTCCATATCAGTGGATATTTTAAATGTCCCCACTTAACTTTGATTGAAGATGCAATTATTTAAATTTTAATGAAGTCAAGATTTTTTTTTTTTTACTTTATATCTGATTTTTTTTAATCCATAATTTTATCAGTGAAAAAAAAAAAATTATTTTTGAGAAGAGATATCTCGGGAATTTTCGAAAATAAGTCGACGTTATTAGTGGTCAGTAGAAAGGAAATTTTATTGTCTACAACTTTGGTTCAGATAAAAACTACTGTGGGATGAATAGTTTCGAAGATGGACCCGTTTGAAGTCTGGAACAAATTTTTAGATGAAAAGAAATCAAATTTGTAGTTTGAACGGGTGTAACTTTTCAAAAATTGATTTTATGGAATTTTATAAAGAGACAAAAGTTTTAGGAAATTCAATTTCCTTTAAAAAATACTAATTAAGTGTACCGATTTCTCGAATGGTTTGCGAGATATCGGTAATTAGAGTAGGAGACAAATTTCAAAATTTTTGCATTTCTTAAAATAATTATTCAAATTTCAATTTTTGAAAAAAGTCATAGAGATCATTTTTGTAAATTACTTTTCCAGCTACAAGATAGTCTAATTAATTTTATTCATATTTTTTATATTTAAGCCACAATTTTAATTATAAAGCCTCTGGTTCATTTTATCGAAAAAAAAAACGGCTCCGAAACGTTTGAAGCCTTTTCGAGCTTCAAATATCAATTCCAGCAACAAAGTCCTTCTGACCTTTCTTGTAGATAATTCAAAGAGCTACAAAAAAGCTCTGATTACTTTTTTTAATATTTCCAATGCCTGAGCTGCAACTTAACTTAAAAAATATCGAAAAAAATTTTTTTTAAATAAATTCTCTTCTGTCACTGTCGCAATTGTTATTATTAATTATTGCAAATAATAAAAATGAAATAAAGTAGAAAAGGATATTACTTGATCCTGCGCACCGCGTCAACACGTTGTCACCCCCACTATCCTTGAAAATTTCCTTGGCATCTCTTTCCTCGCGGCCAACAAATGCTACTACTCTACTACGGAGCTACGCTACTATACACTACTATACAGTCCTCCACATAACACCGTATAGTAGTAGTACCGTCACGATCAGAGCCGCGTTTTATACCGCGGACACATCTAGTTGTGCCGTGGCGAACCGACGGACGGACGTGCTCGTCCCGATCACTCTTATCGCCACTTTACTCTCGTCAGCCGACCAGGGTCACTAGATCACCATGTTCGTCAAATCGGAGTAAAAATTTTAATTTGTGTCTAATAATTAAAACCTCAGTTCGAACAGAAAACAAAAAATTTTTTTTTCAAATTTAAATTAAAAATTAAAAATGATAATTTAAATAAAAAAAAAAAAAAAAAACGTTATCCACAACTGCCTCGAACTCTGACCCAACTGTCACTTGATAAAAAATTTTTTTTTGAATTTAATAACAACCATGAAAATTTTATAATTAATATTTATTTATTAAAATTAACATGGATTTTTTTTTTAATTTTTTTTAAAGTTTAAAAATATTTTTAAAAAAACTTTAAGACTGACTGTTAAATAATGATAATAAAATAATTAATTATATGATATGAGTAATGAATAATGAGAGTGATGATAATAATATAGACTTTGAAGTTAATATTAATTAATAAAAAAAAAAAAATAGTAATAATAATAAAAGTGATAGTTACAAAAGCTAGGAGAGTTTAAAAGTATTTATTATTTTTTTGTTATGATCTATTGTCAG
Source organism: Microplitis demolitor (assembly GCF_026212275.2). Lineage (NCBI taxonomy): Eukaryota > Metazoa > Arthropoda > Insecta > Hymenoptera > Braconidae > Microplitis > Microplitis demolitor. The sequence goes on along the minus strand of NC_068549.1, from coordinate 20,816,213 downwards.
TGCGAGACAAGTGTGGGGTCTAATTATATTAATAATACTTATAATAATAATAATATAAAGCAAACGAGATGAGGATGCACTCGTTTTTAGTTTGCTCGGTATTTATTATTACGTTATTTTATGTGAATGAGAGTTATTGTGTTTATATAAATAATAATACTAATAATGATAATGATAAGGGCAATGATAATCGGACAGAAATAGATGATAGCTATGATGGGCTGAGACAAAGAAATTTAAAACAAAGACACCGGTTTACGATTGACGAGCTGTTGAATAATAAATTTTCGAATTATATATCTGGTGATATCGACCTGGATATTTGTAAAGCAGGTAATTGTCTATTTACTTATTTATTTTTAGGTGGGAGATACAAATTTTCGGTATTTTTATTTTAAATTTCAAATTTAAGAAGTTTGTTTGCTGCAATGGCCATTGGCTTGTGAAGCAAACAGGCGCTTGTATAATTAAATTTATTTTAATCATCTTTTTAGTCACTGGTTATCAATTACAAGGCATCGAATATTAGAAAAATGTATAAAAATTAATTTTGATACCTTTGTTTGCTCCAGCATCCATCGGATTGTGGAGCAAACAGGCGCTTGGATGATTAAATTTTTTTAATCACTTTTGTAGTCATTTTTTATGAATTACAAGGCCTCGAGTATCAGAAAAATTGATCTAAATTAATTTTAAGAACTTTGTTTTCTCCAGGGTCCAATGGCTTACGGAGCAAACAGGCACTTGAACGCTAAAATTAATTATTAAATTTGTACAAATTTTTTTTTAGTCACTTGTGAATTATGAGGCATCGGGTCAGTAAAATTGACACAGATTAATTTTACAAACCCTGTTTGCTCCAGTATCCATTGGCTCTTGGAGCAAACAGGCTCTTGAATACTCAAATAAATATCAAAAATTTGATTAGTTATTTAAAATTTCTTTTAAAAAGCATCAGACACTAGGAAATTGATGTTCATTAATTTTAGAAAATTTGTTTGCTTCAGTGGCCATCGGCTTGCGGAGCAAACAAATACTCGGACACTAAAATTAATGATTAAATTTGTATTAATCATTGTCTTAGACATTATTTATGAATAATAAAGTATCGGCTATCAGAAAAATTGATATAAATTAATTTTACAAATTTTGCTCCAACGTCCATTGGCTTGTGAAGCAAACAGGCACTAATCGAATTTATCCTGTACGTTTTTTACGGTAATTTTTAAGTAAATTATGAGCTGTATCAGAAAATTAAATAAATTAATTCCGATATTCCAGTAATTTTTTTTTAAACGTCCATTGGCTTTGGGAACAAACAAAAGTAATTGCATAATAAAATAAGAAATCAAATTAACAGATAAATATTTTCTGTCATTTTAGTGAGATAAGACATCAGACAGTATTGATACGTAATTAATTTGAAAACTTTGTATCTCTACTCCTTTAATAGATTTTTTTTTTAAATCTTTGTTATAAATTCCAATCAATTATTCATAATTAAAGACAATTAGTTAATTTAAAGCTTGATATATACTCTTATCCCGAACTACTGTTGCTCGATAATTGTTTTATTAAATTGAACTTTTAGTCATTTGTTAGATTAATAACGCGCCAATTACTGACATTAGCAACATTGTTCACATCTGCTCTTATTGCTTCATTAATATTTTATTAAATTACCAAAAAAAAAAAACCTTTTCATTCTGTTCATTAAGCTCCAGCATTACAATTATAACCAACGACTAAATTTCACTAATAAAAAATTTTTAAAAAAATACATTTTTTATTTTTCAAAAAATTCCCTTATATATATTTAAAAATTTTAATTATCGACAGAATCAAAATTATGATACTGAAGTTAGCCGAGGTCTAATAATTTTTGAATTTTTTCTTAAAGCTGTAAATCAAAAAAAAAAAAAAATATATATATTTGAAAAAATTGCACTTACAGTTTTTTTAATTTTTTACAGGTGCATTTTTTTAGTTTTTATTTTTTTGTAATTCATTTGTTGAAAAAAAAATCCAAAAATTTTTAATTGTCTGTTAACTTCTGGATCATATCAAAATTACCCAATTCTTACTTGAATAAAAAAAAAAAATTATTTCTTCAATGGAATTATGAAGACATAAAAAAAAAAATTAATCGAATATCTGATTAAAATGAACGACAGTCAGAAAAGTATAGAATGAATACATAACTTATAACATATGCAATAAATAATAATGATTTATTAAAAGGGTCATGTATAACGGATATTATATGGCCCTTAGACACGAAAGAGTCGAGTCTTATCTCGTAACTCTGGTGTTGAGCTCTGGCGCTGACCGGAAGTGAGATTGAATAGGAGTCACATAGCGTAATAGAAGTAGCAGCAAGGGACCAGGGAAGGGGGCAGCTAAGTCTTCTCCATATATGAGTCCCATTCCCTTATTCTTCCCTTCTTTATTATATCTTCCAACTTTTATTGTAATTTTTTTTAACCATTTTCCTCCTTTATCTCGAGCTCGGCACTTGAAATATCACACGTTCTCGCTTTTTCACCTCCAACAAAACACAAGACAGAATACACCAAAGGGGCTTGTAAAAAAAATCGTCAGGTTCTTTATTTATCATCCGTGTCTAAGGACCCTTGTCACTTTTCTCATCCTCTTATCCACATCTCTGTATTCTTCTTACGATACTCATGCATACAATACATATTATACCCTAGTATCTAGTATGTACTATACTACAGATATATAGAACTAGTCTGCTGTTGTACTCCGCTACTGTATATATATACGTCTTTATATATACATATATATTTATATATATAGTGATAGTTATGGTTTTTCGGATACCCTACTCTCAGTGTACCTCCGAGCAATTCTTCACTGCCAATTGACTGGAGAACTGATAGGGTGAATTTATTTTTTATTTTTTTTTGTTTTAAAGGAGCGGAAGAAAAGGCTCAAGACTAAAATTGCTCGTTAGATTTTTATAGATTTTTTATTCAAAGTAAATAATTGAGTCAAAGTATCATAGATCGGGCGAAAAATTGTGAGCATCGATATTTAATGTTTTATCACATCGCTATTTAATTAAACTAATTAATTTATTCATTAGTAGCAACCCGCAGTCACTGCGCCCGAGTATAATCAGTTAATTTATTTAATAAGTTTTAAATTAAATTTTTAGTCCAATCATTTACTTATTGACTGTAAAAAAAATAGTCAGGGTCCTCGATTACATGGGATTTAAATTTTTGAATACTTTTTATTTTTATAGATTTTAATTTTTGAATTTTATAAATATTCTATATTGTCGCAAGCGAGTCTTTTCTATGCCGATCGTATTTAAAATGTTTTTTCAAACTCTTTTAAATTCAATCATAAAAAAAACTAAATTTATCTTCTCGACTAAATCTTATCGATTTTTGTGGCTGCATTAATCGAATATTTAAAAAAAAAAATTAACATACTCATTTTTTTACTAGTAGTCAAATTATCCCTTGTTATTTTATTTTAATATATCGACGGTAAAAGATATGAAAAACCCGATAAAATTTTTGGAATTCCCTAAAAAATGTTCTCTAATCAATAAAAAAAAAAAAAAATCAAATTGAAATGAAATAATAAAAGACTTAACTTAAAAAATGAGAGGTAATTAAATGTAATTTATCATATGGTAAAAATTTAAAATATATAAGTGGGTAAATTCAGTACGAAGGAGTATAATAGGGAGGGTGGATAACAATATAAGATAAGATAGTTAGATTTTCGAGTTTTGGAATATGTATGAGAATGTTAGTAATCTAGATGTAGATCAAAAGCCATCGGATAACGTTGGCTGCATACTTTGTGTGACTGATTCCCTTGACAATTTCTTATTATATTGTAACTGCTTCTGCATTCATTGCATTGCTCGACAACCCTCATAACTCGTAGACTAATAATATTAACCAGCAAGTCGCGGGTCTGAAGGCGAGTAATAAAAAAAACGGTCATTTGTTTATTTAAATCACTGACAAGTTTAAATAATTAATATTACAATCTCTCAAGTGTTGCCCCGGACATAGAAAAATTCTCATCAGCAAGTCTGTACACTGTAAAAAAAACCGGGTAAGTCCAGACGGTGTAGGTGTTAAATTTCAACACCGGAAGTGGTGTTAAAACTTTTTTTTTCTAATTTCTATACGTAGATTTTTTTTTTACAGCGATTTAACACCACCTACGCCGGTGTTATTTCATTTTAACACCGCGCGGTGTTAAATTGAGTAAATTTTTAACACCGCTCTTTTTACAGTGCACTGACTGTTATTTTGATTACTAATTACTGTGTAAATAAAGACGGTAAAATTATTTATTCGGAAGAGATTCAAATTTTATCAACAAGAAATTAGAGAATTGAATGAATAAATACAGAAGACAGGAAGAATAATAAGAGAAGGAGCTGGGGTAGGGAGAGAATGAAGAGGAGGGTACAATAAAATAAGAAATATAAAAAATGAGGTGAATGTAATAATAATTCTCACTCAATTCTCCGCAATCTCAGAAACCGAAAACAAGTTTGTTCGGTTCGTTTATCTTGTAAATATCTTCAGCGAGATATTTCTTTAGTTTTTATTCTTGTTTCCACGTCAAATTCCTACGGGTAGACTGAACGATGCTTTAACGAGCAAAAAGTGAAAGCCCTTTGCTTTTTTTCCCATTATCCCTGTTATTTCATATTTTTTTTTTTTTTTTTTTTAATATCATTATTTATTTTTTTGAGGTTGCGATCTATAAATAAAATTTCGCTGGGTAAAAATAAAAATATTGAGTGATCTCGATACCACGAGATTTTTTTTTTATCTATTGAAAGCCCTTTGAATGTTTTACTAATTGAATTATTTTTTTTTATTCCTGCAATATAATAAAATTGCAACGTTGGAATGAAAATAAATATTTATAAACAATTAAAATCACATAAAAAAAATAAATGTAGAATTTTTTGATTATTATTGGATGGTATTTTTATTTTTATTTCTATAATTATATTTATCTGATACATTATATATTTATACAAGCGTGATCATTGAACCGGATCTATAAACTTTAATTTACTTAATTAGTAAATATTTTTAAGAGGAAACGTTACCCATTTTCTTTATGATGCTCATATTCAAAGGAATGGAACTACTTTTTCTTACTTGCGTTCATTTACTTATTTATAATTTAAATAAAAAATTCTTAAACTGATAAATATTTTTTAAATACGAAATTTTTAGTCTATTTTTAATTTTACAGAAAATTTTGTAACTTAATTGTTCCCTGTAAATTTCAAATTTTAATCAAAATTTTTTGCCGTTTCTGTGTAAAAAAAAAGATCGTTCCGAAAGTGATCTATAAAAGCTCATAAAAATAAAGTTCAAAATTTGAGACAATTATTAATTGAGTTGATAATTTTTGAAGCTTTAAAAAAATTCAAAAGTCAAAAAACTTCAAATTCCCAGATATTGCGCTTCAAAAATTTTTTTTAAAAAATCAAAAAAAGTTCATAACAGACAAATTCAAAATTTGAGACAATTATTAATTGAATTGATCATTTTTGGAGCTTAAAAAAAATTCAAAAGTCAAAAAACTTCAAATTCCCAGATATTGCGCTTCAAAATTTTTTTTTAAAAAATCAAAAAAAGTTCATAACAGACAAATTCAAAATTTGAGACAATTATTAACTGAGTTGATCATTTTTGGAGCTTTAAAAAAATTCAAAAGTCAAAAAACTTCAAATTCCCAGATATTGCGCTTCAAAAATTTTTTTTAAAAAATCAAAAAAAGTTCATAACAGACAAATTCAAAATTTGAGACAGTTAGTAATTGAGTTGATCATTTTTGGAGCTTAAAAAAAATTCAAAAGTCAAAAAACTTCAAATTCCCAGATATTGCGCCTCAACAATTCTTTTCAAAAATCAAAAAAAGTTCATAACAGACAAATTCAAAATTTGAGACAATTATTAACTGAGTTGATCATTTTTGGAGCTTTGAAAAAAATTCAAAAGTCAAAAAACTTCCAATTCCCAGATTTCAAAAATTCTTTTCAAAAATCAAAAAAACTCATAATAGATAAGTTCAAAATTTGAGACATTAACTGAGTTGATTATTTTGGAACCAAAAAAATGCAAGAGTAAAACAAATTTCAATTTCCAGACTCCGTTCTTCAAAAATTCATATAAAGAATCAAAAAAAGTTCATAATCAATTTTCGAGTCTTTTTTTTCTTTTAATGTTCTTCTTACCAGTAAAATTTTGAAGTCGAATCATTTATGTTAAAAAATTTGGAAAGACGCACCCAAAAAGTCGTCAGTTAAAATTTTTGTTTTGAATGTTTTCAGTTTCAAAAACTACAAACTCAGTCTCAAATTTAGAAGTTCATGATTACAACGAATTTTTTTTCGGTTTACCCCTTATATAGCCATTTTTAGTGATAAAAAAAAAGAGTTAAATTATATATTTCCATACGATTCAAGTATCACGTTTGATAATATGTATATTATATCCTTTTGTTTTGTAGCGCACAATACATATTATCTTTCTATATAATTTAATATGACGTTCACTTTATCCACTAGACTCGCGAGCCTAATTTTCGTGATCCTAGCATTCATCGAATATACACATATATATTTATATGTGTGTAGTATTTATCTACTTAAGTTAAGCGCATCAGTGCGCGATCTCGCCGCAGCTTTTTCTGTTCCACTTCTATTGTACTTTTCTAGTGAGCGTTTTTTATTCTTGTGAAAATTTAAATCTCCTTCCTTACTTTTGTGTAGTTTGCTTCTGTAGCAACTTCAAATACATAGTCCACTCTTAAGTCCACACTTTTCTTTACGATATTATTTTATTTTATTTTTATATCCTGCTCTTTATTCCCCATTATTTATTACTTCTGCTCACTCAATATTTGTATAGACTAATTAAAAAAATTTTCTTTGCAAGGCTGAAAAGTTACGGAAAATTTTTACGCGGAAAACTTTCAAAATAACCCAATAAATAATAAAAAGCTTTTTATTATTTATTGGGTTATTTTTATTCCTAATTAATTAATTAATTAATTTAATGAAGTTCAAAAAATACTCGATTATGAAATTTTAGTCAAATAAATAAAAAAGTGTTTAATTTCGACTCCGAAAATTTATCAAATATACCCCTCCTACCCAAAATCTAACGATTAAAATTATAATTACAAATTATAAGTCTTTAATTCCAGCTTTGGAGTAATTAATCTATACACAAATTAAACTATACTGCCAATTTACACCCTGTAATTAAAAAAAGTCCTTTGAAACTGCAGTATTCATACTGTGTACTGAATACGAGATACCATTACACTAAAGCCCGCTATTATATAAATTGAAACCGCAAATAAACAAATATACGAATACATTAAATATTATCTCTAATCGCAGTACTATTTATCCCGGTTTCATTTATTTCCTTTTACATGCACGCAGAAATCCCAAAACTATGCTACTGAATTTACAGAGAGTAGAGTGAGAACCAGACAAATTTAAATGCTAATTTCACAAAATGCAAATCTCTGTTTTATTCCTTCTGTTTTCATTATAGGCACACTCATTTATATCTATATATATATATATTTAAATTTTATTTCATTTAAATTCCTTTTTTTTGTGTTACTTGAACTTTGTCTTTTCTCAACAAGCTTCTAATCAAAAGATCCTATTTCTTCCTTAATCTTAGAATAGCCAATTGGCACAGTACTTTCCTACGTTTTATATTATGTGGTATTCATATATTTTTTTTCCTCTTCTTTCTTTAATTTTTTTTTAAACTGTTTTAAAGATTCTCATTTTTATTTTTTTACCTCTTAATCCCAGTGGCATTTCTTTATTTACTTTTTTATATTATGTTCATTTGGATTTTTTTTTTTTTTTTTTTTTTTTTTTTTAATGTACTTACAGGCTGTGGATATTGCTATTGGTGGCGAAGAGTTGAAAAAGGTAGTGGGTACTTAAAAACCGGAATTACGGTGGTATGATATGTATATATATGTATATGTATATGCATATGTATGTATATATATATATATATGGGTTGAGAGCACTTTTTTATTGCCTCGCGAGATTTAAGCTTGTATTTACTTCATTTAAGTGGTAAAGGTAAAATAATAATATTAATTATCATCATTGTCATAAATTTGAAATAATTTGAATATGGTATGAATTGAAAAATCATCTGAAATTTAGTTCAGTTTAAAATCTTTCATTTCTTTTATTAATTTATCAAAAATTATTTATTTTGGAAACGAGAGGGCTGATAAAAAATAGTGAAGGGTTCAAAAATTGAATATAGTCATTTATTATTCACTACTTCAATATTTTTCAATGGAAGAAATTTTTCATTATAATCCAAAATTTCAATAGATAACATTTTTATGGGAATTAAAAATTAGTTGGGTGGTGGAATTGTATACCAGTGGAAATTAAAATTTATTTGCTTATAAAGATCAAAAATTAACCCGCGTAAAAATATGGGACTGAAAATTCTCCGAAAAAGCAGAATTCGGCCGAAATTGCGGTGAAGGCATAGAATTTTAAACAAAGAGTCCTAAATTTAGCCGAAATCTTGCTGTAGCCGTAGAATTTTATTGAAAAAGGTCGAAAATTTACCGAAATTCTAATATTCTTAATAAACAGGCCGAAAATCATGTCGGCCTATTTTCGATTTTTTTTTTAGGCCTAATTATCCGCAATTTTTCAGCCCAGTTAATTTTCACTCTCGTGTTCACTAATTGACCTTTTTTCGGCCGGAAAAATTTTCATTAAAAAAAAAAAAATTTCCAGCAATTGATACCTTTTCATATCATGTTCAGGTATACTAGTACATATGACGTAAAAAATTTAGCATACGAGGATTTTAAAAATAGTAAATTTTCCTTAGAGTCCCAGTTGTACCCTCCCACCCCCACCATATCAGAGTGACATCTTTTTTCTAAATAAAATATATTTTATTTAAATAAAGTGAGATTATGAACTGAGTAGAGTGAAGACATAAATAAAATAGTATTTGCAGAAGCGTATTCCCTTATTTATTTTTAACTTAACTCGACTAAATATTCAGTGCAAGTGGTAATATTTGGATTATATGAGTCGCATTAATAGATGTATACAAGGGCGTAAAGAGGTCATGGCACGACGACCCTCTGACCTTAATCTCTTTTGACTATATAAGTATATATTTATGGATAAGTTATATATATATATATATATATATATATATATATATATATATATATATATATATATATATATATATAGATATTCTGTAGTGTACATTTCTATATCCTCTCATCGTGTTTCTTCGGTATCCTGAGGATTGTAGGATTCCAAGTACGTCGGTCTTTACTCTATTATATCATTCTTGTTATCCAGGTATATTCCCGATAGTACATCCGCAACAAGTGTAGCTTCTTGTTATATAACTTTTTTTGTACTACTACTCCAACTACTATTTTTATTATTACTACTATTTCTATCATTTCCTTGCTCCAACATCTTATTATAAAGTAAAAAAAAAAATTTAATGCATAGTAAGTGTACAAAATCGATGGCAACTCGTAAATTCAGCATTCTGTTTATTTGAATTTAAAAGTTAAAGAAGCTTCAATACTTAAAATATGAAAAATGCTACGTAAATATTTTTTTACCTCTTTAAAATTACTATAGAAAAGATTCTGATGGTTTTTTACTTGACATTAATATTCAAAGCTCTAGAGCTTTGAATACTTTACCGAAATTACGTCATTTAATTCAAATACCCAGTAAAAAAAATTCAAGCCGAATAAAAATAATAAAATTTTTACTTGGCCGAAAAAAGGCCCGAATGTAAGACTGAAAATTATCTAGGTCGAAATTTGGCCGACTAGGTCTGAAAATGGTCAAAAACTTTCTGTCCTATATTAAGTTGCTTGAAATTTTTCAAATTCTATCATTTTATTTGACAAATACTACTGCCAGAAATAGGCCGACTATTGTTGGCAAATTTCTGCTCTATTTGTGAAGAATACTAAAATTTCTGCATGTTTTTGGAAAATTTTCGGCATTTTTATACAAAATTCTATAACCTTGGCCTAATTTTACTCCCTTTCGTCTAAATATTTTTACCGGGAAATTTAAAAATTTTGTGCCATGTAATTATGATAAATTACGACTCAAAGTATCAGATAAATTATTGAAAAATTTATTGTAGATTTTTAAATTCTATAAAAAAAAATATTAATTTGCTCTTCATTTTACGTTTTTGATAAAAAAAAAAAAAAAAATTTGCTTGAATTGATAAATTTACAGAATAAATAAGATTAAAAAAATGTATGTCAAATTTTAAGTAAAGTTAAATATATGAAAATACATTAGCTAATATATATGTGGATGTATATATATATGATGGACATGCGAGATGGGAGATGAGAAATGATGTACTTTCAACATCTCGTCATATCATATCAGCTCTCCATTATATGTTGATATACATACACACACACATATATATACGTTGGGCACAGAATAGAGTTGAGTTACGTACGTCACGTAAGGAATTCCGTTGTTGTAATTTCTCTCCTCCCGGACCTGCCACAATCCTGTCTGCCTTCCATTATGATGCGTACATACTCAGCCTTTGGGTTACTAAATTTCATGGCTATCTTACACGCTTGTCAATAGAATTAATTTATACTAACAATCGAATATAAAATTTCCCAAAATTATTGAACGGAAAGTAAGACAAAATCAGACACCATTTTTTAGCAAAACAAATTTTTTTTATAAAAGTTCATCTAGAATTAAAAAAAAAATACGGGGTAAGTCGATCAGCCCAAATATTGCAACCGTGTAAAAAATTTTTTTGTGTTCACTATCCAAATTACTTTATTGCAAATCAGCAAAAAAGTTGACGCGGGTAAAATGAACTTGGAAATTTTTTTTGTTTTTCAAAAATTTTCAAAATATCAGCTATGAATTAAATATTTATTTTTAAATTTATTACCACAGAATTCAAAATTTTAAAACGATCGTACTATTGGATGTGTCCAACTTACCCCAAATTTTTCAACAGACTGTATATAAACATTTACAAAAAAAATATGTATATATGTACCTAAAATATCAGGTATATGATAGGTAATTTGTCCTGGCATCTACTTGAGTACAGCAGCAGTGGCAGTAGCGTAAAATCACTCTAAAACCATGACGTCCGGCGTTTACCGCTAACGAGCTAGCTCGCTAATTGACGCGAACCAATTAAGCTTTCTGAAAAAGTTGATGCTGGGATTGAAAGAGAGAGCCCGTATGAGGGAAATCAACGTGAAAAATAGAGAGAGAGGAGAATAGAGATAAGTAGATGAATAGATAGGTATAAATAGTGTGTAATGGTTCGACGATTCGCGTGCGATGTGCGGTATTTAAACTTTTGCTAATCGTGTTAATTTTTATCTCGCATACTCGTAGAAAAGTTTCATTAATATAGAAATTTTTGCTCTATTGTTATTATTTATAATGTAAGTCAAAATGATTTTATTAAAATTTTTAATTACTATTTTTTCTTTTCAAATTTCATTTCATCCTAGGGTTTAATGACTTTTTTTTATCTCCCGGATTGAAACTCGGAGTTTCAATGGCTGTTTTCCCACTCTAAACAAGAAAATTTCAGACTAATGCGATTTAGCAGACAGAAACTGATAAATTTCTTCCCTAGGGAAGAAACTCAATAGTTTCTACCCTTAATTAGTTTCTGAGTTGATTTCATACTGGTCAGAATTTCATTTGTTTATTGTAAACTTCTAAATAATTGTGACATTCTAATTATCAAGCAAACTGTCAGTTGTGTTCGGAAAATTAGAAAATAATATGAGTTGCAATAAAAAAAATTTCAAGCTAAAATAATGATAAAAATTTTTTCTCAGCCGAAAATAGCCTAGGTAGTGAACACAGGCTGAAAATTAACTAAGCCAAAAATTGATTGATTATTAGACCTAAAAACCGATAATAGGCTCAATTACTGGCCAATTTTCGGCTTTTTCATTAAAAATAATAAAATTTCGACGTGTTTCCGGTCAACTTTCGACCGCTTCTTATGAAATTCTACAACTTAAGCGAGATTTCGACCAACTTTTAGCCTTTTCTAATAAAATTTTATGTTTTCTGTATGATTTCGGGCAGATTCAAACTTTTCGGTCCTTTTTCAGCCAAATATTTTTACCCGAGTGATAAAATGCCATTTTTTGCTCTGTTAAATTACTAAAATCTGCATATTTAAAAACAGGATTTTTTGCTGCGCTATCGGTAAGAAATTATCCAGTTTCTGGCTCCAGACATTAAAATTCCCGTATCAATGCATGGGATAAATTACGATTTTAGACTTCGGGTGACGTCAGCCCTCGCTATCAGCTTGGACAGGACATCGTCTGACACGGTCTTGTTCTATCCCTTGCTATCACACTGATAAAAATTTTAAATTATTCTTACCTCCCCAAATTGGAACTTCTACTTACCCACTTTACCCCACTGTCACAATTTTATAAATTTAATGAGTTTTTTTTGTAGTTAATTTTTTTTCTACAAGTTAATGAAATTCGTGACTAGTTCACTTGACCCGAAAGTGTAATAAAATTTTCGTACGACCCATTTTACCCCAGGAGATTAAAATAATTATTTCGGTACTTTTTTTTATCTTTGTACAGTTCTCTTATCACTGTCACTGTAATAAAAAATGTAGCAAAAAGCTTTTAAATAAATTAACTATAATACTTGATCACATAATTAAATTTATCGCGACAGAATAAAAAAGGTAACAGTAGCGAGATAAAATAAAATAAATGAATGTAATTTTAAAAAATCCAGTGAAAAATGATTTAACAATGTAAATCAAGTGTAAGTGAGAGATAAAAAAGGCTGGAAAAAGTAAAAAAGCCAATGAAATGAAGTTAAGTTAAGTGAACCTGTGAGCAGTAGAAGATTGACGAGTTACGAGTTGTCAAGAGTGTTCTTGCAAATGGTCGAGGGTGTAAAGCACCAAATGGAAGGACAGTGACAAAAGGTTCAAAAAGAGAGCGACTAAAAATATAAAAAAAAAAAAAAAAAAAAACGTTCGTGAAAAGTCTTGGAGAAAAATAGCAAAGAGAGAAAACTAAACTGAGCTAGATAAAAAAAAAAAATATATATATATATATATATATGAAATAAAAATATATATAATGGAGTAGAGGTGGTTGACAAAGGGTAAAAAGGTTTCATGAAAAAGTGTTCTACTGAAAACCACTTCCGTCATCTTGCCATTCTTAATTCTCGCTTTTATAAATTAAAACATAAATTAATGAGTCCATTCTTTTCGCAATTTTTTTGACATTTTTTATTGTTTTATATTCATTGTTGTTCTCGTACTTTTATTGCACGGTCTGAGCGCCCATAGAACTTGTACCTATTACATATTACTTTACTAGACTTAACTTTACTACTCTACTAGTATCTACTCTTTCGCGGTTTACCGGTCACATTTCACTCAGTAACACTCGGCAGTTTGCCAAAAATTATTACTCAGCGTAACTTATTCCGACATTTAACATTTATCACTTTTAAAATACTTGTTTACTGGTAAAAATTTATTTAATCGCTATTTAAGTTAACTAATTGGTTTACTTATTGATATCCATCTGCAGTAACGGTGTCTGAGTCTGATCGGTAAATTTATTTAGTCAGATTTAAATTTGAATTTTTGCCGAATCATTAATCTGTGGACGAAAAAATTTTCGCTACTATTATATATACATATATATTTATATATATAGTGATAGTTATGGTTTTTCGGATACCCTACTCTCAGTGTACCTCCGAGCAATTCTTCACTGCCAATTGACTGGAGAACTGATAGGGTGAATTTATTTTTTATTTTTTTTTGTTTTAAAGGAGCGGAAGAAAAGGCTCAAGACTAAAATTGCTCGTTAGATTTTTATAGATTTTTTATTCAAAGTAAATAATTGAATCAAAGTATCATAGATCGGGCGAAAAACTGTGAGCATCGATATTTAATGTTTTATCACATCGCTATTTAATTAAACTAATTAATTTATTCATTAGTAGCAACCCGCAGTCACTGCGCCCGAGTATAATCAGTTAATTTATTTAATAAGTTTTAAATTAAATTTTTAGTCCAATCATTTACTTATTGACTGTAAAAAAAATAGTCAGGGTCCTCGATTACATGGGATTTAAATTTTTGAATACTTTTTATTTTTATAGATTTTAATTTTTGAATTTTATAAATATTCTATCCTGTCGCGAGCGAGTCGTTTCTATGCCGATCGTATTTAAAATTTTTTTTCCCACTCTTTTAAATTCAATCATAAAAAAAACTAAATTTATCTTCTCGACTAAATCTTATCGATTTTTGTGGCTGCATTAATCGAATATTTAAAAAAAAATTAACATACTCATTTTTTTACTAGTAGTCAAATTATCCCTTGTTATTTTATTTTAATATATCGACGGTAAAAGATATGAAAAACCCGATAAAATTTTTGGAATTCCCTAAAAAATGTTCTCTAATCAATAAAAAAAAATTTTTAATATTAAATTTTTTAAAATATGACCAGAAAATTTAAAAGATTTATTTTTATTTTTGTCAGCACTAATTATATTTTTTTATATAAAAAAAAAAGGAAATGTAAAAAATAAAAAATAACTTGACACTTGTCACTCTCTATGAAGAACAAAGAGTGCTGGCACTCAAGTTAATAACAAACAAAAAAAAAAAATTAAAAAATTTCTACATGAGTGACTCGTCCGAAAAATTATTTCGATACGCTGTTGAAGCGAATTCATTTTTCACGTGCTCGAAACTCGAACAGCGAGTAGCCTCTCGGGACGATGACAGTGCCCTGGCAGAACTTGTTGAAAGGTTGAAAAATATACGATTAACACGAGATAAAAAATAATAATAATAAAGCGAAGGATATGGAATGAGCGGGAATTAAAAAATCTCTTGTAGTCCCGGATTCAGTTGACGCCTCGGAATATTCATTGTCAATTTTATTTCATATTTTTATGCTTTTATTCTCTCAGTGTCGTTAATTCTTCTCGACACACTCCAGACTAAAACAATTCTTTTCATTCGCATTTACACAATAAAATATACTAAAAATTTATTAGTAGGAATTTTAGTTTCAACAAAAAAGTATATAAAACAAATGATTAATATCTCTAAATACTTGGGTATAAAATTGATATATATATATATATATATATGCATATATGTGAGCTATAAGTTCAATACGACAGTGGGATATTTGAAAAAACCGTAACGGGGAATTTATTTTTTGAATGCTGCGTTGCCGCCAATTTACAACACGCTGATAAATATTTAAAATTAATTTCGATACCATACTTGTTTTAATAATTAATAACTAATTAAAACTCCTCGGTAGCACTAATTATTTTACAAAATTATAGTAATTTGACAATTTAATGAATATTTTTAAAAAGTAGTTGCAGGGATGTCTATTCAAATAATAAATTTATCAGAGCATGAATATACAAAACTCAGTGTTTTAAATTTAACTTTAAACATACATTTATTATTTAAAATTTTCGATAATTAACTTATAAATTGAACTGATTGTTGTTACGTAAATAAACTGCCCTACATCAAAAAAATTTATATTTTTATCTGACACCAGCTACCGAATGCTCGCATCTTCAAATAGATATAGTTAATTAAATATTTATATATATGTATATATGTATCATTCAATATAATAAAAACAACAATAAAAATGATAATCGCTATTTCGTGAGTTGTGATAATCGGATTGTAGTTACTAATTACTACTGCTACTAACGGACGAGTAATAAAACAAATAAACAACCGATAAAATAATTGTCCCATTTAAATATCAGTTAAATTCATTCACGTGCTTACATCGTAAATTAATTACTATTATCACAAAAAAATGCAACAAAATATTTTTTTTTCCCCAATATATATTTATACATATATACTAATTAATATTCAATTCTTAAAGTTCTATTAAATTATTTAGTTAAAATTTTGAAATAGAAAATTAAAAAAAAATTTTTTTCTCGACTTACGATAATATATAGAGTATTCTATAATATTATTATGTCATGAGTAAAGATCTTAATATACATTAAAGGTCCCAAGCAAAGAGACTACACGCAACGATAGACGATAACCTTTTAACCTCTCTGAAACATCTTTCGCTTGAGTTCGAAAACGTAGCACTTACTCATCAATTATAACTGACGAAATTAGTAACTACGTCATCAAATCTAATTACGCATAATACTTCACCAGGATATATATTATATTTTACCACTTCCAGACCAGCTCCTTGCTGATCTAACCTCAAACATTCCAGCCACAAATGCAGTGAGAAAAAAATAACCGCATAGTAAATTTTACACGTGCGTTTGTTCACGTTTTAAAGAATAATTCGAGATGAAAAAGTATTATAATATGGGTCAGGAGCCGAGATAGAGGACAATGAAATCGTGAGGTGAGCAGCACACGTGAGATCCGAGCGGCCATGCGGATTAACTAAGCGGACATAACTGAAACGCTAGCGTACTCTACAGGAAATCGACTTACACACTGATCGCTCTTGACATTTCCTTCTCACATAAAACACTCACGCTCACACGACTCGCGTATTATTTACCGCTCGTATCATAAATCAAATAAAATTTTCCTTTCAGCAGTTTTCTATTTATCGTTTTATATTTATGATAACCTCATAATCAGCGCACATAATTTATGAAATAATAAAAAAAAATCTGTACAACATAATAATAAACAATAATATTTAAGTTGAAAATAATAAATATGAAAATTTATGTAAACAAAAATTTTAAAGATAAAAAAAAGTTTATAATTAATTAAAGTACCGAAAGTTTATGACACCCGCGAAATTAATTTGGCTGATTAATTTCTGATAATTTTCGAGTCAAAAATTTATTTCTGTATATTTTGTATATTAATATTTTTTTTTGCTAGAAAAAAAATAAAGAAGAATTGAAATATATTTGAAATTTTAATATCGAAGATGATTTTAAAAAATTATGGAAAAAAGCGAATTTGCATATTTGAATAAACATTAAAATTGAATATAAAAATGGTTGAAAATTTTTAATGCTTTCATATGATAAATTTATGTTTTCTTTTCTACCGTCTCATCTGTTTCCATTTATTTGAATCAATACGCGACACGCACGTTGTCGGAGAAAAGTCTCGACTTATTAGCAGTGAGTGCTCATGTCAGTCTTTATTTAAAAAAAAAATGAATTCTCTCCTAAAAAATGTAAAAAAAGAAATTTATTTTTTATGTATGAATTTTTTTTAACAGCAAAAATTAACAATGGCTGCGTAAATAAGAGGGGTATGGAAAAGTCGAAAATAAAAATAAAACGAAAAGAATGCGAACCGAACTGGAAATTTAATCGGAACTGAAAATTCTGATAGTATTTTTTATTTTTTTTTTTTTTTTCATTCATATTCTTGGCGGATCTTTCGGTTGAAGGAGTATAGTTTTTGAAACGAAACGAAATGAAATAAAATGGAGTTTAGGTGAAAAAGAGTGAATAGAACGTAGGTGTGGATGAATCAATCCGGAGATTGCCGTTGGTTGGTGAAATTTTCCTGATTGGCTCTTGGCCACAATCGTGCGGCTTTTGTACATACACGCACACAAAAGATCCGGCTATTAAAATTTCAAATTGCCCATCTGCCTTTGCCAATCTACGCTACCGGCTTCCGATATATATTTTATTTTCAAAGCTTGAGTAATGAATTAAAATAAAAATTTTTGCTTCAATCTTTTTTTTTTTTAATAATATAAAATAACTTAAAATCAAATAGTCGTCTCTTCTCTACCAACTATTGTATTGAAATGAAAAAAAAAACTATTTTAGAGCTTAAAGTTTACACTTCTTTTCTTTTTCTACTTTTTCCTCTTGAAAAAATTATTGGACCGTGTCTGTGTTTTCACAGGATCAAAATTAATGTTAAATTTTTTCTCAGTATTTTGAATACAATTTGAACCTCCAGTTCCCTAGACCAGAAACTTTTAAATTTTTAAATAAATTTTATTTTCCCGCCGAAATAGCAGGTCTATTTTCCAACCCACAGTACCCAAAAATCAGTATTGAAAAACCGTAAGGGTAGATTTTAAATTATAACTAATTGTAAATTGAAGATATATAACACACATCAGGTGCAGACACACGCAGTGTTGATGAAATTCTGTTTACGCCCAAGGGTTTAAGCAGTTTAGTTGACGTAGAGCTAAAGTATACGTGGTTTAATGCTTCTGGGGGATGCTAAAGGGTTCGTGTGTGGTTAGTTTATGGTACCAGGAATACCCGAACAATATCTGTGTCTATGCTCCCGCCCCAGCTAACCATGGTCAGGTGCTATTAATTAAGCCATGAGGCTCCTGTATAAATATATGTCGCGCATAAAAGGGTTTCGGTCCTTGATTACATTCTCACACATCTGCACATCTATATATTTATACATTTACACATACCGACAACATTTACACTCGGTTATTCTATTTATTTATCATTTAAAATACTCTCACTCTCTCTCTCTCTCTCTCTTTTTATCTCTTTTCTGTTTCCGTCTCTGTCTGACTCATACTGTGCATTACTGAAACGGATGTTAAGGTTGGGTATTGCCATTATTGTGTACATACTCGGTACCTATACACATACATACATATATATGTACATATATATATAGAGATTTGCAGTCAGTTATTTCCGATATATGCGTATTTACGATTCGCCGCATCAAATTCACGACTTTCCAACGTCCGGTGCGCTCGACCCGTCATTAATCGTGTTGACGAGAGCTTTTAAGGGTGAATATAGAGGGTGGGAGACTTCCTATATTCTATAGTCTACGTTATGAATAGAATGGTCAAACTCTCACGATATTAATCATACAGTACAACAGATTTTACATATTTATTGTTATTCTATTTTAAATTAATATTTTTTTTTTATGATGACTGTTTTTTAAATATTTATTTGAATAAATAATAAATGGATTAATTGTGGTAGGATATTTTTATAGTTTCCCGAGAGATTATGAAGTAACGATTGAATAATTTTGTTAATTGATAATTTATAATTAGTATGATTGAGGTAAATTATTTTTAATGGGCGAAATTTGAATATGCTGTGTTGAGAGTGAAAGACTGATAGGGTAGGTAGGCGGGGGGGGGGGGGGGGTGTACATATAAATGGATGGGTAATTATTATTAATATTAAATGACTACGGCTAAACGGTATTACGTTTTGTCTATCTGATTACTGTGAGCTGTGCAATTTTGTATTTAATTTATTATTATTATTATATTATATGAATGTCATTAATGCGAGAATGAGGAATTAATTTATAAATGAATAATTTATTTAAATACGATCGATGTTTTTAAATAAAATTTTATAAATTGGAAAATTTTTTTTCATTCGAATTTAAAATTTTTTTTGTCTGAAAAAAGTCAAAAATTTATAAGAATCGACGAATGAGATATTTTTTTAATGTGACAGTTTTTTCTGACATAATTTTTCAAAAAAATTACTTTTTCAATCGGCTAAAGTTAAAAAAAAATTCGGAAGATTTAATAACTGAAATTTATGAAAAAATTCAAAAATAAAATTTATCTATTGCTGTTTTGTTTTTGACTACCGACAGTAAAAGTTTTTCCGATTGAAAATGGGTAACTAGAGCTGTCGTGCTTCGTCATATTTTTTTTTCTATTTACGACCACTCTTTTTCACGAATAGAGCATTTTGAAACGGTTGCATTATTTGATATAAAAAAAAATGTCAATATTAAATAATGTAGAAGTTGAGTTTTAAAAATTTGTCGATCGAATGTCAGTAAAAAGTTAAAAGTTATAAGGTACACACTCAATCAACATCCAAGTGTGAAAGATATAAGAATTCTTTGGTGAAATTTAAGTTATACTCGAACAAACTTAGACCATTAGGAAATAAGAAAGAAAATACGACATTGGATGTCACTATCTTAACCTTTATATATATATGTGTGTATGTATGTTTAAAAAGTTTATTTAATATATACCTATATATATAGCTTTTTGTTTTTGTCGCGAAACCACCACAAGGCAATTACAGTTTCCGAAGAAACTTCCAAGTGAGTCTAACTGTCTTCACTTTATTTTCATTTCTGCTTGTGTACGTAGACTGAGAAATTTACCAAGTAGAGATAGTAAATAAGAAAATAGAAAAAAAACATGGGGATCAAAAAATATAGCAAAGAATCTTGGAGCTGTTTACTTCATTCTCATATAACAACCACTAGAATATAAACTCTTACGTCGATAACCAACATGTGATTTATGGTTACCGATAAATCGACATACAATTCGTTTTACTTTTCCAATCTGCCCTCTTTTATTTTATTTTTTTCATTCTATATAACTCCCGCGAAACGGTTATGCTTTGGTTTGACGGAAAAATACAACTAATGGCAAGATAATAAAACAATATTCAACAATTTTATTTCTATTTTAAATCTTTGTCAAAACGATTGTATTTTCCGATGGAAAATGCCCAAGGATTTTTTAGTACTTTTATTTAAAATTTTTAAAATTAAGGCGGGAAATAAAATTTATTTAAATTGATTAAATTTTTTCAGGGGGATTCGTAAAAGACATCGCACTGCCAAATGTTGAGTATGAAACGGAATGGCGTCAACAAAAATTGAATAAAACTTTTTTAGAAGAATTGGAAAAGTATCAAGATGAAGTACTTAAAGAAGGATTACAAGTTGAAGAAGAAGGTCTTACTGGTAATTATTTTTAATTTATTAATTACGCCCTCTTTCTTTGTAGAACAAACAAAATTAATTGAATAACTTGAATTTTTTTCATTGTAATATCAATAATTAAATAACTTTATTTAAGAAATCCTACAATTTCAAAATGGCAAAGATAAGGAAACTGAAGAACCAGAATCAGTTTTTTCCTTGGAAAAAACAGAACCCGTCGCTGCAGAACGCAATCAATATAATACAGGCTCAGAACCATCGGATTTCAAATTTAAAAAATATGAAAAAGATATAAAAAATTCAAACCTAAATTTCAGGTACACCATTGATCAAAAATATTAATTCTTAATTTCTAATCAATCTCAATTGACGTTAATTAAATGGCAATAAATTTTTAGGACTTTTCTATTCCCCGGGTCGAAAATTTGATCTGATTTTAGTCTAACTAGATTGTATTTGGACTAATTGGTCAGTCTTTCCGTTTTTATAAAAATTTTAAGCTGCTTTTAATCTAAAGACAATAAAAAATCGACTAATAAAAATAGTAGAAAAAGTCTAATTTTGGTCTGAGTAAAACAGATCAAACTTTCCGACCCAGATCACGCAGCTTAAGGACTTGTAACTTTTGCAAATACTAGACAAGCTATTTATACCCCGATCCCTGCTCTTTTCCCCCACCAGGGTCTCTCCCTACTTTCGGGGACAGCTCGGGCCACTCAGCGGCCGCGTAGTCCCAGAGTGGGGGTACAGAATCTTACCCTCTAGAGTTACCTGAGCATTTTACTGAAACTTTTCAAACATTGAATTACTTTGAAGAATCAAAAAAAATTTTTTGACTCATAAATAAAATACTGAATGACAAAAAATAATTAAAGGTTGGACATGGAAGAAAAATCCAAAGATCGGACACCAAAAATGTCTTCAGTATCAAAAAATCCCCGGGTACGTCACTCGCACCACAGCTCTCATGAATCAACTACCAAAGATCCATTTTCGGTGATAACTCTCGAGGAGAGTGACATGGAATCGAAAAAACGTTTACGTCGTCACCACCGTCGCAGGTAAGCTTTTAATTTGCCCAGTTGCTTCAACTGCGAAATTACTACCCCAATGCTCACTTTGTGATCAAACGATATCGTTAATCAAAGAACATTCGATACCAACACAACCATCTGCTTACACTCTTTAACTTTTTTTAAACTTTTTCCAATATCCTAGTCTTTGACATCTAACTTACCAAGTTAATTATTTCTACGACATTAAACGATTATTTTTACTTTTGAAATAGCTTATTCCGTTTCTCGATTCCAAAACTTTTTTTATTTTTTTCGTTATTCGGTTGCATGACCCACTTTTATTATTGGCCAAAAAGAAAAAAATTACTTGGATAACAGTAATAGAAATAACTATAATAGAGCGCATAATTTGCTCATAAACTTCGTATTTATTGTTAATTTTTGAAAATTTAATTTTTTTTTCCATTGCGACGATAACATCCGCGGCAAGTGAATTTAGCTGTTGATAGCGACGCTATTGGAAATAGATGCTCGGTTTATATCTAACGTGCTAGAGAATAGGGTGTGCATAGTCGTCAAATAGGCGAGCAAGAGGTTGCAAGACTCGGTGCAACCGGTGCCAATAACAATGCCCGTCATCGTAAACCCAAGAAAATGGGCTCCTCGATACACAAGCTCCCAGCTCGGGACATTTTCAGCTCGACCTCTATATACACAACTGCCAATAACCTGTCATGCATTTCTATACGCTAGATAGAGCTTTAAACATGTACCAGTCATACACAGATATCATTTATTCAGAACTATTATTTATACTTCTCTTTTCCAAATAATTGTGACAGTCAACGTTGGAGAATGTTCAATAATAACTTTTTGTTTTAATTTTAAAGCCATTAAAAATTAATTTAGTGAATACTGAAATAAGTCTACTATGAATAATTTGGGTTAAAAATACAGACGACACATAAATAATTTTTTAAAAATTTTCTTACGCGGAAAAAAATAACTAGGTGGTGCAATATGAACAAGTCTAGATGGGTCACTGTGAAAAAACCATGTTCGGGCAGAATGATTTTTCATGTCGCAACATGACATTTATGTTGCAAAAACATGAAAAAATCATGCTGCCCTAACATGACGTTAATATTGCAACAACATGAATTTTCATGTTATAGTAACATTACATTACATTTATTTTGCAGTAACATGAAAAAAACATGTAATGTTACTATAATATGAAAAATCATGTGCCACCACCTAGTCATTTTTTTCCATGTATATAAGGAAAAGTACTATGAAGATATAACTTTTTCATTCTTTGATCTGTAGAGATCTATTATCTAGAAATAGTAAAATTATTAACTATGAAAATCAAAATTTCGATGTTGAAAATTTTGTTTTAGGTCTATTGAAATCAATGTACACAGAAAAACATTCTTGCTCCAAAAAATATTTTCTTTCTGTATCAATCTAAAATTCGGAAAAAATGAAATTTAATTTATTTATGGTGAAAAAATCAAATTTCAGAAAAATAAATGGAACATTTCAACTAATTGATGAAATAAATGTTATCTGGATAAAATAAATTTTTTTTCGTGGCTTTTATTTCGGGTTTCATTTTATTGCCTCCTTTTTCATCCACTGACGTCAATGAAAATAAACTAGTTGTTATTGCACAAGAATTACTCAGAAAAATTTATTAGTAATCTTGATATCGATATTGAAATTAATACGGTAAAAGATTTAAAATGTAAAAAATATGAGAATGTGATCTATGACTGAAGAACTTTACGACATTTTTTTTTTTTTTATTGGGGAGAGATTTGAAAGGTTTAATTTTGCGTGCTTTGGGTAACATGAGTGTGTGTGGTTAATGCGATATTCTCGATCTATCTCAATAATGTTGGTGAAGAAAGATTCTGTGGAAATGCTGTAGAGAGGTGCATGATTTATCACGATCGATCATAAAACTACTAGTGCTGAATTGCATATTCAGCATCTTTTATCCACATCGCGTCCCATTTCTCATATATTTTTCTCATATATCCATATATATGTGGAAAAGAGAGAAAGCATTCAACCCTTAGTAGGTGGGGGTAATAAGTATGACAGAGAAGGAATTTTTACATGGGAGGCTGTCGATATTAAAACTGATTTGAATAAAATCATGTAAATTATTGTAAGAAGCGAGTAATTCTGTTGAAATTATTGACTTTATGATAAATTTTATTCCTATAAAAAAAACAAAAAATGCATAATGGGATGTAATAATGCTAATTCATGAATTCAAATAGACTTTAGTGAAATGATTCTTTTAGTATTTTTATTAAGATGGAAAATTTATTATATATATCTAATAGAAAAAATTTTTAACGACTGGAAATCGACTTTGTGGCTGAGGAGAAAATAAAAATTTTTGAACTGATAATTATTTGCCCACAGATGACCGGTAGAAAAATGAAAAAAATAAAAAAAAAATGTTTATTTTTTAAAAATAAATTTTATTGATGGAAAATAATTTAATTGAAAAGCTACCAATCGATCTAGAGAGCACTTTAATGTTTTAAAAACCGCGGATAAGATTTCTGTAGTATAATTATAAGATAAGTAACCGGGTATCGGAGTAAAAAGGGTGATTTGAAGTAAGATGGCCGATAACTTGGGGAGAAATCGCCTTGCAGAGCTCGGTACTCTCCCTAACTAGAAGAGAAGAGACAGATCCAATGGCCTATCACATTTTTTTTTTATCTTTAAAATCATCCCGTCGCCCTCAGAGTTTATCAAAAATTAAATTGTTGTTTAACTTATTTTTCTTGGAGTATTTTTAAAATCCTTATCAACGATAAGTCCGAAAATTTTTTCAGTAAAAGGTCCAATCTATAAAGGAGGCTTTCAGGCTTTGGAATTATTTTTTTTTCCTCATCCCCAATGCCATTTTTTACCGAGTCATATTTTTTTCATAGGGGTTAATGAATTTCATTGGAAATTTCTAAATGGTCAAAACTGGCCGCAACGTAATTAAAAGCGGTACTTCTGCCCTCTTTTTACAAACAAGTGGTCTACCGGAAAATTAATGAATTTTTTATTTTGCTACTTGTAATGTATAATTATTAATAAAACCAAAAAAAAAAAAAATTGAACGTTTCTTACTATCAAGTGCTTGTCAGAAACAAAAGTAAATTGAAATATAGGTCAATTAGTATATATATATATACATATATATATATATACATAGGTATATGTATACATTGCTTTTACTAGCACTCGAAAAACCCATCGTCACGTGCTACAGTTTCCCGTTTGTAAACGTGCTACGAATCTATAATCCAAATTAAGCCATTTCAATTTATCCCTCTGTTATCATTTATTTATAATAACAATAGTCAACCTAATTACTCGACTCCATTTTTTTGTTTATTGTTCATCATGATATTAATTAATCTCCAAAAGTATCATTTATAATTAGTAAAAAAAAAAAAAAATGATAATAATAAATAAATAAAACGAAAACTTTATTTCATATGAATAATTAAAAACGTTATTAAAAAAATTAATTATCATAATTAAGACTAAAAAAATCTCATGATAACCTATTTCGTAAAACTCCTCACGTTCTGTGTAACGATTAAAAGTTAATGAAGTGTACACAGTAAGCATAAAATGAGGCTGAATTTAAGCATCAGTATTACTATTAATTAATTGATATGTTCAAATACCTGAACATGTAATGAATTTATTTATTGATATATATTTATATGTCAATAAACTGTAATATCGAAACGATAATCAAATATTGAATTTAGGTGGATGAGATTATTTACAATTTTAAATTTAAATTAACAAAAAAATTTTTTTTTGTGTTTCAATAATTACCTATAGGTTTTTTTTGTGAGATCTATAAAATTTTCTATGTGAAGTATCAAGTCCCCATTTTATTTTTATTTTATTATTACGATTTTCGATAAATATATACATATATGCATATATGTGAGCAATAAGCTCAATACGACAGTGGGATATTTGAAAAAACCGTAACGGGGAATTCATTTTTTGAATTCTGCGTTGCCGCCAATATACAACACGCTGATAAATATTTAAAATTTATTTCGATACCATACTCGTTTTAATAATTAATAACTAATTAAAACTCCTCGGTAGCACTAATTATTTTACAAAATTATAGTAATTTGACAATTTAATGAATATTTTTAAAAAGTAGTTGCAGGGATGTCTATTCAAATAATAAATTTATCAGAGCATGAATATACAAAACTCAGTGTTTTAAATTTAACTTTAAACATACATTTATTATTTAAAATTTTCGATAATTAACTTATAAATTGAACTGATTGTTGTTACGTAAATAAACTGCCCTACATCAAAAAAATTTATATTTTTATCTGACACCAGCTACCGAATGCTCGCATCTTCAAATAGATATAGTTAATTAAATATTTATATATATACATATGTATCATTCAATATAATAAAAACAACAATAAAAATGATAATCGCTATTTCGTGAGTTGTGATAATCGGATTGTAGTTACTAATTACTACTGCTACTAACGGACGAGTAATAAAACAAATAAACAACCGATAAAATAATTGTCCCATTTAAATATCAGTTAAATTCATTCACGTGCTTACATCGTAAATTAATTACTTTTATCACGAAAAAAAGTAAACAAAATAATTTTTCCCTCCGAATAATATAAAAGCAGATTTTTTATTACATCTTTTTATATGTATATTTAATTTTTTCATTTTTTTTTCCATTTCGCTGTCGCGCAGGTGTAACTTATTTTTCCCTTGGATCATAAAAATATTTTTATGACTAGCATATCATTATTTATTTATTGTACTCTTCTTTATAGCTTTTATTAAATTTTATATTTTTTTCTCACTCCTCCAATCGACAATAACTTTTTTATTCTAACAATGTCATTATTTCAACAAAAAAAAAATTTTTTTTTATAAATTCGCGCGCTTCATTTAGTTTTTTTTTTTGCTTTTATTAGATTTTATGATCAATACGTAGTGAAATTTTTAATTACCATTTCAACATCGCTTTTAAATTAACGCAATTAATAATTGCGGATACTTTCGGTTTATTTTTCTCATCAACTAATGAACCATCAAATTTCTCATTAAAAAAAAAACTGTAAAAGCTTCTTCCATACTGTAAAAAAAACTGTGTAAGGCCACAAATTTATGGTGTTACATAACACCAGTGAGGGTGTCCAAAATTTTCCTGTTGTAAAATTATTTAAATTCAAATTTTTTACATTTCAAATATTGAGAAAAACAAAATTTCGTTTAAAAAATATTTTCCCGCCATTTTTTTTTTTTTTAAATTGAAAGGAAATATATATGATGATAGTATAAATATCTATATATTTTGATTGAGGATAAAATTATCTATGATAATTTTTGGAGTTTGAATTTTTTTATTTTTCTAGACCAAGTAGGAGACGTCACCATTATCGGCGAGTGAAAAACCTAGTCCCGCGAGATTTGACTGACCAAGATGACATTAATAATAGTAATAATAATAATAATGATAATAATAATGACAATAATAATAGTGAGGATGATGAAGACGTGTCGGTTCACAATCGTCGTCTACGTGATATCGAATTCTACAACGAGCACAAAACGAAATTCGAAGCACGGGAGCGTCGAGAAACGACGAGGACAGCGCCGGCGGAAGTCAAAAGCTCACGGCACATTAGACGACGCCGAGCAGCGACGGCACGTAAGGAGCGTGTGTGGGATCACGGGGTTATTCCTTACGAAATAGATGGTAATTTCTCCGGCGCGCACAAAGCCCTATTCAAGCAAGCCATGCGGCATTGGGAGAATTTTACGTGCGTTAAGTTCGTCGAGCGGGTCAGCCGGGAGCATCCTAACTACATTGTCTTTACTGAGAGACCTTGCGGGTAAGTAACATAGTTACCGCACTGTTTAATCTATATCAACACTCTACTTAGTATCAAAGACTACCCTAACTCTTAATTCATATAGCAGAGGGTTTAATTCCCGCCATTAAAATTTTTTTAAATTTTTTTAGTGATTTTTCATCATTCTAACTAATCATTAACTTTTTACCCACTAATATAAATTTTTAGCTACGGGGTAAAATGATGATTCTCAAGTTAGCAGATAATCGAAAATTTTCGGATTTTTTTTTCACCGGTAAATTACAAAAAAAAAAAAAAAAAAAAAAAAAAAATATGCACATGAAGAAAATTCAAAAAACTACAGGTGCAATTTTTTCAAATATTTTTTTTTAATAATTTATTATTTAAAAAAAAATCATCAGACATCGGCTAACTTCAGTATTGAGGTGAAATGGCCTTTCAAAAAAATTCATTTATTTTTTTTTTCAGTGATATTTTCATTATTGTAACTCATCATTAAATTTTTACCCATTAATATAAATTTTTTAATTATGGGGTGAAATGGTCATTAAAAAAATTTTCTTTTTTAGTCAAAAAAAATATTTATCCGATAAAATGGCCAACTCGATAATTCTCAAATAAGAAATGTTATCAATTTTTTCCGTAACTTTACATTTAATTACTGATTAAAAAAATCCTCGAAAAATAAATTAAAAATATAAAGTGATAGCTTTTAATATACGTGAGGAACTTCCGAAATACCATAGCAACTAATCATGACAAATAAAAATAATGTAAGAAAATAAAATTGATTTAGATGCTGTTCCTTCGTGGGAAAACGAGGTAATGGACCGCAAGCCATTAGTATCGGCAAGAATTGCGATAAATTTGGTATCGTAGTTCATGAATTAGGTCATGTAGTTGGATTCTGGCATGAGCACACGCGACCAGACCGCGATCGTCACGTACAGATCATTAGGGATAACATCATGGCCGGTGAGTATAATAATCCATTTCCTATTTTACTCCTCTTCTGCCTGTTAATCCTCCGTCTCCTCCTCCAAGCCCATATATAGCCAGCTTCATCTCTAATAGTACACCCACCCCCTGTATATACAATTATTATCGATAGCATATAAGCACATTGTCCCTCAATAACATTCAGTCATCCATTACCTGCCAATACCTACCCAACAGTTAATGCCTATTAATACTACTGAGTAATACACCACTAGCCCCGAGCAGTCATATCTATAATTGGTCTACACTCATTATTATAAGTGTCCGTAAATAACTACTTCTTAATCATCAACCAAATCCGCGCAGGTTAATGTAGATTATTCAAAATTAAATATGAGTTTAATTAGCAAAAGGAAATAATTGATATTATAATTGGGAATTATAAATATGATACTCTATAAAAAATCGGAAGAATATTAATTTTATTTAAATTCGAATCCACTCTCGGATTTCTGGAGTTTAAAAAACTCACTCCGCGTATGGAAATAATGGGGAAATTTTTTTTAGCAAATTTTGAGAAATGTAGAATTTATTTAACCCCGAACACGGTTTCGAAAGGATTATATAAATAAAAAATAATCCACTTCGCATTTAATCCGCGTACGTATACACATACATACACTTGGACATCATCTTGAAATTATTTAAAATAATTATTCTAGGAATAGGTATTCTAGAAAGTTTTCTAGAATTTCAAAACGACACGATCTATTAGAAGTTTGGTTTTCAAAAATTTGAACGAAACCAATAACTTCCACTTTTTTTTTAAAATTTACAATTTTTTTAGCGGGAAGTTTAAACTCGATAATTTGTTTAAATTATTTTGATAAAAATATAAGAAATTATAGATGTCAATTGATAAAAAAAATTTGAAAATTTAAAATAATTAGATTTTTAATTGGACAAAAGGATCAAAGAATTTTTTTTTCTAGATCAACTAGGATATAATTTTTTGAAATTTTAGTTCTCAATAGATCGTAGATCAAAATTTTTTTTACGGGGTCCTGAAATTTTGTTTAAAATGAAAATTTTGAATAAATGATTTTAATTAAGTTTTTAAGTAAAGACGTTAATTTTTATCGGCCCTATTCTATATTCAGGTCAGGAGTACAATTTCAATAAATTAACAAACGAAGAAGTTGATTCACTTGGTTTACCATACGACTACGATTCAATAATGCACTACGCAAAAAATACATTTTCAAAGGGAACATATCTTGATACAATACTGCCGATCGAAAATACTGGAAAAAAACGACCGGAAATTGGTCAAAGGATACGACTTAGTGAGGGAGATATTGCACAGACGAATCTTCTATACAAATGCCCAAGTATTTATATATTTTTATCAACTATTTTCCGAAAAAACTAAATATTCATAGGGATCATAAATTCCAAGTTAAAATTCAAATGTTTTGTATCGCAGAATGTGGGAGAACTTTTCAAGATAACAGCGGTACATTTGGATCATCAACTCACCCTAATAGCTCACCCTCGCTCGAGGGCGAACGCTGTGAATGGCGCATTACTGCGACACATGGCGAACGAATAGTTCTAAATATAACATCACTGGATATTTACAAGAGCGATTATTGTAAAGCTGATTATCTGGAAATTCGCGATGGGTACTGGTACAAAAGCCCCGTTTTAGGTAAAAAACAACATTTTATAATCCTATTATTTGTTAACTCAGTCATTAACCGAAAATAATCCGTCTCATTGTAATTATTGTGATATTTGTTGCATGGGTTCAATTACTGAGTAAATTCATGTATTTATTTTCAATTTTGATTTTTTTAGTTAAAATAAAATGGAAAATAATCAGCAGCATTTTATTCGTGATTGAATTTCCTCTTGTTTGAGTACCCACATCCATATATTTTGCTCACAAAATAAATTTCATATTATTATTATTATTATTATTATTATTATTATTATTATTATGAGTAAATAATTATTTTTGATTAACTATCGAATAACAGTGTTCCCTTTGTGTACAGAATATAATGACGAGTAAAATGATTACGCACATCAATATATTTGCAATACTTTCACAAAATTTTCAAAATGGCGGCTTTTAATGGCCTGAAAAATACATGAATGAAGACTTTAACAGAATCTATTGTTGTTGGTACTCGTTTTACGCGAAATTCCATCAGCTATTCAAATTTCACATTCATTTTTATATAAAAAAAATTAAGAAAAAAAAAATTACATGATTGGAGTTCTGATTTAATTATTATTAACAGAGAATATTCAATGTCGATTTTTCCAGGGCGTTTTTGCGGCAGTGGAAAAATTCATGAGCCGATAATTTCGACAGGCAGCCGCATGTTAGTAACTTACGTCCGAACAAGTCAAGAGAACGGTTACCGTGGTTTTGGAGCAAATTATGAAGCAGTTTGTGGTGGGGACGTTACTTTGGAGACAGTTGGACACTTGGAGTCACCAAACTACCCTGAGGAATATCAATCGAGTAAAGAATGCGTGTGGCGACTTACAGTGCCCCAGGATTACCAAGTTGCCTTAAAGTTTCAATCATTTGAAATTGAGAATCACGACAATTGCGTTTATGACTACGTCGAAGTTAGAGACGGCCATACTCCCGATTCACCGCTCATTGGTCTTTATTGTGGGTACAAAGCCCCGCCGGATCTTCGTTCCACCGGTAACAAACTTTTTGTTAAGTTCGTTAGTGATGGCTCTGTACAAAAGGCGGGATTTTCTGCAACTGTCATAAAAGGTGCTTTCCCGTTAACTTTATTGCTATTATTGTTATTCTCTTCCAATACTACTTCTATTGTTCCTTCGGCTGATTTAATTACTCGACAAGTTCTTATTTTATTTTTATTTTAAATTTATCTTGTTCAGAATTCGACGAATGCGCAATGACTGACCATGGCTGCGAGCACGAATGCTTAAACACACTAGGCGGTTACGAGTGCTCATGTAAAATCGGTTATGAACTTCATTCCGACGGAAAGCATTGTGAAGGTACTGATCTATTTTCCCATTCAATTAAAATATTCGTATTTTCCATCGGGTCTTATTTACCCCTGTTTGTTTCAGACGCTTGCGGTGGAATTTTCGATGCAAGCAATGGAACAATAACGAGCCCTTCGTTCCCAGAGAGTTATCCGGGCAACAAAAATTGCATTTGGGAAATAATAGCTCCCCTGCATTACAGAATAACTTTAAACTTCACCCACTTTGATTTGGAAGGCAACAGAATGTACCAGCAAGAGTGCGATTACGACTTCGTTGAAGTTTCCAGCAAATTAGGCGACGATATTCTAAAGAAACATGGAATTTTTTGTGGCTCGAAGATTCCTACGCCCATTATTTCAGAAGGCAATGCTATGAGAATTGTCTTTACGTCCGATAAAAAGTATGTGATATAAAATTATAAGAAACTTTAAGCTCTTTTATAAAATAACTTTTTGGTTACGACTCTTTGATCATTTTTAGCATCCAAAAATCAGGATTTGCAGCAGTATTTTTTACTGACATGGATGAGTGCGCGAACAACAATGGCGGATGTCAGCACGAGTGCCACAATACTATTGGCTCGTATGAGTGTTCATGCCACAATGGTTTCAAGTTACAAGACAACGGGCATGATTGCAAAGAAGGAGGTTGTAAATATGAAATAGTTAATCCCGTTGGTTCAATAACATCGCCAAATTATCCGGATTATTATCCGTCACGCAGAGACTGCGTGTGGCATTTTACAACGACACCTGGTCATCGTATTAAATTAGTAATATATATTGAAAGTAATAATAATAAATTTTATTGTAAGATCTCCTGTAAAAATTTCGCCGTAATAGTATTGTTTTATTTCTTTAAATATAATTCCGCTGGTACAAAAAAATACTCGTAAATTTTAACATTTATTAAACTTCTGCGACCGACTAACAGACGGCGCTATATTTCCAATAAAAAAAAACCAGCCTTTCGAATCCCAGTGGAGCCGAAAGAATCTTTCTCACAAAAATTATGAGATCTTTCGGCCCTGAGATTCTTCCCGTCACCGATCTGTGAATTTAATTTGGATTTGAATTTGAATTCGACTCAGTTGACCGGATATGAGATTACCCGATGCCTAATAATATATATATATATATATATAGAAATATTTTCTAGCAGATCTTACAATAAAAATATGCAACGTGTGTAAATTTGAGCTTCTGCTCTCTAGAAAAAGTGCTCGCAATTAATCCACTTACCAGTGGCTCATGCAGAAAATTACCGCTCTACTCATGTGGATGCGCTACAACTTTTACACACTTGCCATACAATCTACTATTTTACAATAAAATGCAATAATGCCTTTACTTTTCCTAGATGTTCAAAGTTTTCGAAATGGAATCGCATCAAGAGTGCGCTTACGATTATATTGCCATCTATGACGGCGACTCATCAGATAGTCACACTCTCGGAAGATTCTGCGGAACAAAAATACCTCATCCAATAATAGCGACAAGTAATCAAATGTTTATGTTGTTCAAAAGTGATTTGTCAGTACAAAGAAAAGGATTTTTAGCTTCTCATACCACAGGTATCTACTTTTTTCTTCACAATAATTTTTAACCTCCAATCAGAAATAATTAATCGCACTGTTATTGAATTAGCATGCGGAGGACATCTAATGGCGACAAATGAAGTTAAATATATTTACTCACATGTAAGATACGGTACACATAATTATGATCACCGTACAGACTGTGATTGGACTATTGAAGCCCCGATCGGTAAAAATGTCCATCTATCATTTCTATCATTTCAATTAGAGTATGAAGAAGATTGTGCGTATGATTTTGTAGAAATTTATTCAGGGTTAGATGCTTCTAGTCCTAGTTATGGAAAATTCTGTGACTCGGTAAGAATTTACACAGTATTTAAAACAGTCGATTGAAGATTCTACAAACAGATAAATTTTTACACACGATCTACTTGATTTTGTTTCAGAATGTAACCGAAATAATATCAATGAACGAAGCGCTGTTAGTAAGATTCCGTTCCGATGATACGGTATCAAACAAAGGATTTTCAGCGGCCTACGTCGCAGTTGACCGCCAAGACAGCGACGAAAACCTCGGTGGGATTGACGAAGAAGATAATTTCTGATCTTTAATGGGGCTCGGGAATTCCCTAGAGCCTCGAGAACGCGACACTAGCGCCGGGCGATTCTTAACGGCTCGTCGGCGCATGAAAACTACTCACCAACTGCCGTCAGTTACTTATCAACGGCGCGCTTTTCAAGATGTTTTGAATTTAAAACATTCAAATGATAAAAATAATAATGATAATAATAATAATAATAGTAGTAACAATAAATATAGTAAAGTTAATGGTAATAGATCTCGACGCGGTAAATTGAATGGTTTTACTTCAATGATAAGAGACAATTATCGACCGCGAAACAGACGGAAAAAGAACCGAAATAATAATTAAAATGTTTCTTTATAAATAAACTATGATTATTTTAAATTTAATACTCAATACGATAGGCCGTAAAAGTGCCATATTTTAAATTTCTCTGTAATTAAAACTGAGATTAAATATTTTATTACTTGAAAACAAAAAAAAAAATTGACCCGAAAAATGGCTGGAATTTTTTTCACGTTAGAATTTTAAATAATTAATTTTTTTTTTAAATTATAGAGGTTATTTTTTCCACTATTATAATGTCGGAGTTTTTTTTTTATTTAAACTTTTTTTCCGGCTGTATGAAATCTTTTTCATTGTAGTGGAAATAATTATTTAAAAAATTAATTTATATTTTATGAATATAATTATTACTATTAGAATTATAAGACGTGAAAAAATGAAAAAGGTAATAAATTATTAAAAGAGGTTAATAATAATCACTGCCTATATTTCACGCCGATTATTATTTTATCATCAAAGATAAAGAATGAAATTTTAAAAATTCTTAAATAATAATTATAATGAAATAATAGAATTTAAAATGTTTAATGTAGATTTTTCCTGTAAATAGATAGTAATGAGTTAATGAGTAGTTCATCTATGCCGTACTATTTTATAATATAAAAAAAAAAATTAATGTATTACGACAGTAATTAAAAACAAAAAATTAATGAGTAAAAATTGAACTTTAATTAAAATGAACAAAAATATATATATATATATATATATATATATATATATATATATATATAAATATATATATATATATATATATATATAAATATATATATATATATATATATATATATTGTGTGTGTAAAATTAAATTTATTGGATTAATAAATAAAAAAATAATTTTAATGATTAAATTGTTTAAATTATTTTCTTAGTCGATTTAATTGACCGTAACAAAAATTTCCACAATAATTCTTTAGTTCAATGTAATAAAAAAAAAAGTTAAATGAATTTCTAATTGCTGGAATAACCCTTTTAAAATTTTATTATGTATATTGCAATCGTAAATTATGAGGGGATTAATATAATTTGGAAAAATAAAATCGGGCACCAACCGACCATAGAAACTGCACGGGAAGAATTTTCGTATGAATATTGCCATGTTATTTATTCTAAAAATTACTCTTAATCGAGTAATCGTGGACCATTACGACTTTTTACTTTCAAATTACGAAATTTTACTCTTTCAGTGAGTAAAAATCAATCAGATTAATTTTTACTCATACTTACGAGTAAAAATTACACCTGGCGGCTGTCTAAATAAATTCTCTTTTGTTCAATTTTTACTCGTCGGTTATGATTAAAAGTTGATAATTCAATTTATAAAATTTATATTGAATTACAATAAAAATTACAATAAATAGGCTGAAATTTCTATAAAAAATTTAAAAACCATCTAATTGCCTTAGAATATGAATTAATATAAATATTTTGAAAAAAAATAAAAAAAAAATTACTCGTATTGTATTGAAAAAGAAAAGATACAAATTTTTTTTTTAATTTTAAAATAAATATCAAGTTATAGAGAGATACAGAGATCGACCTTTTTTCCAAACCTACGTTTGTGTGCGTAACATGTCAGTTGTCGCGAGCAAAATAAAAGAAATTTAATCGAAGCCGATATTAACCGAAAATTAACGGAGACTACTGAAATATTACTCTGCAGTTTAGAGTAAAAATTACTTCCATAGATTAGAAAATTTATTCGGGTTAGAAGCAGTTTTTCATCAAAAAATTAATGGGTTGAAAAGAATGGTGTATTGGAGAGTAAAAATTAATCGCATGGAGTAAAAATTAATAAATTAAGATGAGATATTCACAATAATCGATTAAATATAAAACTTTTAAAAAATTACTCAATTATAGAGTAAAACATAGTCTAGAAATGTTAATATTTAAACAAAAAGTTTAAATTTGAAACGAAAAATACCAATTTTTTGCAACGGCCCAGGATTATTCAAATTTACAGAGTAATTTTTATCAAAAAATTCTTTCCGTGTGATTATAAGATTTATATAGGAACATATTAATATTTTATGACGTCATTTATTTTTTAAAGAAAAAGAAATTAATAATTTAAGGCAATTTCGACATAAATCAATAAATAGAAAAACATAAATTCTCATTTTTTTTTTAATTTTATCTGTGTAATAAAGTTGTTTTTCAAAATAAGATTTTTGAACTCACGGTACAAATATAGAAATTATTAAATGATGTCATTAAAAAAATGATTAATATCACTTGTTTATTAAATTTTTTTATTTCTTAATATAATAAAATTTTTATTTCAAAATCGAGAATATTTAAAAAAAAAATATTTTAAAAAATAACAGATTTACACAGTAAAAGCAAAATTTCCGATTTTTTGTTCGAAAAATTAAACGTCATTATTTTCGAATGGTTTTTAAAAGAATTTGTAAGTCTTCCTATAATATTATGGGAATGATTCCCATAATATATAGAAACTATTCCTATAAATTATAGGATCCATTCCCATTAATTATAGGAACCATTCCTATAACATTATAGGAATGGTTCCAATAATAGTATGGGAACAATTCCCATAATATTATAGGATTGGTTCCCATAATATCATGAAAATACTACTTTAAAGAAAAATGTGGAAATCACTTCTCCAATCCACAGAAATATTATTTAACATGAAAACAAAAATTCAAATATTGAAAAAAAATTCTTATTAAGCGAAAAACATCAAAATTTTTTGTTGGCGCACAACATTCAAGAAAAATCAAACTTTGGAAAGAATAACTGACATCTGCATGTCATTAACTTTTATTTGAACAGAACATATCTTTGATCATTGTTATTTTCAGGACAACTACTATAATAGCTTATAACAAGCGCCTTTCAATAATACACACGCGTAACGCACGCATGTAGAATGTGCACCAATAGCTAAATTGGAAGGGGAGTGCTCAAATTTTCGATTTTCCCGATAATTTCTACCCCTACAACCTCTGGCAGTTGCTTGTGATGAACTCGGACTGTATTAGAGACATAAAATTGAACATTAAAAAAATTTTTATGATTAAATTCCGTTCATTCGAAAGCCTAAGCAACAAAATAAAACGCTTATTACTGCAACGTCATCATAAATGAAGTATATAACGGCTTACAAATGATCACGTATTATTAGTTAGTCATTTCATCAAAGTTAATAACTTATTTTTTATAAAGTTGGCATTTATACTAACGAAAAATGAAGTCGATATTAAATATACATGTTATTCAAATTCTGTCATTGGCAGTATCGGTAAGTAATTCTCATATAATACATGAAGAAAAAAGCGGGAATAAAGAGTATGCCGGAGCTGTGGATTTAGAAAACATTCCGCTAGGAAATAAAGTCAAAAAATCAGTAGCTATTAAAAATAAAAACGATCTTTGGGATGAAGGTATTATTCCTTATGAAATTGATGACATGTTTACTGGAAAACAACGCACTATTTTCAAACGAGCGATGCGAATGTGGGAACAGTTTACTTGCGTTCAGTTTATTGAAAGAGATCCTAAGATACATCCCGATTACGTCTTCATCACTAAATTAGACTGCGGGTAAATTATTTATTTAATACTACTCTACTTTATTGCTATCAGTTGAGTTGAAAGTTATCATAAAATTACTAATACTGCAAATTCTATTACGAATTATTAGCTGCTGTTTCGACGGGAAAATGCCAAGAAATAATGGGCGCAGTGAATTAAGTTTGGATGATGGCTGTGATACATTGCACATCGTCCTCCATGAACTGGGACACGCTTTGGGTTTTTATCATGAGCACCAACACCCAGATCGCGATGAGTATGTCCACATTAATAGGCAAAATATCGAACGAGGTTAAGAAATGTTATTTATCAGATGTATTTAATTGCTTTTTTTAATTTGTTATCGTAAGAAAAAAAAAAGTTTTTTCTGAGC
This sequence comes from Microplitis demolitor, assembly GCF_026212275.2. Lineage (NCBI taxonomy): Eukaryota > Metazoa > Arthropoda > Insecta > Hymenoptera > Braconidae > Microplitis > Microplitis demolitor. The sequence continues at coordinate 20,778,031 of NC_068549.1, read as the reverse complement.
GCAGGTTATTGGGAAGAATTTAGTAAATTTTCACCTGATCAAGTTGATACTCTGCAACAGCCCTATAATTATCGTTCCATAATGCATTATCCTCCAAATGCTTATGCATATCTTGATTTTTTGGATACGATTGTTCCTAAACAGTTAGATAATGGCAGGATACCAACAATGGGTTCCTACGTAAGACTTAGCATAGGCGATATAGAAGCTACTAATCGTCTCTATCAATGTCCCAGTAAGTTAATTTATTCAATTTGAGAATACTCTAAATAATATAACTTATCAATAACCGCTCTTTATTTACAAATTTATTTAATTTTCGTATTCTGTAGAGTGTGGAAGAACATTATTTGAAAATAATGGAACTATTGAGTCGCCGAATGACTCAGCCGATTCCTCGACTACCGGCATAGATTATTGTGAGTGGAGAATCTCGGCATCACATGGAGAAAAAGTCGCTCTTAAAATTTTGACTTTAAACATTTTCAAAAGCTTTGAGTGTATGACAGATTTTATCGAAGTTCGAAATGGCCCAACAATCTATAGCCCTCTTTTAGGTAAATAACTTATTTTTAAAAATTTTAAAAATGGAAGTTAAAAAACGCGGGCAGCTACCGAGATAAACGGAAGAAAATCCCGAAAAAATCAGTAGGTGCCATCCATTATTTCGGGATCGACTTCCGGATCAATCGATAGCGGTTACAAAAAAAAATAAAAAATGATGGCATATTTTAGTATTGACTACCGATTAGTAATCAGTGGCTGCTACCGATGATTTTTTATCTCATGTAGCAAAAGGTTACTCCTGCCAACACTTGTGTCAAAATTTTCTGTCAAGTGATTTATTTACATTCAATAGTGAATAATGACATACATTATTATTCATTTTGTTTTCAGGTAAATACTGCGGCGAAGAAAAAAATATACTGATTATAAGTGACAATCTTTTAGTGAGATATCGTAAAACTATTGAAGACAATAAATTTAACAGTGGCTTTATAGCAAACTATTACAAAATCTGTGGTGGTGAAAAATCACTATCCAGTAACGATTCTATTATTTTAGAGTCACCAAATTATCCGAATCGTTACGAATCGAATAAAGATTGCTTATGGGAACTAAAAGTACCAGAGAACCATAGCACGACAATAAAATTTAATTTTTTCAGTCTCGAAATGAGCACAGATTGTGCTAATGATTATATTGAAATAGGAGTGAGTAATGATTCACATTCGAATATTGCGACTTTTTGTGGTGAAAGAAGCCCATGGGAAATTACTTTGAATTATACGAGAATTTACTTTAATTTTGTTAGTAATAATTTAAATGAATATGCCGGATTTTCCGCAACGATTACTACCGTACCGTTAAGTTATTAATTGACAGATAAATGTTTCCAAATGGGAGCATTGTTTTTGTAAATTGAATTTATAATCATTAGTTTTTTATTGAAGAGAAATTAAGATAAGTCATTTTTACGTAAAATATTTATATATAGTCGGTAGAAAAAATGGGATGTCGATCACTTCAGTAATGCGATAATTTTAGAATGGTTGCTACAAAAATTTATTACTATTTACTACCCGTATGAAAATAATATATATGGTCAAAATATATGTAAAAATATATTTTCATCACATGTGAAAATATATATTCTTGTCATATACAAAAACTATATTTTTATCATACATATAAATATATATTTCTATCATATATGAAAAATATATTCTGATCATATATAAAAACATATATTTATATTGTATATGGAAAAAAAAGTTTCTTATTCGTATGACCAACTCCAATTTAATTAGATCTAAATTTTAATATACTCTATAAATTGTACATAAAATTATCGAAATTAGTTAATTTGAAGCGAATATATAATATACTCATATACATATACATACACCGAATAGAATATAAGCTTAAATATAACAGAGAAAATATATGGTGCCAAATATAATATAAATTATATACTACTATATATTTCCTTTCATATAAAAATTTTATATTTTTTGAATATAAAAGAAAATATGTCAATACAATATACTATAAGGTAAATGTAATAGTATATATATGGCTAAACATAAAAAACATATAAGTTACATATATGGAATATATATATTTACTACTATATATAATTTTATATTAAATCGGCGAAAATCTGTATATGATTTTTTATAATATACAATATAATATATCATATATTTTTTTATTGCAAATATATATGCTTTTATATATTTTAACCATATATTGTTTTTTCATAAGGGTAAAATTGGAAATAGTAACGTTCGTTTAAAAAAACTGAAAAAAACATAATTTCAATGTTAAAAAAAAAATAATTAAGTAAAATATATGAAATATTAATATTCAAGTTATAGCTAATTATTACAGAATATTTATTAAAAAAATAAAATGAAAAAAAAAAAAAAAAATAAAATTGTTTTCAAAAATTAATTTTAGCAAGCATTATTCTATGTAATTGAAAGATTAAGTTTAATAGTAGTTGAAATTACTAAAATGCGAAATTATCTATCATATACTTTAATAGAAATGTAATAAAATTAATTAATAAGAGATCAAAAATAATAAAAAAAAATGATGATAATGGATATCGTACTTTGTAAACCTGATTGCCCCTCCAATAAAAAAGTTATTTCCTATCACGTCTAAAAAGTATATTAAAAAAATACTTAAATGACCGATTACTTCTACTTACCTATACTTTCAATAAACACTTAAAAATTAGAAGTTAATTGCCATACAATCTACACTACAAAAAAGTTTGTAGATTTCTTTAGACTTTCTTTCAAAGCAGTTTCTTTGGTGACTTTTTTCGTGTACTTGTACAATAAACAGTCAAAAAAAATGAAGTCGATATTAAATATACTTGTTATTCAAATTCTGTCATTGGCAGTATCGATAAGTAATTCTCATATAATAAATGAAGAAAAAAGCGGGAATAAAGAGTATGCCGGAGCTGTGGATTTAGAAAACATTCCGCTAGCAAATAAAGTCAAAAAATCAGTAGCTATTAAAAATAAAAACGATCTTTGGGATGAAGGTATTATTCCTTATGAAATTGATGACATGTTTACTGGAAAACAACGCACTATTTTCAAACGAGCGATGCGAATGTGGGAACAGTTTACTTGCGTTCAGTTTATTGAAAGAGATCCTAAGATACATCCCGATTACGTCTTCATCACTAAATTAGACTGCGGGTAAATTATTACCCGTAGGTACCTTACATGAAAAAAATATTTATGAGGTACTTGCGGGTAATGAGGCCTAGCTAAGGAAGATTTTGAATATAATCGAAAACATTGCAATTAATTATCGAAATGTATTATTAATCTTTATTTCAATAGATTAGCCATAAAATGTAATGAAGTAATGGTAATTTTTACCGTAAAAAAATAAAAAATTATACTTTTACGAAAACCATACGAATTGGCCTTATTTTACTACGGTAGGTTAATAAGGCCTACGGGTTAAACAAACTGGAATAGTTTAACTGTACTTAATAAAATTGGTATTAGAGATGAATCATCACTTAAATTTAGCAACAATACTTTTTAAGAGTCAGAAGACTAGATTGTTTTTTATAATTTCTTCTGCGTTACGGCAGCGTATGACGGATGAGGAAATATAGAAGACAGGGAACGTGGTATCGGGACTCTATAAATTTGTCGTAACATCTCTATGCAAGACCCTTCTACTAGAGTAGCCTTTAGTAGAGGCGATTAGTTAAAATATAATTTCTGTCAATTAGGCTTTATTACCCGCGGGTACCTTAATTGTTATTAAAATCTAAATGATGCAGGTAAAATTAACATCATGTTTATTTACTGATCGCGTTTATTCACTGGAGCAATCACCCCAAGATTCGAGGACAGTAATAAAATTTCTGTAATTTTTCTTTTTTTTTTTTTTTAATGTTCTGTACGATTCCTTTGCACTAATAAGTGATAAAAAATATAAAAATAATTAATTGCAGGATGTCAAAAAATAAATTTGAAAAAAACATGTTATTGTATTTTATTATTTCCTGTATAAAAGTTATAAATATTTTTTATAGATTTTAGTGCCATTAAATTTTGTTTTTTTTTCATTCAAAATGACTTTGTATTTATAGTGTTCTAAAAATGTGCGATTTTTGACCTGGGAGTAATTAAATTCTCTCGACCAATCATAATGGTTATAAATGATGATATTTTTACGCAATATCCTGTAATTTAGTATCTATATGTAACGAATAGGAAAAAAATATCCAGTTCTGAGACAGATATATTGAATTTAAGTTTATTTTGTGGCTAAACTACGGCTGTAAATAATTTTTGCCGAGTCGTTTGTTCGGTAACACTAACAATGAAATTAATATTACACACTTTTATTGCTATTAAGATCCTGAATTTTTTTATAATACCGATAAATTCATATGTAATATTACCCCACAAAAAGCCAATAAATAGAGAGCTCGATCCGAAAAATTATTTTGAACCGGAACAACAGATTAATATAACCCGAAGATCTGTGGCTGTCAAAGATAGAAAATTCCTATGGGATGACGGTATTATTCCGTATGAAATCCGAGACATATTCAATGGAACAGAACGCAAATTAATTAAACAAGCAATGAGACATTGGGAACAATCGACTTGCATAAAATTCGTTGAAAGAATTAAAGAAGCTCATGGTACTTACATACTGTTCACTAAATTAAACTGTGGGTAAGTTTAAGATTTTCGGTAGAAACAAAATAAAAATTCTACGATAATAAATAATTATCAATAAACTGGAATATCAGATGCTGTTCATTGATCGGCAAACGAAGCAAAAGAAGACAGTATATTAGTCTAGCTGATGGATGTGCTGAATTTGGAACGGTTGTTCACGAACTGGGCCATGCGATAGGTTTCTATCACGAACATAACCGTCTAGACCGTGATGATTATGTTCAAATAAATTATGATCATGTGGAAGATGGTAAATTTGAACAGTACTTTAATATTTTCTGCATTTAAACTGCGAGTTTGAATGCACGTAATGATGAGAACTATAGTGGGTGGCATAGAATAAAATACGATTATGGTTCTAGTCAACTTCAGTCTCGTTTGAAATCGCGTTGTTTCGCCCCCTATCGTACAATCTACTACTATTACTCAAGTTTTTTTTATTTTTCATAGGGTTCGAACTTGAATTCAGCAAACTACCTGCTAAAGACACAAGTACTTTAGGTCAACACTACGATTATGGTTCAATAATGCATTATAGATCATCAGCTTTCGCAACTAGCCCAAATATAGATACTATTGTTCCGTTACGAAAAATTAATGAAAGAATACCGGAAATTGGTCAGAGAAATGGACTCAGTAAGGGTGACATAGATGCGACAAATTTGCTGTATGATTGTCCAAGTTTGTATTTTTGTCCATATATATGATATATATTCATATATTAATCTTCCCCGACTGCCAAACTTTCTGATCAGAAAGTTGGTGTACATTAGTTGCAACCAACTTTCCCAAAAAGTTTGCGACTATCTACTGCCGCAACCTGTCATCAACTTTCTGAAAAAATTAAAGGCTACCTTACGTCAACTAATGTAATACCAACTTTTGCCACCAACTTTCTCTGAAAGTTGGCGACAGGTTGCCATTAACTTATGGAAATGCCAATTTTTCCGGCTAACTTGGCGACAAGTTGCTGCAGAAAATTTTCGCAAGCTTTACTATCAGGGTTATACTTGAAAAGTATGCTAATAAGTGACCACAGACGGCAGGTTAGCCGCTGCAGTTATAAAAGGCGTTTAAAATATGATGAAAAATTTTTTCACAAGATGATTCAATCAGTTACTTTAATATTTTTTCCACGCTACGTGCAGCTAAAAAATATTTTTTGCACAGCTAATGACGTCACATGTTTAGTTATGTTTAGCTGCCGCATAGCGGCGCTCAAGGTCATGCCCTTCGAGTATTTGTTACAAAAAGACATTTGTGGTTATTATAATTTTATTCTAACGTTGTTTCATGTAGAATGTGGCCAAACATTTTTTGAACCGAAACATGTGTTCAGTTTGTCAACGAATGCAGATGAATCACAAATTGATTTCGAATATTGTCAATGGACAATCCGAGCTGCCAGAGGCGAAAAAATAAAACTTTATATCACATCTTTATATTCTCACTATACTCCTAATTGTACAGTCGATTACTTGGAAATTCGAAATGGCTATCAGACTAATAGTACTGTCTTAGGTGCGTTTTTAATAATTTTCTATGAAAGTAATATCGATAACTGCTACATTTAAATATTTAATATATTTAATCTAGGACGTTTCTGTGGAGAAATTAAAACCGTCTCCTTAATTGCTGATGATTATGTGACGGTGACATTTATTGGAGTTCGTTATGGAAGTTATCGTCTTGGATTTTTAATTGAATACGAAACTGTTTGCGGCGGTTATGTATATCTAAAAAGTAATGATATTCATTATTTAGAATCGCCAAACTATCCGGAGTCATATAGAAGAAATAAAAAGTGCTTTTGGAATTTTATTGCACCAGAAGATCACAAAATATCAGTTGTGTTCGATTATTTCGATCTGGAAGACAACAGAAGTTGTACAAATGATTTTTTTGAAATACGCGATGGTGATTATTTTGACGCACCACTCATTGGAATTTACTGCGGCAACAAAGAAAATTTGAACATAACTTCTTCGGGGGAAAAACTTGTTTTAATATTTGTCAGCAATAAATCGAAAGAAGCGGGCGGTTTTTCGGCAACTATTTCTGCGCAGCCAAATTGAATTTAATTATAAAAATAAAAATTCTCATAATTGTTTCCACTACTCTACATTTTGGCGTACCATTAATATATATACTTTTAGATACTATAGAAATCTTATGATATTATTGTTATGTACTAAATTGAAAAATAAAAAATTAACAATATTATGATGAAATTTAAAAAAAAAAAAAATTGTAATACTGTTCAGGAATATTTTTATGAATTTTTCAAGCAAAAAATAATTTGAGTTGAAAACTTTGCTGGTTTAAAGAATATTTGTGACAGACATTTGAAATCTGCGACATTTAGCGCCTATAGCCGGCAGCTAAAAATATTTGATAAGATATAGCTGGTAAAAAAGATACCTAATCGCTCTAATAATGACGTCATCATCGGATCAAAAAATATTTTTTGGTTACATGTGCGATAGCAAACGACCAAAAAATATCGAAGTAACTTAACGAGCCATCTTGTGACAAAATTTATCATCATTTTAATTCGTCCACTTACCGACTTTTCTCTACTTTTCAACAAATACTCAAAACAATCTTACCAAATAAATAAACGCGGATTTATAACCTGCCATTTATAGGCACTAACTGTAGTACATTTCAAATATCTGTCACAAAAACTAATGTATTTATCTAGTACAATCGAGTCTAAGACGCTCGCACTCGATAGATAAACTACTATTTTGACTTCTTATAAAGAGCTTTTCAGAAATTAGGTCTAGAAATTAAAATTTTTTCTACTTTTGAATTAAATTAAAATTCAAAAAAAGATCAACTCTAAGTTCGAATTGTCTTAAATTTTCGAGTTCACAATTATGAATTTTTTAACTTCCCGCTAAGAAAATCGAAAATTTTCAAAAAAAAAAGGAAGTAATTGGTTTCGGTCCGATTTTCAAAAATCGAGTTTTCATCAGATGTCAACGTTTTAAGGACCTAGGAAGCTATTCTGATTATTCCCGGATGGACGTCCGCGCGCGTGTATGTGTGTGGGCGTGTGTGCATGTAAACTTTTTTTGTCCGACGATATCTTTGGAACAAATCAACCGACTTGAATGTACTTGGTGGCAATCAAAAGGGCTGACCAAAACTTAGAATTGATTAGATTTGGGGGTAGATCGGTCATGTAGTTTACGAGTTATACGAAGAATAAAAATAAAAACAAGACCCTTCTACTAGAGTAACCTTTAGCGGGGGTGATTATTTTAAATATAATTTCTGTCACTCAGGCCTTATTACCCGCGGGTACCTTAGTCACTAATTTATTATTTTATATCTTAATGAACCCATTGCTCAAAGTCTATTATACAGATAAAAGTAAAAGCGCACTATTTTTAATTGTTGACAATTTCTGACTGTAATTTCATCAACGAAATTTTTTATTACTTCAAATAAATCCCATTATGAAATGAAAGTATTGTTTCATGAAAATTAAAGCTTTCTTAGGGTTTAAAGAAACTTATTTTATTCCTGAGCCAAATTTTCTAACAGTCGGTTAAATATATATAAAAAGATTTTAAAAAATTATTAGAGAAGACAAAAATGTTCCCGAGCAATCATAAAAATACGCTGTTAAAATGTCTACAAGTTAATTTTTTTATCAAAGTTAATTTTAATTAATTTTTTTTAATTGACATCATTTTTTTTTGTCACTGATTATTAACTGATTGTGATAAGTGCCGGATACTGAGGTAGTTAAATAGTTTAAAAGCGACGGTAAAACGCAATTGAGTGTTTCGAAATTTAGTAGGTGTAAAGCTAATAATTCAAAATCATAGTTACAAACTATTTTGTTTAGTCTTATCGAAGATGAAATTACCGCACGTTCTTATCGTTATTCAAGTACTATATTTTATAGTAACAACGATAAATTCACATCTAATTTCACGAGATAAGTTAATAAATAATGAGTTTAATTGGACAAATAATTTTGAACCGGAACGAATTCATAGAACCCAAAGGTCATTAGTTGTTAGAGGAAGACAATTTCTATGGAATAATGGTATTATTCCATATGAAATCCAAGATATATTTGATGGAGCAGTACGTAGATTATTTGAGCAAGCAATGAGACACTGGGAACAATCGACTTGTATTCATTTTGTTAAAAGAATTAAGGGAATTCATAAAAATTATATAGTTTTTACAAAATCAGAATGCGGGTAAGTGTTATGTTAGCTGTTACACACTGATAATTTAATAGTCGAACCGTGAAATCGTAATTTATCAGTACGACGCATTATACTTTTAAAATTGCCGGCATTGATACTAGAAGTTTTGACGCAGGATAATTTCTGACTGATAGCGTGGCGAGAAATTATCCTCTTTTATAGGTGCCGCGACTATTAAACCACGGACACTTAAACCCATCGATAGTTCAACTTAGCGACATTTCAATCTGGCGACAAAATATCCGCGATAAAATGTCCGAAGAAAAAATAATTCATGGTTTTCGATAAACGGGTACTGTACCATTCCAAGCATATGGGTTGACCTATTTCCAAAATAATATCCACCCAAAATCTGTGAAAAAAGGGCACAGTAGGATTTCAAGCATATGTGTTGTTGCGGATGTTTTTTCGTTTTTATATGATACTGTAAATGTTAAAATTTATAAGTTTTCGTTTACATATTTGAATATTGTTTGGTTTCATCGTTTTCAGTTGAAATGTCGCGGTTGAATTGTCTTCGGTTAAAATGTTACAAAACCCTTTTATATATAAAAATATGAGTAATTCAACGAAGAAATCAATGGATTGCAAATCATATTGCTTTTGAAATTATTTATCAGATGCTGTTCGTTCGTTGGTAAAAACCAATATGGACCACAATCAATAAGCATAATGGAGCAATGCAGCAATTTTGGTACTATTTTACATGAATTGGGGCATGCTATCGGGTTTTACCACGAGCATACACGTTACGATCGCGATCAGTATATTCATGTTTTCCTAGATAATGTTCGAAAAGGTACTATTTATAATAATGACTTCTTAAACATCATATGTCATTTCAACAGGCTATATAAATTGAGATAAATTTTGAATATCAACAGAAAATAAAGATAAATTCAATAAAATGCCAGAAGAATTCACAAGTACCTTGGGGCAACCTTATAATTATGATTCCATAATGCATTACTCAGCATTTGCTTTTGCAAGCAATAAGTTCCGTAGAACCATTGAACCAACACGTAAAATAAATGGCAGGACACCGACTATTGGTCAGAGAATTGACCTCAGTGCCGGTGATATTGCTGCTGCTAATGTGCTGTACAGTTGTTCTGGTTTGTAATTTAACTATTACGTATTTTTAGTTAATCTTGTTATTGTTAATCATTCATTTGTAATCAAAATATTAATAAACAGCATATGGTGGATCATTTTTTGAGCCTTGCGATATGATTATCCCGCCAATACATCCAGATAAGTCACCAAAAGATTCCGATAAATGCAAATGGACAATCAGAGCTGCTGAAGGTGAACGAATAAAGGTCACACTTACATCATGGGATATTAAAGAGACTCCCAATTGTACAGCGGAGTATGTGGAAATAAAAAATGGCTACCGGGCAAATAGTCCTGTCTTAGGTAAACTATCAAATCTTTATGATATGAACGACATATATTATTATTGAAAGTACATTTTGTTTAGCTCGCATATGTGGTGAAGATAAAACAGTTATTCGAACGGCACGTAATTTTGTATCAGTAACATATGCTAGGAATCATTATGAAAATTATCACCTAGGATTTATATTGAAATACGAGACTATTTGCGGCGGCGATATTAATTTAAGAAGTAATGATACTTATTACTTAGAGTCACCAAATTATCCAGAGTTATACAAACCGTATAAACAGTGCCATTGGAATATAAAAGCTCCTTACAAGCATTATATAGTAATTAAATTTAATTACTTTGAACTTGAAGAAAGTACTGGTTGTAAAAATGATTTTGTAAAAGTACGAGAGGGTGGAAATAAAAATGCGCCAATTATTGGAACGTACTGCGGTGAAAATGACAACTTGGAAGTAGCTTCTCTGATGAGAAAAATTTTTCTAACGTTTGTTTCCAATGGATGGAAAGAAGCGGGAGGTTTTTCTGCCGCTATTTCTGCGAAACCAATCAACAATGAAATTAGCCACTTGAATAGTTCACATACTACTGCATTACATTAGCCGGCAATAAGTTTAATCAAGTTTTTGTTGGTTCATAATTTAACGTTACGATGAAGAAATAAATTTAAAAAATAAATTTGTCGACAAAGTTCATTGTTATCTTAATTGTTTAATGTATTAATACCTTATCCTAAAAACCAATTATTTTAAATTATAAAACTATTGTTAGCAGTAATTCGTCCCAAAAATAATAAAAACTTTAACAATCTGCGTCACACAATTTTATATATAATTAAACTGTTAAACATAAACTTTACTTTCAAATAAAACATTTAAACGCAAATTATCGACAGTTTGATTCGAAGTTCATAACAAAATTCCCCAAAGTATTTTTATATTTATATAAATTAAAACTAACATCACTTGAAAAAAATTATTATCTATTGACAGCGTAGAAAAAAAAATATTCGAAAATATGTAGCAATAGTTATATTACTTTTCGACTAATAAACTGCAAGTATTCGTGAGGTTATCACTTTTAATCCTCGTTAATCATATTTTCTACGCAGGATAGCTACAAAGTTATATTAAACCTGTGCTTCGTTTGATATCATCAAAGATGAAATTTATACTGCATGTTTTTATTGTTGTTCAAGTACTATATTTTATAGTAACAACAATAAATTCACATATAATATCACGACATGATATGTTACTAAATAATGAGTTTGGTCCGAGTAATAATTTTGAACCAGGGCGAGGGATTCATAGAACCCGAAGATCGTTGGCTGTCAAAGATAGAAAATTCCTATGGGATGACGGTATTATTCCATATGAAATTCAAGACATATTCAATGGAGCCCAATGCAAATTAATTAACGAAGCAATGAGACACTGGGAACAATCGACTTGTATTAATTTTATCAAAAGAATTAAAGGAGTTCATAAAAATTATATAGTTTTCACTAAATTAGACTGCGGGTAAGTTTCATAATTTAGCTTTTACACCCTGATATTTTATATTACAGTAATGTTTTATTCTATACCACGCATTATACTTTTTAAATATTTTGCATTGATACTACACGGAGAAAAAAAATAGGTGATTGTCCTATGTTGCATAGTAATATCTCCTATGTTCGCATAGGAATTTTTACTATGCTAACATAGGGAAATTTAGTATACAACATAAGAGAATTTACTATGTAGCATAGGAAAATTTACTGTGTCAACATAGGGATAATTCCTATGTATATAAAATTTTAAAAAAGATGATTTTCTTATTTCCTTTCATATTCATTAGTTGGCTTACAAAAACTTACTTAAGGCATTTCGGTTTGTAAACGTCTTAGTTACACCAACTCTGAATTTGAATTTTTGAATTTTAAAAAATAAAAAAATTTCATCCTTTTATAATTTTTTAAACACAAAAACTTTTCCTATGTTATCATAGAAACGATTCCTATGTTAATATAAAAATAATTTCTATGTTTGACCTATGAAAAATTACTGTGGTAACACAAGAATAATTACTATGCTGACGTAGGGATGTTTTCTATGTTGACACAGTTACTTTTACTATGTTAACATAGAATTTTTTTCCTATGTTTACATCAAAAAAATTCCTATGTCTACATAGTAACAGTTAATATGCCAACATAGGAAAAATTACTGTTTTTTTTCTCGGTGTAGACGTTTTATCTTATACTTGGTAGTTTATTAGAACGATATGAATATTTAAAAGATTACGATAAAAAAATTTGATTCTGAAAGGAATGAAATCGAGTCAGAAAGTGATCTAGAAGGCAGAAACTGACGAGTTTCTTCCCCAGGAAAGAACGAACTGGGCAGTGAATCCACTGTATTGTATACCGTTGAAAAAAAATTGTTAATAAATTTTTCATCAGATGCTGCTCACATGTTGGTAAAAATCAGTATGGACCCCAATCAATTAGTATTGCTGACCAATGCAGCGTTTTTGGTACTATTGTACATGAATTGGGACATGTAATTGGGCTCTACCACGAGCATTCACGTCCGAATCGCGATAGCTATATTGAGGTTTTTCTAAATAACGTTCAAAAAGGTACTATTTATAATAATAATCTAAAACACAATGTTCTTTTAATAAACTGTAAATTACGATGAATTTTGAAAATCAACAGGGAATGAAGATAAATTTCGTAAATTGTCATTAGAAACTACAAGTACGTTGGGTCTACCTTATGATTATAATTCCATAATGCATTACCCAGAATTTGCTTATGCAAAAAGTAAGCTTCGCAAAACCATTGAACCAACACGTAAAATAAATGGGATTACACCGAACATTGGTCAGAGAAATGCCCTAAGTACCGGTGACATTATTGCTACAAAGTTGCTGTATAATTGTTCTGGTTTGTAGTTTAAATACTACGTATTTCTTAAAATCTTGTGATTTTTCATCATTGAAATGTTAATTAAACTTTGGTAAATCGGTACATCGGGTTTGTAGCACATGGCGGGTCATTTTTTGAGTCTTACGACAGGATTATCCCGCCAATACGCCCAGATCTTTCACCAAAAGACTTCGATAAATGCAGATGGACAATCAGAGCTGCTGAAGGTGAACGAATAAAGGTCACACTAACATCATGGGATATTAAAGAGACTCCCAATTGTACAGCGGAGTATGTGGAAATAAAAAATGGCTACCAGGCAAATAATCCTGTCTTAGGTAAGCTATCGAATCTCAACCCGTCAGCACTCACATTATGAGCATTTTGCTCACGCTCGATTTAAAGCAATGATAACTTTTTTTTTTCAAATGGAAAGGGTAGATAAAATTTTTTCTACCTTCGAGTAATTTTATCTATTCCCAAATTATAAACTTTTGAACTGCCTTAATATTATATGTAATTTATAAAAAAATATTTTTCTCATGCGCATCGGAAATTGTGAACATTCTTCTCATCACGGGATTATAGTTGTTACAAAAAAAGATTTACGTTCGGTAACGTTCGGGCCAGTTTGTGTGACTTAGAAAGTGAATAGCTGTTCGGCAACACTCGGTATACTTCGTAACATTTAAACTTATCATCCGTTACAAGTATGCTGAAGCCCACGAGATGTTAGACGCATGCACATAAAGCGTAAGCAAATCTGTCATCACGAGAGTAAAAATTACCGGAAAGCTTACGTGAGTGCTGACGGGTTAATGATATGAACGATGTCTATTATTATTGAAAGTACATTTTGTTTAGCTCGCATGTGTGGTAAAGATAAAACAGTTATTGTAACGGCTAGTAATTTTGTATCAGTAACATATGCTAGGACTCGTTATGAAAATTATCACCTGGGATTTATATTGAAATACGAGACTATTTGCGGCGGCGATATTTATTTAGAAAGCAATGATACTCATTACTTAGAATCGCCAAATTATCCAGGGTCATATGAACCGAATAAACAGTGCCATTGGCTCATCAAGGCTCCTCGCAAAAATTCTATAGTAATTAAATTTAATTACTTTGAACTTGAAGAAAGCACAGGTTGCAAAAACGACTTTTTGGAAGTACAAGAGGCTGGAAGTAAAGAAGCGCCAATTATTGGAATTTACTGCGGTAAGAAAGACCATTTAGAAATAGCTGTTATGAGTAGAATTTTTCTGACGTTTGTTTCCAATAAATCGAAAGAAGCGGGAGGTTTTTCCGCTGCTATTTCTGCGAAACCTGATAACAGTAATGGTCTAACCGTTTGAACAGTTTAATAATATTAAACTATATTCGGTAGCAATAAGTTGAATCAGTTTTTTGTTCGTTTTTTTCATTCAACGTTTCAATGAATCGATGAATTGAAAGAAACGCTTGTTAATAAAGTTCATTGTTATCTTTATTGTTTAATTTACTTATACTTTATCCTTTAAGAATCCACTTTTTCATTACTATAGAATTATTGCTAACAATGACTCGTTACAATCATACTAAAAACGTCAAATGATCTGTGTCACATAATTAGACTGTCAAAAGTAAACTTAAAATTTGAAATAATAATTTATACGCGGGTTATCAAAAGTTCAATTTGGAATTTATCACAAAATTTCCCAAAGTCTTTCTATCATATGATATACTGCTATTATTACTTTCGAAATGTTTTCGATCGATGTCGACTCAGTTTATGAAAAAAATGAATGACAGTTTAAAAACATTTAATATTTTAGCCAACGTAGGAAAAATATTCGAAAATTAGATAGACTTCATGTATGTACGTTATTCGAGGATTCGAAATAAATATTTTAAATGAAGAGCGATGTTTCTTGACTAAAGCTATTAAGAATACAGGTAAGAGAGCATGGAATTATGAAGGAATATTATAATTGACTAATAGAAAATAGTTTTCTGTCAAAAACCCATAAAAAAAATATCGGTCATTTAATTATAATTTAGATATTTTTGGTTCAACAAAACCAAGTGTTCCCGATTAATATTCATCGTATTTTTGTCAAAATACAATATACCCCCGGACCAAAAATATTTTTTTTTCTTTTTATTAAATTCCTTAACAACTTTATTTTTCGTTTTCTTCAATTAATTTTATGATAAATTATTACGCTTCAATAAATTTCTATTTCTAAACTCACAGCAATTAAATTCTCTTAACTAATCATATCGGCTACATCCTGTAATTTAATGTCTACATTAAACGGTTGAAAGAAAAAACATCAGTTCCAAGACAAATAGATTGGGCTAAAGTTCATTTTTTGGTTAAATTACGGCTGTAAATAATTTTTGACGAGTTCTTTGTTCAGTAACACTGACAATGAAATTAATATTACACACTTTCATTGCTATTAAAGTCCTGAATTTTTTGATAATAATGATAAATTCACATGTAATATTACCCCGCGAAGAGCCAATAAATAGAGAGCTCGATCCGACAAATTATTTTGAATCGGGACAGCGAATTAATATAACCCGAAGATCTGTGGCTGTCAAAGATAGAAAATTCCTATGGGATGACGGTATTATTCCGTATGAAATCCGAGACATATTCAATGGAACAGAACGCAAATTATTGAAGCGAGCAATGAGACACTGGGAACAATCCACTTGTATAAAATTCGTTAGAAGAATCAGAAGAGTTCATGATTCTTATTTACTGTTCACTAAAATGAGCTGCGGGTGAGTCAAAGATTTTTGGTACAGAGAAAATAAAAATTCTAAAATTTCAAATGGTTATAAATAAGTTCGAATTATCAGATGCTGTGCAGTGGTCGGCAAACGCGGCAAAGGAGGCATTCCAATCAGTATTGATGATGGATGTGCTAAATTTGGAACGGTTATTCACGAACTGGGCCATGCGATAGGTTTCTATCATGAGCATAATCGTCCAGACCGTGATGATTATGTGGAAATAAATTATGGTATCATTGACAAAGGTTAACTGAGCCCCTGAATTTTTATCAGTGAGTAAATAAATTGATTAAGAATATCAACTAATTGCTGGTTCGTACAAAAACCTGTAGGTAGCGAATACAATTATAAAAAAGTATCAGCGAGGAATGTAGATACTTTAAACCAGTCTTATGATTATTTTTCGATAATGCATTATCCATCACTAGCAATAGTAAACAATGCTAATATCAAGACCATTATACCCAAAATAAAAATCGACGGCCGAATACCGCATATAGGTCAGAGAATCGCCCTAAGTACCGGTGACATTACTGCTGCAAAGACGCTATACAATTGTTCTGGTATGTAATTTAAACACTACGGTTTTTTTAAAAGCTTGTGATTTTTTATCATTGACTTGTTATTTAAACATTGGTAATCGGTTTATCGGAATGGTAGCACATGGTGGATCATTTTTTGAGCCTTGCGATATGATTATCCCGCCAATACATCCAGATAAGTCACCAAAAGATTCCGATAAATGCAAATGGACAATCAGAGCTGCTGAAGGTGAACGAATAAAGGTCACACTAACATCATGGGATATTAAAGAGACTCCCAATTGTACAGCGGAGTATGTGGAAATAAAAAATGGCTACCAGGCAAATAGTCCTGTCTTAGGTAAACTATCAAATCTTTATGATATGAACGACATCTATTATTATTGAAAGTACATTTTGTTTAGCTCGCATATGTGGTGAAGATAAAACAGTTATTCGAACGGCACGTAATTTTGTATCAGTAACATATGCTAGGAATCATTATGAAAATTATCACCTGGGATTTATATTGAAATACGAGACTATTTGCGGCGGCGATATTAATTTAAGAAGTAATGATACTTATTACTTAGAGTCACCAAATTATCCAGAGTTATACAAACCGTATAAACAGTGCCATTGGAATATAAAAGCTCCTTACAAGCATTATATACTAATTAAATTTAATTACTTTGAACTTGAAGAAAGTACTGGTTGTAAAAATGATTTTGTAAAAGTACGAGAGGGTGGAAATAAAAATGCGCCAATTATTGGAACGTACTGCGGTGAAAATGACAACTTGGAAGTAGCTTCTCTGATGAGAAGAATTTTTCTAACGTTTGTTTCCAATGGATGGAAAGAAGCGGGAGGTTTTTCTGCCACTATTTCTGCGATACCCATTAATAATAATAATAATAATAATGATTCAACTTCTTAAATAGTTTTCAAATATTGAACTCTACTCATTAGCAATAAGTTTATAAATAAAGTTTATTGTTCTCTTTACTGTTAAATGTATTTATACTTTGTTCTACAAAAACCCACTACTTCATCATAACACGCCTAATGAAAGTGATAACACCTCCCACCTTAACGAAGTAAATATTTTTATCTTTACATTTGGAAGATGTATATTCTATTCTGTTATCGGGAATGGTAACCATTTTTATTCGAGATCATAATTATTACTATTTAGATGGTAATTATTACTTCCGGAAATGATAAATATTACAATACGCGAAAAAAATGGTTATCTGAAAGCATGGTACAATATAACTCCCTCAACTCGGCATGAATAGTCTACGAAGCAAAAATTTTTCGGAAGTTCCGAGTCAACACCCCTCCCTTCCTTCAATAGTAAACTATGGCGCATGCCCTCTTACATCTACATATATGATACACACATATATATAGACTGATATATAGAAATATATATCAACGAGTGGGAGACAGCATAGCTCGTAGTGGGGATAAAAATTAAGGGGAAGTTTCGAATTAATGGAGTTCGACTGTAATGATTACCATTATCACATACAATATGATAATTATTCCCTGTTGCAAGATGGTAACAGTTCTCTTTTTTTTTGGCGAGAATATAATAAAAACTTCCTTAAAAATTTGCGCCTTACAATATTTATATGATAAACTGTCAAAAAAACTTTAGCTCTAGAATAAAATTTTTCAACGCAGGTTATTAAAAGTTTTATTGGAAACTTATCACTAAATTCTTCCAAGTGGTTCTATAACAGGATATACTATTATTATTATTATTTTGAAAAAAAATTTGTTTTTTAACGATGCAATATATAAAAAAACTTTAATGACACTTTGAAAAACATTGCTATCAAAGTAAAAAATATCAATTTTTTATCGTTTTTAGTTAACTTTAGTTTTTAATTTTCGGTTAATAAGTACTTGTTATTTCTGGCCTCGGAGCAATTAAATTCTTTTAGCTAATCATCAACCCCCCACCCCCTTAATTTAGTATATATACTGAACGGATGATAAATGAAAATCAGTACCGAGGCAGACAGTTTGAACTACAGTTCAGTTTTTGATTAAATTACGGCTGTAAATAATTTTTGACGAGTTGTTTGATCGGTAACACTAACAATGAAATTAACATCACACATTTTAATTATTATTCAAGCACTGAATTTTTTGATACTAACGATAAATCCATATGCTATATCACCCCACAAAGAGTCAATAAATAGAGAGCTCGATCCGACAAATTATTTTGAACCGGGACAACAGATTAATATAACCCGAAGATCTCTGGCTGTCAAAGATAAAATATTCCTATGGGATGACGGTATTATTCCGTATGAAATCCGAGACATATTCAATGGAACAGAACGCAAATTAATTAAACAAGCAATGAGACACTGGGAACAATCGACTTGCATTAATTTTGTGGAAAGAAACAAAAGAGATGATGATTCTTATTTACTGTTCACTAAATTAGGCTGCGGGTAAGTTTGAGATTTTAAATGAAAAGAAATTAGAAATTCTACAGGTACAAATAATCATGAATAAACTGGAATCATCATTAGGTGCTGTTCAGTAATTGGCAGACAAGGTATTAGAAAAAATCCTATTAGTATAGACGATGGATGTGCTGAATTTGGAACGGTTCTTCACGAACTGGGCCATGCGATAGGTTTCTATCATGAACAAAACCGTCCAGATCGTGATGATTATGTTGAAATAAATCAGGATGCTATTCAAAAAGGTTAAATCAGTGCCCCTGAATTCGGGGGGATACGGGCAGGAGGGCGGGAGCATCTCCAAAATTTTACCAAATGTATTTCATTTTTTAAATTCCAAAACCACTTTTGTAAATTTAATTGAGCATTGTTTTGAGTTTTTTTTACTGTTTTTGAAAAATTTTGTTTATGCACTATAGATAAAAAAATAGTATGAAATCAAAGTCATTTTTTTTATCAATTGACAATAAAATTACTTTTAGTGTCGAATTGCTTCAGATGTAATGAATCAACTTGAAAATATTAACAATTTTCATAATTTCGAAATTAATTTAACAGTTTTTTAATACATTACTTTTATTTTAAACAATATATAACTGATTTTTTCCTTTGCATTCAATAATTATCTGAAATGTAATTTTTCTTCATGTAAATTACTTATAAGAAAATTTAATTTAATGAAATTTATTTGATTTCTAGAAATTTTTGCCACCTTTTTTTAACGGAAGCTGAAAATTTTTTTTATTCACTATAAATATAAAAAAAAAAGACTTCGTACTTCAGTCCCCGAAAAGTAATTTCTTAAGTAGCTCGTTTTGCCCCCCCCCCTCCGTCACCCCTATATCAGTGGATTAATAATATTGATAAAAAAAAGAAACTAATTACATGTTCATTCACAAATTTGTAGGTTTTGAATTTAAATTTGAAACAGTTGATGCGATTGATGGAAATTCTATGAATCAGCCTTACGATTACTTATCGATAATGCATTATCCACCGTTCGCATTAACCAACGAACCAAATACCAAAACCATTGTACCAAAACGAAAAATTGACGGACAAATACCAGAAATTGGTCAGAGGATAGGAATCAGTAGCGGTGATATTACTGCGACAAATTTATTGTACAATTGTCCAAGTGTGTATTTTTATTACTTTATGTCTGTATAACGCATTTAGTCGCGGTACGAACTCTATACTGTAAATACGGGCAAATTAGAGCAAAAGTATATTAACCAGAGTCAAAAAATATTAATTTTGAAAATCTAAAGTATTTTTGTTTTATGTTTAGTATGCGGAGGTACATTGTTTGAAGCTAAGGGTATTTTCAGTACACCATTAAAACTAAATAATTCGAAGAAAGATTTTGAGTATTGTCAGTGGACAATCAGGGCTGCTCAAGGTGAAAAAATTAAACTCGCCATCACACTACTGAATATTAACAAGACTCCTAATTGCTTAACTGATTACTTGGAAATTCGTAATGGCTACCAGACCGATAGTACTGTCGTAGGTGCGTTTTTGACAGTATTCAGTGAGAATAATATCAATCGATGTTACAATTGAATATATAATGTGTTATATTTAGGTCGTTACTGTGGAGATGTTGGACCGGTCACTACTATTGCGAGTAATTTTGTATTCGTAACATTACTGAGATCTCCATTTCAAAACCATCGTCCAGGTTTTATATTGGAATACCAGACTGTTTGCGGCGGTGATATTCATTTAGAAAGTAATGATACTTATTATTTAGAATCACCAAATTATCCAGAATCATACGATCCGAATAAACAGTGCCATTGGCTCATCAAGGCTCCTTACAAGCATTATATAGTAATTAAATTTAATTACTTTGAACTTGAAGAAAGTACTGGTTGTAAAAATGATTTTTTGGATGTACGAGCGGCTGGAAATGAAAATGCGCCAATTATTGGAAGTTACTGTGGTAGAAAAGACCGATTAGAAATAGCTACTATGATGAATAGTATTGTCTTAACGTTTGTTTCCAATGGATCGAAAGAAGCGGGAGGTTTTTCTGCCGCTATTTCTGTGAAACCAATCAACAATGATAATTGGTCGCTTGAATAGTTTGTATGGTATGAAAAAAATTTATATAATAAAAATACATGCTATTATATAAAAAATATAAAAAGCTAACTTTTTACCGATTTTCATAAATATTTTATATAGTTCACATGTAATTTGAATATATTGAGGATATATATTATAATATATCGAAAATTCGTTTAGGAAAATGTAAAAAACATATATATTAAATATATATATATAATAAAAATATATATTTAATATGTTTTTTTTTTAATATTTTCATGCATGTATTTTTCATATATTCTAAGATATATATTTAATATATTCAAGTTTCATTTAAAATATATATGAAAATCGGGCAGAAGTTAACTATTAAAAATATATTTTCTATCCATATTTCATATATATTGATATACTTTTTTTTTCATAAATTTTTTTCATGTGGGTAATGCATGATATTTTTCAGCAATAAGTTTAATTAATTTTTTGTTTGTTCGTAATTTAACGTTACAATGAGTCGATAAATTTAAAAAATAAGTTTGTTAGTAAAGTTCATTGTTATCTTTGCTGGTAAATGTATTTATACTTTAACCGTCAAAAATCAATTATTTTATTATTATCGAATAATTGTCAGCAATAAATGATCATGAGAATAAGAAAACCTTCTAACAAGCATCCAATTGTTTTTATAATTAAACCGTAAAAAATAAAGTTTAATGATGAAATAACATTTTTAAACGCAGGTTATTAAAAGTTTCATTAGAAATTTATTACAAAATTTCCCCTAGTATTTTTATAACTGACTTTTGTTTTATTGCCTGTAATTCATCGGTAGTTAATAAAAAAGGACTACTCCCTAATAGCTTTTTGAAATTATGATTTATATTTTTCTTCTGATTAAATATACACAACACTACAAAATTATCAGTATATATATATATCAATTAATTAATTATTATTAACTCTATTTCTTTTTACTTTTCTCTTTAATTTCTTTATTGCTTTTCGCTATGGTCACTTAATGTCTAATACGATTCGTATATATTGCGAATCTTATTGACTTATCACAGAATAAAAATTATATATATTTATTTAGTTCATAATTAGTAAAAAAAAAATTGTTATAAATTATAATTGTAGAAAAAAATAAAATTTTAATTAATAATAATTAATAAATTTACAATCATCTTTATAATTATACAATAAATCTTAATCCTACAAATTATATATATATATATATATATATATATATATATATATATATATATATATATATATATATATATATATATATATATTAGAGTGTCTTAAAAAATCGACTTTTTTTTTTTTCGAAAAACATTGAAGAATCGACAGAGTATCTCTAGACAAAGACCCTGTTAAAATATGAGACCTTAATATTAATATTTAAAGGTGGCGATTCACGATTTTCTATTTTCTATTTAAATAACATGGGGAAAAAAAAATTATAAGTTTGGAATTTTATACCTCGGCGAGGTATAAAACCGGCGAAACTATCGGACTTATCAAAAAAATTAATCAATACTAATGTGTAGGAAATAAAATTGTCTACAAAAAAAATTCTATAACATTTTGTGATAAGTCCGATAGTTTCACCGGAAAAGTAAAATGATCTTGAAATTTACTCTAACTTGACTTCGAGCTCGGATAACTTTTGAACGGATGGATTTATCAAAAAATGATAAAAGACTTTTTTTGTAGAGCGTTTAATTCTCGATAAAAATATGTCCTGAATTTAGCTGTTCAATAAGTTATCGCCGAGGTATAAAATTCCAAACTTATAATTTTTTTTTCCCCATGTTATTTAAATAGAAAATAGAAAATCGTGAATCGCCACCTTTAAATATTAATATTAAGGTCTCATATTTTAACAGGGTCTTTGTCTAGAGATACTCTGTCGATTCTTCAATGTTCTTCGAAAAAAAAAAGAAGTCGATTTTTTGAGACACTCTAATATATATATATGTCTTATTAGACTGCGCTAAATAAAATGAATATTTGTTTTTTGTTCTATACGGAAATTATATTGTATGTAACACAAAAAATAATTGGGTAATAATTTGAGCCTTCCAATTTAATTACAAAGCGCGTACTCGTTTCAATAAAATTTTCCATTGAAATAACATGAGAAAAATTTGTATTATTTTCCTGAAATCAATTTTTTCAATCAAAATATGCTATTTAATAATTTTTTAATCTCTTATTTAAAATAATATAGGTTTTTACAAATTAATTCTATTGAAAAAATACTGAAAAACACTTTTCGTGAAAAAGTAATTTTGGAACGGTTAGATTTATCAAAAAATTATAAGAGATCTTTTTTGTAGAGCATTCGATTCTCTACAAATGTACGTTATGGTCCATTAACAAGTAATAAGATCCCAAAGTTAAAAAAAAAATTTTCCCATGTTATTTGAAAAGAAGATTTTATTTAAGCGAGCGCGCGTTTCGTAATTGAGTTGAAGGGTCCATCTTGGTACCAAATTTTTTTTTGTTACAGTCAACGTAATTTTTGTATGGCCCCGAAAAAAAAATATTCATTTTATCTGACGAAGTCTAATATGTACATATTATATATATAGAGAATAATTTAAAATCAATAGTCGTAGTTAAGATTTGATCAGATTAGATCAATTGCAACCCGAGGAAGTATAAATTATATAAAAAATCAATTGTTCAAATATTAGAGGTCATATCATGTGAAAGATGAAAATTTTTGATATGTATATACATAATATGTATACAGACCGCTACTTGTTAATTAAAATCGAGCAATAGCTTATTTGGAGGAAATTTTGAATATTTTGTGTGCTGAATTATCAATAAATTGATTAAATATAAATCAATATTCTGAGCAGTTAATCATCGTTTTTAATCTCATGAATTTAACGTCTGTAAATTTGCAACAGCAATCGCGTTGATAGAAAACTTACGTGAAAAAATGTGTCTAGAGTTTCAACAACAAATTTTATTACTAGAATTTTTATTTCACATAATTTTACGATAATTCAAATTTTATTTCAATAAAAATGATATTTACGTCAAGAGAAGAATTAACGATTTTAAATACGACATTTACTTTTTACAGAAAATCGTACTGTGGAAAATTCTAAATTTCATAACAAATCGAAAAATAATTAACTTGTTACGTCTTGAAAAAGTAGCGGTCTTGGAAAACTTTTTTCTTTTATTTGTTATTTAAAATATTAAAGTCATTCTCAGACAGTGCCCCCCCCCCTTTTTAAAAATATTAAATGACGAACTGTCACAAGAGTATTAAAACTTTATTAATTATTTTTAGAAAAATTAAAGCATTAATTGGAAAAAAAGACAGTAACGCAGTTACAATTACTCTGAGATATAGATTTTAAAAAAAATTACTTACAGTTGTTATTAATTAAGAGTTAAAAGACTAAAAAATTTGACATGAAAATTTTACTCCAGTCATTTTCCATTTCGTTTAACTCCTAATTGAAATAAAGTGTAAATATTTTTTTTTAAATCCATGTCCCGGCGAAATTGTAACTGCATTGTCCTTTTTTCAATTAATAGCTTAATTTTTTTTTAAATTAATTATCAAAATTTGAATACTTCACTGTCTGAAAATGGTCTTGAAATTATTTTTCAACCTTAAGACACTGAATTGCATGGTAGACACGCGTACTTATTACCCTAGACTATAATCTAGGCAGTGATTAAATAATATCGATATATTAATAACTATTAATCATGCATTAATAAAACTTAAAGATGAATCTTATAAAATATATACAAGTCTCAATTGCACAGATAAAATCCGCGCAAATAGAAGTCGAAAAAAATAAAATAAAAAAATTTTATTTGTTCGGTTCCTTGATCGAACAAAGAACTGAAACAAAGAGTAAGTTTGTTTCAAAGAGATTCACTGGCGCCCAAGTTCCGGGTCTTGAGGATTAATGGAGCCACTTTTGCTGGAACCACTTCCGTCTCTACTGGGACCGAAGCCATTTGCCATGCGTTGATAGTGCGGCTTCCATGCACTCAATGGTCGCGTGTAATCCAAGTGGTCGTACTCTAGCTCCGCATTGTTTTGTTTTATTTCATCGTAAAGATGTTCAGGGCCTTTTTTGCTGTCCATTTCATCAATACTGTGGTAAACATTAACATTAGGGTTACCCAAATCAGCGTCTTTATTTTTCAAAGAGGCTTGATGGTCATACTGTATCCCATAGGCGCCTTTACTGCTGTCATTGTCGTCCTCGTCTCCATAACAACTCGCACCTGTTCCATTTAATCCTAATCCTAACCCTAACCCTAATTTAGCTTTTTCACTGTTAATACTTTTAGTCCCTAAATTATTTCTAATTAATCCATTATTTAAGAGCATTGTCGCGTCATCAGTGCGAGGAGAATTTGGTTGACATGAGTAAACAGGATTGTCAAAATGGTTACGGTCTGGAGGAGTTACGGGTTCGGCAACGTACTGAACCTGGACCATTTCCATTTTGAGGTTCGCCACGCGACGTCGGTGGTACATCCAGGCGGCGAGAGTCGCGGCAATTACGATTATCGCGGCAAATATACCGGCTACGACACTGCCTACGCTGGACTCAGTCTTTTCTTGGACATTGCGTGACAATATTTCGTCCTCACAGTTTGGACCAGTGTAGCCGTAGCGGCAGACGCACCCTTTGGCGGGATGGCATTGGAAATTATCGTTCTTACACTCACATGGTTCCATACAGTGGTCGCCGTAGTAACCTTCTGGGCAGACTGTTGACATAAAATTTTTTATGATTCAGTTTTTCTGAGAAGCTTTGAGGTCTTGGATACTGATGGAATTGGGTCTTGATGTTTTTTGGATTTGAAATGATAACCGGATAAATGTCTTGATGTTTTCGGAATTTGAAATGATAACTGGATTAAGGTCTTGATGTTTGTCGGTCTTGATAATGTAGTGTTTTGATCAAGGTCTTAATGTTTTGGGAAGTTTTTGTTGGGATTAAATGAAGATTATGATTTCAATGGTTTTGAAAATGTGGTTAAGGCTATGTATGATGTTTTAGAAGTTTTTTGTTGGAAATCGACGGTCTTAATATTTTATAAATATTAAGCTTAACGAGATAAAAGTGTCACTTTTTTGTCTTTCAGTGAAAGTAAATAAAAGTTTTAATGTTTGATAGTATAAAAATTATGTTTTAGTAAGAATTAAAATTTTTCCGATGATTCAAAAGAAGAAATAGTGAGTAATTTTTTGATTTAAAGATTTTATAAAAATTGAGATAATATTGATAAGAAAATACGATTTTAAGTTACTCATAAAAAATATGAATTCAAATTATACAAATTCAAATGTTTTAAAATTTTTAAAATCATATTTTCTAAACAAGAAAAAATTCTTAATGTTTCCACGTTTTGATAAAAATTTTATGCTCATAAAAAAAAAAAATAAATTTTTTAGTAACGATTCCGGTACTTAAAAAGTCGTCAATAAAATAAAATAAAGTGTTTCTATATCCTAAGTGTCTGTTAGAATTTGGTGAGGGAGTTGATGATTGAGAGGTTTTCAATTATACGTCAATAATTTGAGTGATTAATAAAAGCGAATATAAATTTTGATAAAAAAAAGTAATTAAAAACTCACTGTCAGTACATCGAGCTCCGGTCCATCCAGGAACGCACCTACAGACTCCGTCATTTGCACGACACTTGCCGCCATTTTGGCACTTGCAATTCTGAGTGCAATTAACACCAAAAGTACCTTGGGCGCATGGCGTTTGACAGCGATCTCCCTTCCATCCTGGCCGACACTGGCAGGCTCCCGTGACGTGATGACACTCGCCGTCATTCTTGCAGTCACAATGATTTAGACAATTGAGACCCCACCGATCCGGTGGACACGAGTGCTCACAAGTCAATCCTAAATAACCTGGTCTGCACACATATTGCCCAGTCACGTGGTCGCACGTCATATTTCCTGTTAAAATTATCAAATAAAAGTTTATTTTTATGATCATTTATTTAAAATTTATGCACAAATGAAACTTAAAAAGTACGACCATCATTCTTCAACAAAATGCTTTTCAATGCAAAGCAGCAGAGGGAGAGAGAGTTTTTTTTGTTTTTTATAATTAATAAATTTTTAAACTTATTATTTATCAAATAATCTCTTACCTCAGTTCCATTTTTAATCCATATTTAAATTGCTTTAAGATAAATTGTTTTACATTAATAAATTTATTTTTGTTAATTACTTAAGACGGTAAGTGAAAGCAACCCACGCACAAGCATTAATTGTTAATTAATTAATATAAGTTATTATTAATGCAATTATTTATGTTTTTAGTTTACACTTTTTAATGAATTCTAAATACATAAAATATGAATTATTTCTAATTTTAAAGTCTTAATTTGAATGGGAATGTTCTGAATTACTTAGCAGCGCCCATTTTGGGCGCCACTCGCTAATCATTAAATTTTTTCAAATATTGCCAAGAGCGTTCAATCGCCGAAATTAAATTGAGCTAATTAATTTTATAATTCAAAATTTTATGTATTTAAATAAATTATATATTCGCTTAATCAAAAATTCTAAATAGAGAAAAAAATTATCATGCATAAAAAATAATAAAAATTATGATTATCAATAATTAATTGATTAAATCAAATGATTATCTTACCGTGAATTTTTTGCGGACATTTTTCTTTACATCGTACACCGTACCATCCATGTTTACAAGGCTGAGAACAGTCGGAACCTTCCCATCCGCGTGCGCAAACACAAGCCCCAGTTATGGGGTCACAAGAACTATTGTTATTACATTTACAAAGTGACTGACAGTCGTCACCATAATAACCAATCGGACATCGTGTTTCACATCTTACTCCTATATATTTTTTTACCATTTATTTATTGAGTATATTCAAATTAAATAAAGTAATTTAATTATTGAGATTTAAAAGAAAAACGAACCTTGCCACGACGGCTTACAAATACAATGTCCTGTTGTAGGATCACAATCTAGAGTATTGTCTTCTTCACAGTCACAAACTTGAGAACAGCCTTGACCAAAAAGTCCATGAGAACAACGCTGCTGGCAGTGCTCGCCAATATAACCCGCTCCGCATGTACACGTCCCTATTTCGTTTTAATTTTTTATTTACAACACTCTAGGTTATATCTTTGTATTATTTATAGCGAGCGATGATTAATTTAATGTGTTATGGTTATGATTAATTGAATCTACTTTTTTTATCAATTAAATAGCGGAGATAATTGACAACATGATTGTAATAATGCACCGATACCAAAAAGATCTTATTATTTATTAAATTTACCATTTTGTGGGTCGCAAGCAGCATTATTAAGACACTGACATTTATCTGCACAATCTTTACCAAATGAACCGTCTGGACAAGGTCGATCACACAGTACACCATCCCATCCTGATGTAAAATTAATTATTTGTAAAACAATAAATTATTTTAAAGAGAAATTAATGATAATTTATTAAAATACCGCAGATTTGTCACAATGCACGGTAAATTGTCATTCTCTTACTCTAAATTTACATAAAATACTGTAATTTACCGTAATTCGAATCCGCCAGGGTGGTGAATATAAACCAAAAATTTTTCAATAACTCTTACAATAAACTAAGAATTCGACGTATAAAATTTAAACAAAAACGGATTGCATGATTGCAAAATTAGCTTGAGTTTATCGGGCGCCATCTTTACGCTAGTCTGATACCTTTCATTTTACACACTAGCCATAAAAAAATCTATGATTTTCTACTGACGTTTATTATACTAAGCATTTTATTATTTATTTAAATTCTCTTTAAGTCCTTCAACAAAACTTACCATTTTATAAATAAAGCGAATAATAAAAAATATCAATAAAATTTATAATTCTCTCTCTCCCTCGATCTATTTTTACTCTAATAAATTCTAAATCCTAATAATAATTATGGATATTTACCTGCCGTGCAATTACAGCGACCAACATCCGTGGAACAAGAAGCGCCATTTTTACATGCACATTTTTGAGAACAGTCTTCACCGTACGAATTATTAGTACATTTTTCACTGCAATCTTTGCCGCGATAACCAGCAGCACAAATGCAGGTTCCATCTACCGGAGAACATTGGGCGCTATTTTTACAAACGCAGCGTTCCTCACAGCCTTTGCCGTAATAGTAATACGGACATGGTCTTGAACATTTGGCACCATCCCACCCGATCTTGCAGATACAGCTACCGGTCCATGGGTGGCAAAGCTCGGTATTGGATTCTTCACACTCACATACCTGCAATTAATCACAATTAATTAATCAAATGCTAAATTAGTAAATTATCCGTTAATCGTACTATTAATTAATACCTTCTGACAATTTTTGCCCCATCGGCCATCAGGACAAGCTCGTTTTTCGCATTGTTCGCCCTCCCATCCAGGTTTGCACATGCACGTACCATTGTTTGGTAAACATGCAGCTCCGTTTTGACAACTGCACTCATTTTCGCAATTTAAACCCCACTTATCACGAGGACAAACTTCAAAACACTGCAATAAATAAAAAATTATCAATTATTGTATAAGAACTTTATAATAATTTTTAGCAATAATACTGTATACGTTTATATTACAAACAAAGTAATTGTTTAATAATAACTAATAGTCGGTATTATAGCGTAAGCTGTTTTACAAATTAATAAATCACCTCATGTCCACGGTAACCTGGTTTACATATACATTCACCCGTTACGTGATTACAGGCTGCGCCATTGTAACAAACACACTCTTGAGTACAATTCTGACCCCAATAACCGTCCGGACATCTATTTCCGCAAACTTGACCCTTTGAAACACAAAAAAATATATATAAGTATGGTTATTTCGGATGTTTGCATCTATTAATTGTTTTTGTGAGCGAGAACGATCACTTGACATAATGGACAGTCCTACGGGCTTATCAAATGAATAACTTCGCAAAATAATTACTTCACTGCGTTAAATCTATTATTATGTTTATGCTTAAGAAAAAATTTCTTTTTTTGTTTTGGTATTATTTTTTTACTGTGATATAACGCAATACTAACAATTATGTTTAGTTTTATTTAGAAACACATCTTCTGCCCTCAAATATATTTTTGTTTTTGGGTTTGTTGCTAAATAAATAAAATTAAATAAAACAAATATCCGATTTATCTAATTTTATAAATATTGCCGTGAACTAAATTTGTCGCAAGTGGGCTACTGAGAGTTGATGACCCTGTTGCTGTTTTAGGTGTTCGTATGTATTGTTATTAATATTTATATACATATTGAATACCTGTGGCCACTTTTCTGGTCGTTAATTTAATTTTTTTTAAATTATGAAATTAACATCCAAATTTAATTGTAAAAAAATGAAAATTCTGGGTAAACTAGTACAAATATGGCAAAAATGTATTGAAACAATTCGATAACTGATTAAATTCTCTACAAAAAAGATCTCATTGAATTTTTACATAAATCTAATTATTTCAGTAGTAATGACTAAAACTAAAATTTATATAGAAAAAAAAAACTTACCGTCCATCCAGGAGTGCAGTAACAATTACCATCAGTTGGTGAACAATGACCGCCATTCTGACATTTACATTCCGTTTTGCATTCGTCACCGTGTCGACCTTCAGGACACAGATCATCACAACTACAAGCAGTAAAATAAATTATTAATTAAACAACTCTTTATTATCCAATAAATAAATAAATAAAAATACTAACAGAGGCCCAGTGTAACCAGGAGCACAATGACACTCTCCAGAAATATGATGACAACTGCCGCCATTTCTACACCGACATTCTTCTCCACAATCTTGGCCATAATGGTCAGGCGGACATTTTTGATCACAATTATCACCAGTCCACCCTTTCGTACATTTACATTTCCCATTAAATGGATCACATATTGCGCCATTCATGCACTTACAATTTTGACTACAATGTTTTCCCCATTTACCTGCTGGGCATTCTATAATAAAAGAGTTATTATAATTAAATAAATAAATAAATTAATCAATTAATTAACTGATTAATAATTAGAAAAATCAAGCTTACGAATATCGCATGAAGGACCGCCATATCCTTGTTCACAAGTGCATACATCAGGAGCAACACAAGTACCGTGTACGCAATCTTGACTACAAATAGCAACACATCGATCACCGGCTGCAGTTTGCCCATAACCTTTGCAGCATTCATCTACTGGTCTAGTTTTATTTAAAACCTGTAAATATAAATAAATAAATAAATAAATATATATATATATATATATATATATATATATATATATATATATATATTAGAGGTGTGCGAATCATTTAGTAAATCAACTGACCTCTATTCTGTATACTGTTTTAAATTCCATATGATAACTTGAACATCTTGGCGGGACGGCAAAACACCACTTGTGTTGCCGTATTTCATATGGTTTTTCTTCTGATATATTTACTGTTACAGTATATCTGCAAAGATAAACCAACTTAAGTTAGAACAAAAATAATTGCAGCAATTAAACTTTAAGAAATATAAAGATATAGTTAACTTACGCTTCTTGACGAACGCAGACATTTGGACCTTCAAGTACAGCTAGAGTATAAAACACAGTAGTAACTAGTGTCAGTACAGACAACAATACTCTTGAATTCATCTTTGATCTTCTTCAGCCTTTATATTTATTCACGTATTTTACTTTTCCTCCAACGATCTTCAGACGCTGGATAATACTAATTATTGCTACAGAGTAACTGCAGACACCCTTCGTCACTAAAAACGTGTCTCTTTTCCTCTGACTTATTGTATTCTATATCCACAGATAAAATTCTCTACTCTCACATAAAACTCTACTACTAGTCTATCATAATCCATGATTTTTTTAATTAACCGGTGATTCTACATTTGTTTTTTCGAAAAATTCTTAGTAATTAAATACTAACATTTGAATCTGAAAAAAAAATTAATTACGAATTAGTTAATTTTAAAAATGAGTATTAAATTTTAAGGGAATTTTTTTTTATTAGTTTACAAAATTTTCGGAGTTAACGTGGATTAATTCCGGAGCGGATGGCTGTGGATTTATTTGATCTTCTTGGAGTAAATTTACTTTGAAAGGGAGTTTGTTTTGATTTTGAAACTCCAGTTCAGAGTAAAATGAACTCTTATAAGGAGTTTATTTAATATTAAAACTCCGGAGTAAAATTAACTCTTACAGGGAGTTACTTTAATATTGAAACTCTGAATCAGAGTGAACGCGGATTTAAATAAAATTCAGATCGCTCTACTGAAAAAAACTAACTCCCTAATGACTCCGTATACGGAGCGATTTTTTCTGAAACTCCGGAACTGAGTGACTGAGTGATGATTTTAAATAAAATTCGTAGTTACAACAAATCACAGAATTAATAATTTTAATTATGTGTAAAAATAGATAAATATTGACTAGTGCATAAAAAATTTTTCATTGAAAATTTAACTGTCAACTTTGATCCCATTGAATATATTTTTACAACTAAATAGATATAGTTTTTATCGCCATTGTAAATTTATTATTAAATATGAATCACTTATGTGTGCATAAAAAAATTAAAACACTTGATTAAACTAGTGCATAGTTAATATATTTAAGTGTTATGTTACAGAAATGATTCATATCAAATTAATAAACAAAAAAATGTTTGATAACTTATAATCTTAGTAAATAAAATTTTAAGTGATAAATTTATTTTATTTTATAATTACGATAATAATAATATGAAATTTTATTTGCAAAAAAATTAAACGGTCAGTCGATTTTAAAATTCTTATAGAAAAAATTCGTTCATTTTGGGAAGTTATTAATTATTTTAATTGATTCAATAATTGGATTTTTTTTTTAATTACTGTGATACAAAAAAAAAATTTTAAAGATTCAAAAAATAGATTTTACGCTCATTACATTCTCGTCGAGACTACGAGGGTGGAAATAAAATATTTTTTAAAAGGGGATGGAAAGAAGACAGTAAAAAAAAAAGAGAGAGAGAGAGAGAGAGAAGGTTAAGAGAAAAAGAATGCATTTTAAATATACAACTGTGACTAGTGGTGCATTTTTAATCCTCCAGATCCCTTTCACAACTTTACTGTACTTTACTTTTTTTTTTTTAATTATGGAGGTATGAAAGGGTAGTGAACTTTCATTAAAAATTACCTGTAGCAATATTTTTATTTTTAAACTCTTATCAAAAGTATCAACATTATTTATTGTAAAAAATGAAAATACTGGAGATATAAAGAAAATTATTATAAAGAAGCAAAAAAAATGCGAATGTGAATGTGAGTATGCAGAATTATTTTTTTTAATGAGGGTTTCAATAAGAACAATAGTTTATGTCATGGAAAAAAGTTTCTGAAGACAAAGGGTTTGAATAAAAATTCTAAAAAAATGTATTTTTTAAATATTGAAATTAATAAATTTTTGAATTTTATGTAAAAAAAAAATCGGGTATAAATTCAATGAAATTTTATTTCTATAACCGATTGATTAATTTAAATTTTTGACAGAAACCAAAGTCTGTAACTCAACTATATCGTGAGCTATTAGTTTTAAAAGTTGAAGCCTGATAGCGCAACAAAAAAATCTCAGATGATTGACCCACAGGAAATGACATTACCCCTTATAAAAAAACAATTTAATAACAATAATAATTTATCTAACTACTTATGTATCACACATAACAAAACCAGTAGACTGATCTCATTTCAGTAATTTATAATTTAAATCCCAAGCTAAATAAATCTCTGGAATTAGAACTCGTCAAATATATACCAGATGGAGCTGATCAGATCAACAGACTCAGTGCATTGACTCGATAATTTCTCTTTATACTTGTTCTACCTCTCTCTATTTAACTCGCGTACTATTTCTGCAATTTATCTCCGTCCTTTTTTACCTCAGACTCCATTACAACTTTACCCACATCAGCCATTACATCTCCGATATAATACATCGGTTTACTATACAGTTTGTTCTCTGCGTCAATGTTCAACTCCCCAAAACCTTTTATGCACTATAATGTAACATGTGCGGGAATAAAACATGCCTTTTATTTAAACGATACGATATATGAGGGTAAACGTCATTTTAAATGGATTCACAGTATTCAAACTCAACTAAACTATACTAGGGGAGTTTTAATTCATTTATATCGTTCATCGTATATATATATAAATATATATATATATATATATATATATATATATATAAATATATATATATATATATATATATGTGGGTGTGTTTAGACTGTATTATTATGTAGCAGAATTTTATTTTTGAACGTACTGCTAAGATTATTTAGTGAAAATGATCCGCAAAATAAATCCCTCAAATAGAGTTTTAAATGGCCGCTTGAAATTCAATGCAATTTATTATAAAAGTATATGAAAAAATTATTTTTCCATCATATCGATCGCGCTACATCCTGCAGAGCTTCGCAGATCATTAATTATAAAACAATTAATTATATAAAAATTTCCAAAACTTCAAATATCGAGGAATGATGATGTTAATACTGTCTATTAAATGTGTTTTGTAGTTTAATTTTCTATAAAATCATCATTTTTTCGGTTATATTCGGTAACAAATTACCAAGTACTTGAGTGTTTTTGGAAATTTTGCGCACTTTAAACGCGAAGCGAGGTTAGGCCTACTATTGCTGAATATAAATATTTTTTTTCTACATTTAGTAAAGTGTATTAACATCAATTTTATGTATCAGGATAATATTTTTTATCGACTTTAAGTATGAAAAAAAAATATATTTAAAAAAATTATTTTAAATAATGCATTTTACGTCTAAATAATTTGATTGGATTAGATTTAAATTTTACAGAAATTCTTTTTTTCATAATATGATGATATTTTTCTGTGAAAAAGGAATAAAATTTGAAAATTACCAAAATAATAGACAGTAAAAATAAATTTCTTGAAAACTATAAATTTTTTAAAATTTTATCGACAACACATTGAATTATTATCTAAAATTGTGTGATTATGATTTAAATACGCAATCTCAAATATTTATTAACGTTATCAATATATTTTATTATTTTACTTGTCTGTTTTCTTCGTGTCGATTATTTTGTATCTCATGTTTTTTATTTTGACGTATGTATTTTAAATTTATCACTCTCATATCTTGTGATAATACTTTTACCGGAAATGCCGTTTGTCTTCTATTATTGATATTGTTACAATTATTAATATTATTTATCATTTTCATAAAATTATTCATAATTTAATTATTTTCCAACGCATTATTAACTTGATTTTAAAAAAAAAAGTGAAAACATTGAAAAATCCCAATAGTATTTTTAAGTCAGCTCATAAAATAAAGAATAATTATAAATCTTATCTTTGGCTTGACGTTCTTGATCAAATATTTAATAATCATAAATTTAATGGCTCCGAAAAAATATAAAAATAAGTATATTTAATACTCTTTCATATTAAAAAACCTAAAATATCAAAATATTTTTATAGCAATAAAAAAATAAATAATTTATATTCACAAATAAAATAATAAAATATATATTATTTCTACTTGATTTTAAAAATTTAGAATACAACAAATAATAAATTATTATTTTAAATTAACCATACGGAAAAAATGGAGAAAAAAAATTAAAAAATTTTAATTATGCTGTCGACCAAAATTTAAACAGGAAGTTAAGTCAAAAAATTAATATGCTACACTATAATTATTATTATGAGCATTTAAAAAATTTTTTATTTTCTACTATGTTCAAAGTTTGCTCGACAGCATACTAACAAAATTTTTCTTTATACAAATGGTCAATTTATAAAAGAAAAATTTGTGTAAATAAAATAAATATTAATCCTTGAAATTACAAAGCTAATCACTAACACGAAAGCTTTACTTTGAAATGAATATTGATCGCAAAAACTATTTTCGTGCATTACATTTAATGCACGCGACTAAATTCTCCATATGTACTGAGTACAGAAAATAGCTGATTTACACTTTACTCTCTAGTCGTTTCGAAATAAAAATACATTCCGACATTTACATACCATGCGCTAAAATAAATACAGATATGCTTGTTCATGTGTTACTGTTACATTACACTCTCTAAGTTATATGATCATATGTATATGAAAATATATATATATATATATAATCTCAAGTCTGTACAGAACATAATACCCCGATAAATATTACAAGTATGCAATTGCGCATTGGCAAAAGCACTGAAATTCAAATAGCCTAAAGCGAGAAAATAAAACGAGGTGAGTGCAAGGTTGTTTGTATTTCTAAAGAGAAAATATGAGTTTTAATACAAAAGAAATTTTTTTTAATCGTTAAAAAATAAAAAAAAATTTTTTATGAATTGAATGTTTAGCAGCAGAGTATAAACAAACACAAAGAAAATAAGTTGATGACAAGTTTTGAATTCGTAGAATTAATCTGACGAATCAGTGGGATAGTAGGAGTTTAAAACATATGTAATATATGTGTATTATGTGGAATAGAATCATGATACAGCCGACGGTTGATATTAATATTGTATGGTTTGTATTAGACATAGAAATGCGCGGAAGTATGAATCCGCAGCTCCGAGGCTCGCTGCGAATTAGTTTTTTTTACTTTTGTTCAACATTACATTGAAGTGATGTTAACTGAATAGTCATAGCTATTATCGTTATCTTCTTCTTCTTTTTTTTTTTTTTTTTATTAATTCTGAATTATAACTTTGTCTACTGCATTGTAATGAGATGATCATATCTAAAACTTGGTAATATAAAATCATGACCTAGATGTATTTGATTTCATATCTTTTAAATTTTAATCTTCACAATAAAATTGTGCGCCTTTGAAATTTTGTAAATGATGGATGTGTGTAATAAATATGTGACATGGAATTAATGAAGAGTTTTAAATTAAAAGCGGGATTTTTAAATGTTTAAAGAGAAATCTAGTCATCGTAGAAAATTAATAGATTGGTATTAAACAAATTATTAAATATATAATTCATATATTATAAATAGTCTATTTTAAATTGTAATTTTCATTTTTATGATATTAATAAATCTACAGAATTTATGAATTTGTCTCATGGACGATTTGCTGCTCCGGATTCGAGATCAATTGATAATAAATTTTGTTCATATTTATCAAAATTTATATATTAAACTCAAGAAATTACCCGTGTAAAAGAAATTATTGAAAAAGCGTTGAATGCTATTCTGAAATTCAAAACCTGACACAATAACAAACTTTGTTTGAACGATTTTTGAACACCTGAAAATATAAAGAAGAAAAGTAATTGACTTAATACTAAAAATTAACGTTTTTTAAAACTCTTTCATAAATTTTTTTGATTCTCCATTAAAAGTGACAAATTTTATCATTTTTTTCACTGCAAAAAAATTGCAAAAGAAGGAAAAATGATTTTGAACTATATCTGCACGAAAAAAAAAATAGTGAAAAAATTACAGTTTCAAATATCAGCAAAGTCACTCTACTGCGAAACTGTAATAATTACACTATATCTGAGACGCAGTAATTATATTACAGATTCATATGACTTTTTTCAGTTTTTAAATAGTGTTTCATTCATATCAAAGTTTTGTTTAACTGAAAATACATTAGAAACTAAAATTTGGTATCTATAATTGAAATTACTTTATTACAAGAAGTAATCTCAATCATAAGAGTGCAAACAAGAAATTTTTTATACAAAGGTCTGATTTTTGCTCTAAAAACTGTAATTTTTCTGTATGAAAGTTTTTTTTTCTTTTTTTTTTTTGAGCATATTTTAATAGTATTAAGACACAGTGATTTTTCTTTTGAATTTTCAAAAGCTTAAGAAATTTTCAAAAAAAGTTTGTGTCACATTTCGAAATTTTAAATAATAGTCGATTTTTCAGCAGATTTTTTTTACTCAGCATGAGTAAATAAATAAATTTATAACATATGATGTTTACAAAAAGTTAATGATGAGTTGTTGAGATAAATTTATGATAAGTCATATAAAAATTTATATGAAAATATGAATTTCTATAAAAAAAATTTATTCACACGAATCTTTAAAATTGTTTATATAAATATTTATATAATGAGTTTAAAGACTTTTTATTTATATTTGTATAATTACTAATTAGACATTTATTTATTGGAATGAGTAATTTTAATGTGCCAGCAGCTGAATTAACTCGCGTGCGCGATCAAAAAATTAGTAAGTGAGTAAGTGAGTAAATGAGTGAGCGAGTGAGTGAATCACTTCCGGTACATGTGGACCAGAGAAAAAAAGTAATTAAGACATATGAATTTTTTTTTTATTTTAGTCACAGATTTTTAGCTTTTCGTGACTCAGCTTCTCAATTTATATGAGATTTCAAAAATTATTTATTAAATTCTGATAAGCAATAAGTAGAAAAATGGGGACAAAGTAATACTCCGTGTTATTAACATGAGGTTTTTTTTTCTTTGAATGAAAAAAAAAGGTAATTTAAATGCAATACCACAAGGACGTTTGGTACGTACTCGATGTCTCAATGAATTTTTTCACGTTTGTAAACGGTTGAGTGTGTATGTACGCAATAAATATATACAATCATTTAAATATGTATATACTTATATTGATGAAAAAAAAAAAAAAATAAGTAAAATATAAGAAAAATTAACAGTTACCGTTTCAAATGTACTTTAAACCGCGCATTCTTTGTCTGATCGGTGAATGTTATTTTTTAAATTTATATAAATATATATATATATTTTATTGCTCTTTGTACTTTTTTATAACTCATAATTTATTTTAATGATTAATAGTAAAATAAGAAACATAACTTTTTACTACTAAAAAAATATGAGTTTTTGAAATTCGAGGGGTTGAAAATTGAGTTGGAAATTTCGAAAATTTTAAATTGGAGTTGTCAATGTTCGTTTTAGAAATCTTTCATAATTAAACCGCAAAAAATTAAACAGAAATAATTAATTTTTGTTTAAATTTCGGACAACAGGATTTGAAAAAAATGTCTGTCGTATTTTGAAAAATTTTTTGAATAAATTAATGAACTCAAAAATAAAATTTAAAAAATTATAAATTTTTTTCCTGAGAAGCTTAAAAAAAATTTTTTTTTTTTACTTTAGTTAAAAAATTTTAAAAATCAAAATAAAAATAATAATTTATAAAAAATTTAATTTTACCATTTAATTTTTTTATTATTCACAATAACACCTGTCGTAAAAATTCTTGCATGACAAATATGTAAAATTATAATTCCGCGTTATCAAAAAATAAAAAAATCCTGAGTAAGAAAAAATAAATACCTAGAGAATAATAAATAATATAATAAAGTTGGTAACAAGTACACAAAGTGGTACAAAGGTTATAATAACTAAAATTCGTTATAAAATGAGTGTGCGTTAGCAGTTAGACTGACAAAGTAAAGAGTAATGTAAGTAAAGAGAGTCTACAACTACACAGTAACGTACAATATATATATACCGAGTACAACTGATTATAATTGACATAAAACACTATTTATGACGTAACACTGTACATTAGATCGAGCTAAGAGTTACATTGCAGTATGCAATACTATATATTTTAAAAATAAATAATTTTCCAGTTCTTTCTGTCTCTCTCTGACAATTTCTTGTCCTTGTAATCCAGAATTACTTTGTAAGCATAATTAATATTTTAAATAAAATTAATCGTCAGCGAAAATTGAAAAAACCATTACTAATGAAAAAAAAAAGAAAGAAAGAAAACTTTAACATTAAAAATTCATTAGAGTAAATTATAAATTGGGATTTAAAGTATTATTTTAAATCTTTTTTTTTCTACCTGGGCTACAAAGAGTAAGAGGATAAGAGTAAAGAAATATTATAATTATTGAATGGATAAAATATTAATGTATGTGAGAAAATCAGTAGAGTATGAAAGTATGAGGGCTACAAGTGTGTCATGTGAAGGCACAAACTGACCACTTAGGGCTTCCTGTCAACTTAAATTAATGTTTTGTGTTTAAAAAAAGTTATTTTAATTTTTGAATTTCTGTTTTTAATGTCAGAAATTTATTTTATGTCGTTTTTAAATAATTACGGTTCTTAATATATTTCTATTGTCTTGTAATAAATAATTTTTAACAAAAATTCTTAAAAAACTGGGGAAAATGAAAATGGAGCAAAAAACTTTAGAGCTTCAAATGGAAATATTTATGAAAATATATGAGATAAATGGATGTTGTGGGTGTGTTTTGGAAAGGAAATTCAATTTCCTACAATTCTTGTCTCTTTGAAAAATTGCATAAGGTCAATAGTTTTGAAAATATATCCGCTAGAAGTAAAATAAAATAATTTTGGTCGATGACCCTGAAGTTAGAAGACAACTAAACATTTTCGGATTCTTTTTAACACATCCATTACAAAATAACAAATAGTTTCAAAAAATGCACATGTAGAACATTAAAAAAAATACATGTGCAATTTTTCAAAATATTTTTTTTTCATGTTTTATCGCTTGAAAACAAATTAAAAACTATCAGACTCCGGCAAACTGTAGTATCATTTCCATATATTTTTTTAAATACAAAAAACATCTATATCTTAAAAACTATAAATTCCACAAGATTTTTGCTCTTTACAAAATTACAGATAATTAAATTTCCTTTAAAAAGACCACAAACAACATCCGCTTATCTCCACAAGCTTCCAAGATATAACTGATAATAAAAATTTTTTTTTGTTCAAATAAATCCATGATAGTAAAGTTAGCGGACATCTGAAAATTTTCAAAACTTTGAAATAATAAATGAAAATGTTTACAAAATAAAAATTAAAAAAATACACATACAAACAATTCAAAATTCTACACATGCATTTTTTTTGAATTTCATTATTTTA
Source organism: Microplitis demolitor (assembly GCF_026212275.2). Classification (NCBI taxonomy): domain Eukaryota; kingdom Metazoa; phylum Arthropoda; class Insecta; order Hymenoptera; family Braconidae; genus Microplitis; species Microplitis demolitor. Next base: position 20,736,921 of record NC_068549.1, on the reverse strand, counting down.
ATTATTTAATATTTTTTGTGTAATTGAAAAATTATCGTACATCTGCTACATTCACACTCATAAATTTTTGAATTTCAATAAATTAAATTTTAAAAAATTAAAAAAACTTCATAAATCTCTTGCATAACAGTAAAATTTTCCACGATAAATATACAATCAGATACAAATTGTATAGATAAAATAAGTTAATTATTGTAACAGAGAAAAACAATAATAATTCATATTTTTATTTTAAACCAAAATAAAAAATAATAAAGAGGGCATACACACACGGGTAATACACAATGTACAATAAAGGCATACATATAAAAGCGTGTAATGGAAGAATGAAACCTGTTTGACAAGTGGTCAGAGTTAAAATTCATGTGTGTGTGTTACACACATTCGCGCACACACGGCGCACAATTACTGAGATATTTACTGTATTAAATCTTACACTCAGTTGATCCCGTTAAAAAATCTATAAACTCCTCACATACATTTAAAAAAAAACTATATATATATATATATATATATATATATATATATATATATATATATAAATATATGAGCGTAAAAACTATGAAACGTAAATAATATAATTAACTCACATCTCTGGAATATTAACCTTGACTTTAACAGGTAATCCAATTAAAAAATAAACCCACATAGCAGAGATTAAATAAATTTGAGCGTAATCACATTCACTATCACCAGTGAGAGCATGAATATGATAAATTAGAAAAGTAAACAATGACTTTTGTAAAAGTTTTAAAACAGAATGTATTTATATTTTGAATTGCGCGGAGTAAAATAACAACGACTACTGACGGTGTCTCACATTGTACTGAAACCGAATGGTGAATACGGATTTTAAACTTGAAACTGCTGAGTTTACTTGCTCAGTACCCTCATTGTTGAGAGACGCGAGAGTAGACGATAAAATTGTTAGGTATCAGTCTTTATTCAGTAAGCCGGTTGGTTACTGTCGGAACGTAGCGGTGGCGCCGGAAAGAAACGCGCGGGAAAATTTAAAATTTGAATTTGGGTGATTATTAATTTATTTAAATTCTATTGAAGGGGAAGGGGACATTTACTGTCTTAGGGCCTTAGGAGGCAGCACTTATTAACTTTCATTGTTAGACATCAGGAAAATGAAGAAACATTTAATTTTTTTTTAAATTTTAAAATAACACCAGTGGAATATATTTGTTAAAATAAATTAATTATGATACTGAAGTTAGTTGACATCTGACACTTTTTTTTTTAAATGATAAATTTAAATAAAAAAATATTTAAAAAAAATTGCATCTACAGTTTTTTAAATTTCCTCCATGTTGATATTTTTATTTTTTTTTTTAATTAAATTGTTGAAAACAAAATTTGAAAATTGTTAATTGTCTGCCAACTTCAGACTTATTAATTTTTTAAAGTTATTAAAAAATATGATTTTTAAATAAACTTACTTTTGCCGCCATTTTAACCGCTCGCTGGCCTGCCTCACACTCTCACAATTTAATAAACCGGCTATAAAAATATACTAAAAAAATAAAATAACTGCGGCTAATTAATAAAAAAACTCTAACAATTACTCGATGATAATAATTTCAATAAAACTCAGACTCTTAATTACTTTAATTCGTTAATTAAAATGACGACGCGAGCCCGGCGTACAATGACACGAAAACGACGCCAACACTGAATGTAATTTATTTAAACACTGACACTCACTGTCATACTTCATTTATTATATCAAAATATTTATTGTCCACTAGAGAATTTATTTAGAGTAGTTAAACATGTGTAATTGAGTTATGTAATTAAAAAACTAATAATTTTAACAAATTGGTGTAGCAACTGCGAACGACAATCGAGCTAGAGACTAACTGGGCTTAAGGCTTCTGCGCATGACAGCAAAGCGTCGGTTCTGTACTGCGCATGTCCGTTTCTATAGACGCGACTGCAGCTCCAGCAACACCTCACACTCCGTTTCATCGCCGTGAAAGTGACGCGCAATTTCGGGTCCGCGATTTTATTAAAAAATTAACTATTTATACGCCGTAATTAATTATAAATTATGGTTAAAAATATTCTTTTCCACTCACTGAACATTAAGTAATAATAATTTTCTTAGTAATCTAAATATAAATTACAAAAATAATTTAATCACTTCGCGTTAGCTTTAACACTGTTCGGTTCGTGGCGTTCGTTGTCGTTCATAATTTATTTTTAAAATCAGATTTAGTAATTTTAATTTATGTCAGTGAGTTTAAAAATTATGAGTAATTACCAAAGTAAATTAATTTTTTTTTTTTTTTTAGAGTTTAGTGTAGAAATAATTTTTTTTCTGTCATGAGTATTTGCCGCCATTTTAAATCATGTTCAAATTTTTTTTTTTATTTAAAAGTGTCGTGAATTAAAAGTGTTTTAATATTAATTTAAAGTGTTGTGAGTAATAAGTGTTAAAGTGTCAGTGTATAGTGTGAGTTAAAAATTTTGATTAGTGTTCAATTATTAAATTATAATTAATAAATAATTTAAAGTTTTCCGTGAATAAAATATTCTTTTCCTGCCACTGCCAGCTTCTTGGTGAGTTTTTAATAATTTTTAAATTTATTGATCTGTCATAATGATATCGGCTTTGAAAAAATTGATCTAGAGTGATCTCATAATATTATATATTTTACAAATTTATTTATTTAATTCCTCTTAATTATTATTACGTCGCCATCTTGTTTTGCGCTGAAATTCCGCGCGAGTTTCAAAATGTCTACCGGTACCGACATCTATAATAAAAAAATTCTTTATAACTTTTGGGTAACATACACTGTACTATTATTAAAATATACATAATAACTGATATATTTCTGTGGTAACATATTTTTTGGCTAAAACACGAGGTAGTTAGTAATTTTTTATAACAAAATTTAATAAATAATAAGTATTCAACAAACTTCCAATTAAACACTTGTCTTAACGATGTACATACTGTGACATATATGTATGTGTATACATATATATATATATATATATAAATAATTATACTAATTATATACATGTACATAAATAAATTCCACATATATATTTTTTTACATAAACCCAATTAACTTACTAAGTAAATAAATTAATAATCGGATTGAATTAAAATGTATACATCAAATTTATCAAAACTCATCCATTTGTTTAACTACAAATTACCTCATAAATCAGCCTACAGTATTTTAATACCAAAAAACTGTAGATTTTTAAATAATAATCGTAATTGTATTAATAAATATCGTGATTACACCCATAAATTAAGTGTATGGTTTAAAGAACAGTCGATAGTAATTGCCCGATTATGCCATCGCCAATTTGAATACATTGCGGCACAGCGCGTTAAGCGCAATTTAAAATTATATCATCTGTATCCTTATTTCTGGGATGATTTACTATTTAAAAAATTATTTAAACTATGGCGTAAATGTTTAACGCGCAATGGTAAAGAAATTCTAATTAGTGCTGTTGGTGTTACGATGTTTAATTGGGATCAAGAACGTATTACTGATGATGAACTTTACAGGTAGTTTATAAATTATATATTTATTTTGGTAATTATTTCATTTTTTAATACAGTAATTCATTTATGAGAATTCTTTTTTTACTTTTTATTATTTAAAGTTAGTAGGAATTTTTTGATTTTTTTTAAACATATTAATTATTGAAAAAAAATAAAACTAAAAAATGCACATGTAGAAAATTTGAAAAACTATAAGTGCAATTTTTTTTTTGTTTTTAAAAAAATCTAAAAATTATTAAACGTCGACTAACTTTAGTATCATTTTTTTATGATAAAGTTAGACGACGATCAGCAATTTTTTTATTTTTTTTTAACAATTATATAAAAAAAAAAAAAAAAATGCACATGTAGAGAATTTAAAAATCTATAAGTGCAATTTTTTAAAATATTTTTTTTTGTACTTAATAATTTTTAAAACAATTGAAAAATTATCAGACTCCGACTAACTAGTATCATTAATTTTTTAATTTATTTGTTTTTTAGTTACGCCGACGAAATAAAAGTTATTCACAAACTACGTAATTCAACAGTAGTATGTGCAAATTGTAATTTAAGGTTGATAATTGATAAAAAACAGCCCAATGTTTCGTATTGTACGTGCAATAATTCAAAGTCATCGATAAATCAATCAGATGGTAAAAAAAATAGTAGTGAAAACAGCAGTTAATTTAAAATTTTTTAATTTATTTTTTTTTTTATAAATCAACAAAGTTGATATTGATATTGGATATAAATTTATAGATCTCCATCAATATCAATCAATTTCGTTCATTAGATTGATTTAAATTCTGATAGAATACGTAAATCTGAATTTTCCTTTTTACTGAGTAGGAAAAAACTTTAATTCAAAAATTTAATTTATTTATGATAGTCAATAAAATATTTGCCTGTTAGTAATTTTTTTTATGATCCTGATTAAATTGCAAACTTTTTAATCAAAGAATTTCTTTTATTTATAATTCTTTAATAAAAATAAAAAAAATTTTCAACGTCTGCTGTTTTCATTATCAGGATAAATTCTTTATTTAATATTTAATAATTTTTTTTTTTTTTTACAAAAGGCATTTTTTTACTGACATTATGATTTTTATTATTATTATAATTACTGTTATTGAAATGTAAATATAAATTTTAGATAATAAATGGGAGCCATTTATTGAACGACAAGATATGTTGATTTGGCGTAAAGAAGAACCAAATTCCGGTGGAATGTATGCGTACAAAGTATTTGGTACATTTTCCGATGTAACTGCTGAAGAATTTCTACAAGTACAAGTTGATGTTGACTATAGAAAAGTCTGGGATCCAACTGCTAGACAACTGGAGATTATTGATACTGATCCAAAATCTCTGTCTGCCAAAGATCATCGTACTGATGTTATTTATTGGGAGATGATATGGCCGGTAGTTATTATTGTTGTTATTATTTATACAAAGATGTTTGTGTAATTTATTTATTAATAATCAACTAATTTTTCAGAGATTATTTTCAAACAGAGATTACGTTTATCAGCGCAGATGGGCATTAGATAAAGATAAAAATATTGTTGTTATTGTTAGTAGAGTTACTGATCATCCGGATGCGCCCAATAGACCTGACACTTACAGGTAACATGAATTATTTTATTTGTTATTAAATTACATATTTATTGGAGTTAATTTAGACGGATGTCAATAAATATAATAATATATTGTAGGGTTACTTCGTACTGGTCTTACATGGTAATTAAACCAATGACAAATTTTAATGAGCCTGGTATTGAATTTGGATTGACGTATTTTGATGACCCTGGTGTTAATATACCATCTGCTGTTACTGCATGGGTCGCTTTGAGTGGTAAATTATTTTAAAATATATCTATATAATTAAAAGTTTATCACAATCTAAAAATAAATATTAAAATTTTTAAATTAATTACAGTTTAAAAATAATTACAATTTTAGTTCAAAATTTTTTAAATATTTTTAATTATTACCAATGCAAAGACATTTTTTTGAAAATAGAATTTTTATTTTTAAATAAACATAAATTTAACATTTAAAACGATAAATTTTATAATACATGTCATAAATTTTTTAAGTTAAAGTTACGATTTTTAAATTTCATTTACGTTTTAATTATAAATGAAAGAATTACTATTTATAGTTATAGCATTTACTGATCACTTTATTATTATATTCCTCGTAGTTTCTCAATTTATATAGTTTATTTTTTTGTGTGATATACTATTATATATATTATATATATTAACTTTATTTATTTATTTATGGATTTAAGGATTGCCAGATTTTTTATGTCGAATGCGACAAGCAGCCAAAGATTACAAAAGTTACATTTCCGCAAAACAACAAGAAGATTTGCTATCAGCTAGTATATTTGTAGATAAAGATGAGGAAATCATTGAAGCTGATGATGATAATTCTAACGAAGACAGTAATGTTTTTATGAATCTCCATAGTGTTGACTCTGATGCAGAGTCAAATATTGTTAATGTTGATGATAAGTTGAGTCAGGTTAATTCTAACGATGCAATAGATACAATTATCAGTAATAGTACTGCTGAAAATATAAATAATAATAATAGTTGTAATAGTGAAAGTGTTGATACTGATAAAAATGAAGAAAGTTTATTAAAAGTAAGTGATAAAGATTTAGAGCAAAATGAAAAAAATACCGGGTATCTCCGATATATTTTTCTTACTAAATTGTTTGCATGACAATTGTATACATTTTCGACGCGTGACTTTTCAGTCAGCGACGAAAATAGTTGAGATTTATTTATCTACTCCGCAAATTAGATTTTAATTTATGAAATAATAATAATAATTACATACTAGTACAAATCGTTTTAACTATACGTAAATAAATAAATATATTTAATATTTTTATTAAGATTTTATTGATTAAGAAAATAACGAAATGTTAATTTTTTAAAAGATACTCAGGTTTCTTGGAAATCGAGTATATATATTTTATTTTTAAACTTTGTTTTAAATTAAATTTAATTTCATAAAAATAATTATATATTATTGATTGTAGTATTTTTGTTTTTGATTCAATGTGTAAATAATGATAATAATGATAATGAATTATAATTAGTAATCAATCATGAATTAACGATAAATGTATCGCACTGTATAAATAATAACAATTATTTAATTAAATAGTATTTTATTTATTTTAATTGTACAAAAATATTTAATTATATTAATTAATTTATTTTTGTTACGGTTAAGTCCGTTTGACTTTTTTGAAAAACATTTTCATGGAAAAATTTTTAATTCCTATTGTTATTTTTTCTAGTAATTACCCGCGTAAAAAAAAATTCGTTCAAAAATAGTTCTAGACTTGGAAGGGATTAGAATTTTGAGTCGAATTTTTTTTTTTTTGAACTTTTGTAATTTTGATAGCAAAAAAAAATTTATCTAGGAATTTGTATGAGTGAATTTTGAGTAAAAAAAGAATGTTTTTAAAACATATTTTTGAAAACATTCAAAAATTTTGAATTCGCGGAGTTTTTTATGAACGTTTTTGAATTCTTATGGGAACTTTTTCGAAACGAGGGTAAAATGAAGTAAAAATATGTTTTAAAAACATTTTTTTTTTACTCAAAATTCTCTCATATAAAATCCAAACACTTTTTTTTTTATTTTCAAAATTACATAAGTTCTGCTCGCGATTTTAATTTGCTTCGGGTAGAAGTTCCACGCTGACCTTTTTTTTAAAATTTTTTAAAACGAATTTTTTTTTTTTACACGTAATTATTACAAATTATTTTAATTTGTTTGATTTTTCACCAAAAAACTTTTTTTTTTACAATTATTTTTAAACATTTTAATTTTTTTACAAGTCACACATTTTTAGACTCGATTTATTCATATTTTTAAATAATTATTACAAATTATTATAAATATCATAAAAAAAAAAAAATTCTTCACTTACAAAAAAATAACTAAAATTACTCGAGAAACCTAATCTGGTTTTCATCAATACTCCTTTTATTTTTTAGCCTGCCAAAAAATATGTAACCCATTAATTAAATAATTTTATTAACAATAGAAATTTTTTTTCTAACAAAATTTATAAAAAATAAATATCCGAAATAATTCAATTTTTTCGATATATAATTCCATTAATTTATTATAATAATAATAACAATTATCTAATAATCAATGAAATTTTTTAAAAATTTCATTACAAAAAATTATAAAAAATAATTTAATTACTCAAATTTATTTTCAAATTTTATCCCGCGAGGGTTTAGCCCTCGTAACCGTAAATTACTAATTCTAAATTTTTTTTCATATATCTATAATAAATAATTACAAACTATGATTATGGTCCGACGAATTAGAATCATCATAGCAACTTACATCGATACTAAAGAAAATATCATCGTCATCTTCATCCAGCATAAAACATAACTCATCAGTAAATGGTATTGGCTCGGATTTAAAATCAGCGCAGTCTTCCTGGTCATGACATTTCTGATAAACAATTTTATTTTTTAAATCAGCAATCCAGTATACGTTGTTACTTTTATGTTGTCTACCAACGTTAGCACAGTATCTATAAATAAAATAAATTTAAATAAATTAAACTCAAATACAATAAAAGCCGGTCATAAAATACGTTCGTACTTATGGGGTCTGAGGAAACATTACTTCGCAGTTCAAACAATTTTCAAATTTTTCGCGGTTTTTTTTTTTAAATAGTATTTTTTTATCACTAGTCATTCGTTTCATATTTATTAATATATAAATATTTCTAATGAGAGAGGGAGGGGGGTCGATTATTTGTAGAGAATTGAAAGAGGGATCACAGAAAATGTGACGGGGTAATAAAGGGTAGGTCTAAAAAGGTAAAATTTTTCGTGACGTATTTTATGAACCTAAATAACAAAATAAAATTACCTGTTGCCAATTATTTCATAGGCAATTTTCTGTCTGTCATCAAAATATTTCGATACTCTGATAGTCCCAGGCTTGACGATTCCCATAATAAATTTATCGATAGCAGGATAAGGTGATGATTGATATTGATCGCGTGTAAGTTGGGATGAATTTTTAAATTGTGTACTACGATCATATTTTATCGAATCTGGTCCACTTTCATCAGTAAATTCCAATAAATGTAAATCACTTTTGTTTGTAAAATAAGTAACCAGTGATTCTAAAAATATTTCTAGCTCTTTGTCACGATTTTCTTTTATCGGTTTGAATTTACAATCTTTAGCTCGCACTAAGTGAGATAATTTTCCCCATTTGGTTGCTTTGTAAATACGAAAGTGACGATTGCGCGAGTACACAGCAGTGTCGATAAATAATTTCTTACGTTTGCCTGTTTCGATAAACAATTCTTCCAAGTCCTCGCGTTTAAAGTAACTGAGGACGTCGTGAAATGCAACACCGTCTGTTGCGATGTACTCCTCGATATCACTGCAAATAGACTTTATAAAACGCCCGGCGTTAATGTTGTCGGTGAATGCTGTGTCTTTGATACGGAAAATTAAATGTCTGCTGAATTTACTCTGTGTGGTTGAGTCGAGATTCAGGACATTTTTTTTGGTAATTGACAACCCCCAGTGCTTGAGAAAGTAACAGATTATTATTTCGATCAGAGTTTGTGTCATGTGTGGACCATTTTTACGTGGGTTCAAGTCGTTCTGATACTCGAGATCTAGGTATAGGCAGCAGGGATTTCCTTCCGGTATTACCTGTAATTAAAATTAATATTTTATTAATTTAATCAATTAATTAGATATTTTGATAGTTTAAAATTTTAACGAAATTTGAATTATTAATTAATCAGAGTTTTGAAGAATAAAATTTATGATAATTAAATTTTTAATGAAAGTTTTAATTGGATCTGACAATTAATTTTTTAAATAATTAGTTAAGTTATTAATCAAAATTAAATTAATTTTACATGGAAATCTAATTTTTTTTTTTTTAAGTAAATTAGTAATTTTTTAATCTCAATTAATTTACATTAAAGTAATTAATAAATATTAATTAAAGCTCAAATTCTCTATTATTAAAACTTTAATTAATTGATTAAAATATTTTTTAATTTAATTAATTTGTTTTAAATATTTTAATTAATAAACTTATCAATTATTTTTCAAAATTTTAATTACCTAACTATCAGTAGAATTCTAATTAATTAATTTTCCATAAAAACTTTTAATTAAAATATTTAAATAAATATTTAATTACTTGGTAATTAAAACTCCAATTGTTAAATTTAAATAAATAAATTAAGATAATTAATAAAATAAATAATTACCTCATAAGCGCAACGTCTTTCAGGCAGTGCGCGATTAAAATACCACCAATAGACTTCTGGATGTGCAACAATAAATCTACGGTGGCCATTTGGTTGTTCGTAAACAAATGTCAGTAGAATATTAATACTTGTTGATTTAGCATCTGCTAGCTCGAGTGCTTCCGCTTGCCGATAAAATTCAGCCCAGTCTTGCGTTGGTCCTAATAAACTCTGGGGCATTCGTTCTTTAGTTAAATTGTAACTACTATTATTAATTAAATGATAACTCTTGCTACGATCCTCAATATCTTTTATTTTTTCTCTTACTTGACTGCAACTGCTGTAGAATTTTGTTGCCGGTATCGGACTTAACTTTGAATTTTTTTGTGACATTTCAAATTATTGCTTTACAACTTAAACATTTATATAATTAACTCTGTTTACTAATAAATAGTCTGTTGTTATTTAATTATTTATTTTTGCAATTATTTACTTTTTATTGTTTACTGTTTTGGAGTTGAGGTAACACGTGGTTATTATCGCGCCAAAATTATTATGAATAAATTTTGAGTTGGGCTTCAGTTTACTGAGCAACTGACAAGTAAACAAGTTCAAGCCCGTTTTTTTTTTATTCTATAAAAAACGTTGGTTGAAAAAAAATATGAAACGCGGTTATGTTTGTTTAAATGCGAGGGTGATGTAGTTTTCTTTTTTTACTACGGTTGTTAAAATTGATTTCAGATTATTAGAAATTTTTTTAGGGAGAGCGCAATGTATTTACTAGAGGCGGGAATTTTAAATTTAAAAATTGAAAAGTTAACAGACGATTAAAAATTTTCAGATTTTTTTTTTTGAACGAATCAAATGCAAAAAAAAATAAAATAAAAATATGCACATGTAGAAAATTTAATAAACTGTAGGTGCAATTTTTTTAAATATTTTTTTTTTTTATTATTTATGGTTTTTAAAAGAATCCAAAAGTTATTAAACGTCGGCTATCTTCAGTGTCATGAATTTTTTTTTAAATATATAACTTGGAAAGTTAATGTATGGTAAAACAAAAAATTGTTAAGATTGAACTTTAAAAAAGTTTAGAAGTCGCTTGGAAAATTTTGAAATTTTTTAAATATAATAAAAATTTATTTTTCCTGTTTTTTAAAATTTTATTCTTGTAACGGCAAATGTCAAACGGCGATTTTCTGAAAAATTTATCGCAAGTAAATTTAAAGAGTACGTGTGAATTTTCAGTTTCCCAAATTCTCGATGTTTTTGAATTTGAGCGGTTTTTGATATTTATATTTTAAGGTAAAATATTATGAATGTGAATGTAGCAGACATCAAATTTAAAATCAATCATAAGTAGAGTAAATAATTAATAAAATAAAATTTAAAAAAAATGCACATTTAAAAAATTTTAAAATTAATAAGTGCATTTTTTATAAATATCATTTTTTTAATTATTTGATTTACTTATTTAAAATTTCAAATTTGTCTGATATCTGCTACATTCACACTCGTAAAATTTTCAGAAAATTATATTATTAGAGCCACTTCAATCGATATATTAATAGTAATCAAGATATTAATTTTGTTGAATGAACTTATGAATTAACATTAAAAATTTTTTATTACTCGGGTATTTTTATTAAAGTAATTTTAATATTTTAACTACAAATAATAAAAAACTTAATTCGATTTTGTATTTTTTTTTTCCGTAAAAAATGGAATTACCGAATGTAAAAAAAATTTCAGCAATAAAGTTAAAAAAAAAAAAAAACAAATTTCGATACTCCAAAGTTTAAATCCACTTATTTCTCTTTATTTGTCTTTTAAAACCTCTCCCAATTCAAATTACTTAAGTCAATTACTCCGTTCTCTCTTAAAAAATATAAACTGCAGCAAGACTTACTTAACAACCGTACTCGCGTTCACGTTTCTCACTAACAAGTGTACTTAGTTCAGCGGTTTCTAGTTTGCTGATAAGTTAATTGTTGTTTCGTTAACTATTTTATTTTCATAACTCTCTAAGTGGTGGTTTTATTTTTAAATCTTTTATTTAAAAAAAAAAAAAAAATATATATATATATATATATTTATATATATATATATTCAAATATTGATAAATAATATTTTTAAATTTTCCATTTCAACTTTTTCAAATTTAACTTCATAGAAACAGATATTATATTTTTTTATTTATTGTAAAATAAAATTGACTTATATTCATTGACCGTAAGATAAATCATAACACACTTTATTTAATTACCTTCAGTTTATTGCAGAAAAAATTTCCTGCCCATGTTTTTTTGTTTCTCTTATATCAGACCAAAACTTTCTTTTATTGTTTTTAATTTAAAAAAAAAAAAAATGTAGTTTTTTTATTATTAATGTGAATATTTATTTAAAAAATTTTTTATGAATTTCGTAAATTTGAATTTTGAATTTAAAAAAATATTTTTCTTCATTTTTGAAAATAATCAATAATATTAAAAAATATTAATAAAATAAAACAACAATAATCTTAATCCGATAAAAAAAAAGATTTGATAGTGAATCAGCGATAGCAAAATATATTTATGATTATTATGTGCGCGTGGACATTCCTTAAAAGTACGGTCAGTTAACGTATGACAATACTGATGATAGCATTAACTCTTATCATTATCCATAAATAAATTTTATTTCATATAATTATTATTATTATGTAACTGATAAATTTATGAAAATAGATTTTATTTCTCAATTCCGTCATTCAGTCATCGGTTTATTTTTTTTAACCCGTCTTAAAAAATACCCGATATTTTTTTATTCGCGTCAATGGGTGTCATAATATCTTATTAATTATAAAAAAAAAAAAAATGTCGACTAGTGATAAAGTTGGGAATAGTTATAAAAGTGAATGCAGTGTTGATAAAATTTTAACTGTAGTGTAGTGGGGGTGGTTTTATTGTCGACCAATGGGTCCAAGACTGATTGAGATATTAATAGCGACATTATTAATTATAATGATGGGAATGAGATTTGTGGATTCAAGCTGTAGGGAAACAAAATTATCTCGCGACTGTGAAGCACTTTGTAGTAAAAATAAACAGGGTTTTATATCCTGCGAATTAAGAGCTGCTGTTTTACTTCCTGCTAATACACTATTTGATATTTCTTTATACAAAGTTATGCCTGTTTTAGGTAATACTAAAATAATCATACTTATAATTATAATAATTAGTAAATTCCAATTAGTCAGTTGGAATTATTAATTAGGGATAATTGAATATGGTCTAATTATTAAATTTAATTAATGTACTTTTTTTTAATTTTCTTAAAATTTAAATTATTGCTACATTATTTTCACTGTAAAAAATAGAGAGTGAATTCGAATTTGTTAAAAAAAATTCATTCGCATATGAAGTAAATAGGGAGTTTGTTTTTCTGTGGAGTGATTTTGGAGTAATCATGATTTTATTTAAATTCACGTTCACTGATTTGAATTTTAATATTGAAATAAACTCTCTATGGAGTTAATTTTACTCCGAGGGGGTTAAATAAATAAACAATTATCCGCTCCCCATTTACTCCGAAATTCATTCGCGTTTACTCCAAAAATTTTTTACAGTAAGAATGACAAGGAATAATTTTTTAGGAAATTTATGAAAAATTATTTATGAAAAATATTTTAGTAAATTTTAATGTCTGTCCAGTAATTTAAAAATTATATATATTTATTATTTAAAGTATTATTAAAAATAAAAATATGAATATTTAAAAATTAGAAATATGTATTATTTAAAGTTAATACATGCAGATGAATTTTTAGTAAAAATTGCCTGAAAAATATGATACTGTAAGGACATATGGAAAATATGTAAGTAATTTTTACTCAAAAATTTTCTGCGTGTATTGATTTTTTAAAAATAATAAATGAATTTTTTTTATTGTGAAAATGCCGATATCATTAGAGTAGTTAATGTTATTAACATATAATTTTTTTTTTTAATTACAGAATTAGCAGTGTCTCATATAAAAGCCCGTAAAATTCTTCCCGATTGGTTGGAATTAAAATTATTACCCAAAGACGACCATTGCGATGCAACATATGCGCAAATAGCAGCTATCGATAGTTACGCCGAGTGCGTTCATTTGTTTTTCGGGCCAGCTTGTGATTATTGCGTTGGTAAATATAAACTAAACAAAGACAATTTTAATTAACGATTCTACAACTTGCAATTACGAGCTTAGTTATTTTTATTTTACTTTGTTTAGCTAATGTCGGAAGGGTCGCTAAATTTCTAAACGCCCCTTTGATAACAACCGGTGGTTTTACTTACGATTTTACTGAAAAAAAAACTGTATGTTCAGATGAATATTTTATGACAACACGGATCGGTACTCTGTCCTTTTGGGACATGAGTAAAGTTTTAGTGTCCGTTATGGATAGGTAATTATTTAATTAATAAATTTAAGGGAAAACACGGGGGGGGGGCAAAAGGACCTAGGATAAAATGAGCCCCATAAATTTTTTTTAAAAAACGTAATAAGGGGCAACAAGGACATTGGGTAATGTGGGCACCAATAATTAAAAATTAATGTCCTATTTAATTACTTTCTATTTTTTTAGATGAAAGTAAGAATTTTTTCTTGGGTCCAATTTTGCCCCGCCTCTCTTTTACTTATTAAAAAAAATTTTTATATTAAATTTATCTGTATTTAGATATAATTGGAAGAAAGTTCACGTGGTTTATGACCCAAGTGGTCAGAGACAACTTGCTGGTAAACATACGTGCCATTTGATGATGAAGTCAATGGTCCAGTTCATCAAAATACGCGGCGACATTACATTCGGAAACTTCGACATCGAAAAAATGAGTACTGAAGAATATCGTGAGTCACTTAAAACAAATCTGGGAAATTATTATGGCAGTAAGTCTTTTTATTTTCAATACATTTAATTATACTATTAAGGATTTACCCGCGTTATTTGTCGAAAAATTTCCTAATTATAGCACCAGACATCCGACATTTGGTGTCTGCTATTCAGTATCATATTTTTAACCCTTCTTTTTTTTATTTTTGAATTTTAAATTTTTTATCAGATAAATGAGTTATGAATAATGAAATTTTCTTCATTTTCTGAATTAAAAAAATAAGTAAAAGTAACTCGATAAAATTACTCCGTTGTGTTTCCATGAACTAGGTGTGGAAATTATTGGAAATCGAAAATGGTTACCTAGTAGGGTTATTTGATGAAGCTCAAAGGGCGCCAATTTCATTTTTTTAAAAATTATTTATAATTTTAGTCCCTTGAAAAAAAAAAAAATTCTGATTTATGTCAGACTTTAAGTAAAAAAAATTTTTCTACGAAACAGTAGATGTCAATAAAAGCTGCGATCGATAGATTTACATAAAATTTCCGTAATCTATTTTTAACGAGTTGAAAGGTAGAAAAAAGCTAAAAAATGCTACGAAGTCTCTGAAAAATTTTGTGTTTAAAAATTCTTATAATTTTTAAACAAAATAAATTATTTAAAATAAAATTCGACCATATATTTTCCTTAATGTTATTCTCTACAGTAATTATTTTAAAATTTATTTCCGAGACATAAGTGCGGTGTCTTACAGCATCTGTTCCGTTTCCACCCTCTATATATAAAATATAAAATAACGGCAAGTCGTTTTGGATAAAAAACTTTTTTAAAAAACTTATAAATATAAATAAATAAATAAATAAATAATTATTTTATTGAGATAGATTATTTATTTTTAAGTATCAATCGAGACCGTTGAAATCTATATTAAACACTTGGGATGATAATAAAGTTTATATTATACATTCTTTTAATATATATATGTATATATATATATTAATAAAGATATAATTGAGTCAAGGATGCTTGTCAATAAATATTTACAGTAATTACCAAGCTGTTAAATTTTATTTAAATATTTTATTAAAGTTCATTAACTGCGACAATTAAAAACAAATATATACATATATATATTTTTTGTCGAAATAATTAAATCAAATGAACATAATTCTTAAGAATGACTTGCGATCAGATAAAAAGTTAAATTTTATAAAAAAATAATTTTTATTAGATTGACGTGATTTAATATCTATTTATAAACTCGCAATCATACAAATGTATACATCATATAAAATGTCTTTTTATTATCATAAATATCGTGAAAACAATTAATTGAGTAAATAAGTAAATTAATTTGAAATTTTTTTTCTCAGTGTTAGGGTGAAAAATTATAAAGAAAAATTGCGTAATAGAATATCATTTTAAAAAGAGACCCAGTAACTTCTTTAGTCTTTCAGTAGAATATAACTTTTAAGTAGAGTTAATGTATACATTTTTGTCATATATAATTTAGTTAGTTAATTAACGACATTTCCACGGCTCTACGTGTTGCTACTTCACTTCGTGCAGTAAGAGATTTTCATTATATATATACATATTTATACATTTATGCATTTACCACAAATCTCAGAAGACTAAAACCGAATTCTTGTTTTCAAAATTTCTATATATATACATATTTTTATATATATACATATATATGTATATAAGAGAAGAGACTCAATACCCGACCAGAGAACTAGTACCCAATCACTCATGTATTTCGGCTGCTCAATTTCAAAACACATTAACTGACAAAAATAAAATTTTTTAAATATGATTTGAAGAAGTTCAGGCAGCCGAATCGTGTATCGAATATATATATATAAATAAATGAAATCATCATGTACCTAAAAATCGAATCGTTTTTTACGCGACGAAAAAAAAAAAAAAAATGGGAAGTAAAAATTCTACTGGATGACAAGATTTCTGACATGTTTCGCATATAGATGCTGATATGTCAGCCGAAAATCTCAGGCCACTCCGACTTCCAGAACTACCTTTAAGCAGTCAAATCACATGAATGTTTTTTCGTTGCGCGAAAAACGTTCCAATCTTCAGGTTCATAAATATGAGAACTAGTTCCCTGATTAGGTACTAGGTCTTAAATTACCTTATATATATTTATTAGGGTGGGACAAAAAAAATTTTGATTATTCCAAGAACGGAGAAATCGCAAATTATCATCAGATCGGGTGACAATATGATGCTAATTCAGAGTAATATAAAATTTCAAATATAATTTTTTATTTAAAAATTTATCTTGATTTAGATTTTTTAATTTTTCTTTCTCTATAATAATAATTTATCATTTATACTCATGATATTTATTACAAAAATTTTCGTTTTACTTTTCAATCAGTATCGAGATTAAAGAAAAATATTTTAATTTTCGAAGCTACTGTGAAATATATATTTTAAATTAAATTTGAATTTGATCAACTTATTTTTTCATTTATTTTATCCGTTATATTATACATAACTTTTTTTTTTTTTTTGTAAATAAGTATAAAAGTTTGCATGATTTACTGATATTAAGCTGAAAAATTCAACAAGCGAATCTTTTAATTTAAATATTACATGAAATAAAAAACAAAACTAAGTAGATCAAAAGCTCATTCAATCCTTTAGACTTTATTCCCGCGATTTCAGGTTTCACTTGATCAGCCGTCATATTTTTTTTATTTCTTTCTCATCATATTTTTTTTTTTTTATTCTCTCTTTTCTTTACATTAAAGTTTTTAATATCAAAACTTAATAACAGCGATTTTGCAAAACGAGAAAAACGATGAGTAATAAAAAGATAAGCGTGAAAAGAAAAAAAATTGATGGTGAATATCAGGGTAGTTTGGTAGGTTTAATATAAAATTTAATTGATGTTATTAAAATTATAATTATAATTATAATAAATTTTATTTTTTCTTCGTTAGTTAAATTTGGTTTCAACTTGCACTTTACTTAATTCTGTGAACTCTCTTTGTAATTGGCTGACGTTTATTTCATACTTACCTGAATTTCCTATCGAGGAACTTTGTATTGATGCAATTTCAGTTTGCATATGTATGTATGTGATGATCTGATTCAAACATGTTCTTTGTATATGTATAGACATATATATATGCACATTTAAATATTCTATACAAGTACATATGTATGTTAAGTACGTATTCGTTATCAGTAAAAATCCTTCAAAGAAATATATATTTTGTCAATAAACGGTTAAGTTCCGTGTTTTTATTTTTTATTCAAAAACGCTGGGGCAAAATGAAACATGAATTTTTTAATGGTCAATTATAAAGGAATTTAAATGCCATTTTTTTAAAAATAAGGGGCAAGTTGGTTATTTAAGATCAAATGGTCACTTATATATTTTTTTTTTGCTAGATTATTAATTTGATTAATTTTTTGATTACACTAAAAATCGGAGTGAATTTGGAGTGATTAAGAATTTTATTTCAATGAGAATTTACTCCGTCACTCAGAGTTTTGGAGTTTTAAAAAAAATTACTCTGCATATGAATCTGGATTTTATTTAAATTCAAATTTACTCCGATTCGAAATTTCAATATTAAAATAAATTCTTTTTAGGAGTGAATTTTACTCAAAATTGGAGTTTCAATATTAAAATAAACTCCGCGTTCGGTCCGTAAATTTTCTAGTGTAGCGATCAAAAAAATTGATTAATATTTACTGATTATAAATGAATCAGAAATTTAAGAAAAAAATTTCATTACCAAGATCTGGAAAAAAAAATTTTTCATTTAAATGTTCATATATCTATTAGATATTTAAAATTTAATAAATATATACAATTGGCTGGATTTGTTTTCGATAAAATTTCAATTTCTAAAGAAAAATTTGCTAGTTAATTATTATTGAAATCTTGAACGTTTAGTTGTAATTAATAACATAACAAAAGGTTTGACAATTTAATTAGTTGGTATATTTTTATAGAGATGTCAAACGACATTACCACGCCAAGAAAGTAATTAAAATTTTTTTAAAAATCGTCTCAATGAAAAGTTCATAATATTTAAATTCTAATTATTTATTTTTCAATGCCTTTTATTTATTTACTTAATTAACGGAGATTAAAAATTTATAAAGTTTTGTTTTAATTATTTATTTTCTCTAATTATAATAGTATAAATTATCTGAAACAATAGTAATTTTTAATTTTATTACTTTAAGTAACTTAGTTTTCAGTATTAAATTTAAAAAATAAATTTTTATTAAATTTATCACGTTGATACCGAGTAATTCCCAGAGACCTCTCCGTTCAATCATATTCCAATGATGGGTTACGCATACGATGGCTGGATTCATAATTAGATTTTCAAGGTTGATAATGCTGTCACTATTAGACTAAAATTTTGTCTTTAATTAATTTTTTGCATCTAAAAAAATCACTTTAAGTAACCAATGTCAATTCAGATGCATTAGAAATTTTCTAAGGACAAAAAAAAATATTAATAATTACATGTATAGGAAAAAATTAACTTAGATCTTTAATTTAAATGCGGAAAATTTTTCAGGGCAAGTAAAAATTTTTTGCATTACATATCACTCCGAAATCATTCTGCTGAAAAAACTCTTAGTTCATTCCGTATGCAAAGTGATTTTTTTTAAAAACTCCAAAACTCCGGTTAAATAAAATCCATAATTCTGAATTTACTCCCGATTTGTTGCAGTATCTTAGTTCTCAACTTTTTCAATAAATTAAAAAAAAAAAGTCAAATAAAACAACAGTAGAAAATTTATATAAAAGTATGAATAAAATTAAATAAAAATAATAATAATATATAAGAGGTCTCTCAGTGAATTTTACTAACGCTTCAAGTATTCAGGATCGCGATGAAACTGTGAATGAAGGAAAAGCACGTGTGAATATATGTGTGGGTGTTTTCAGGTTGGTTACGTTTCTAAAGCTCTAAATGTCTTCATATATATATACATATATATATATATTTATAAAGACAAAGGTGGATGAGAGTATGCTTGATATGTTGAGCGTTAAAGCAAGACCTTACATCAAGACAACAATCTACTGAATACTATATACTACATACTAGACACCATAAACATAGATATATATGTATGTATATATATACTACATAGTAGATGCTGGTGTGCATAAAAATAAAGACAGAGATAGATGTATAGATTATAATTTATAGTCTAGTACTATTGTATTGTATATCAACTAGCGCGTGCGCGCTTTTCTCCCTTCTCCTTTATCTCTTCATTTCTTACTCTCTCGTCTCTCATCCTCATCTTCATCCTCGACTCTCTCTACTCTCACATCATGTGTATTTCGTTTTCGCTGACGTCCAAGTCACCATAGTCACTGTCCTACAACTCGTGTTTAGTTGCGAAAGCTCCACGACGTGGGTAGTATTTTTTTACTTTATCCTTTTTTTCACGTTATCAATTACGCGTACGCGTATTCAATTTAAAGAGCGGGAAACTTTTTTTATTTTTATTTTTAAATGAAAAATTTTTTTTAAAGTGCTGTCATTTTTTTTTTATGAAATTCAAGTGTTTTTATTTTTTTTTTTAATAAAAAAATTTTTGAAAAAATTATAAAATTTTAAATTAGTGAGAAAATTTGAAAATAAATTTTTTTAAATTGTGATATTAATTGTGTTGTGTCAAGTTTAAATATATATGATATATTTAACAAGTGGTTGAAAATTTTAAAAAAATTTTTAAATATTCAAAAATTAAAATGTTTAAAAAAAGTTATGAATTTAAAAATAATAATAAATGAGTATGAATTGAATTATTATTGCATTTATTTTTATGATTCTTTTTGTTTCATAAATATGAAAGCTCAAGGATATATCGAGAATATTATTTGTTTAATTCATGAGATTTATATTTATTATTATTATTTTTCTTTTTGCCATTTTATTGAATTTCTTCATTTTTTTTTTTTTTTTTTTAAATAAAAATTCAGTGAAATATCTATAGGGTAATAATGATGATGATAATAATAATAAAAAAGAAAATTTAATATTTATTTAGAACTCGATCATGTGATAGGAATTCATATACTCGTCAGTTATACCTTCGATTAAGAATTTTAATAACGTTCCATTCATCAGCTTCCCAATTGGAATTTTATTTCTAACCAAATGCTGTTCATGACAATCAAATTTTTTTATTTTTCTTTTAAATATTTTATTCGGCAGTTTTCAATCTACAAAATTTATTTCCATCAATATCATTTTTGTCTATTCTTAAAAAAAAGTTCAAATTTTTTTTTTATTAAATTTTTAGTCTGCTCTTTTTTTTTCTTTCAAAAATTATTAATTGAAAAATTAATTTTCTTTAATATAATTTAATAACAATAAAAAATTTTTTGTGACCTGTTCAAAAAATAATTAAAATATTTCAAATTTTTTAAATGAAAAAAAAAAATTTGAATTTTACCACTTTCGTTTCCTAAAAAAAAAAAAAAAAAAAAAAAAAAATTTATTGAACATTTAATCCCCGACAACAAATACTTAAAATATTTGTAAACAGATGCAAATGCGAAGCTTTAATCAACACCAGACTGTAGAATTTATTCAAAAATTTTTGTGGTTTATTTATTAAAGTATTTTTCTCTCGGGTACAATGCAAACAAGTATTTTTCTAAAGTATTTAAACGGATAATTTATATTAAGTTGTTAAATAAAAGTAGGTATTAGTACGAGTTTTATACTGGAGGTACATAAAATGAAAAACCGCGGAAGCTTTAATCGTAACATCCGAGAATTTACCGATACACATAACTATTTTATTTTAATTTACCTCTGTATATAATTTAAATGGGGCAGAGTTTACCTTATGCGCTGCTAAATAAATTTCAAATTTTATGAAAATTAGTTCTTTTTGAAAATATCTTTATTAGAAAATATCTTAGAAAATATAAAAAAAAAAAAAACAGTAAATAAATAGCTGATGATTAAAATATTTTATGGGCGCAAGGAATAAATTAAAAACAATTAGGAAAATAATTTTTATTCTGATATATATAAAAATATAAACGGGCGAAAATGGATTTTACATCAAATTTTTATTTTTAATTTCTTCAAATTTCCTTTTTTTGTTCGAAATTTTTATATTTGCAGGCCAATCTCGTTCGAAAACCCACTGTTATAAAACTTACCCTCATTTTGTTAAAAATTATCGCGGAGGTTTCCCCCACCAATTGCCTGATGTACATTTTGCATCTAGTCCTTGCTATAAAATTAATTTTAAATTCATACAAAATATTTGAAATTTCCTTTTATAAATCAAAACATCGATGGTGGGGGAACGGTATAATTATAAGAATTTCTTTGTCTACCGTCCTGATTAATATAACGAGATTCGACTGTACAAAGTAAATTTTAACTATCACGCAATGATAATAATAAATAAAAATTTTTATTGTGTCGAAAAATTCGAATAAAAAAACCATAACGACATTATTTGTCTATAAATCGTATGAAGTTAAGTTTACATTTGTTTTAGCGCCTCAGAACGAATGTGTGAATTTATATACATACATATAAATCTTGTGTTATCATAAGTATTTCAAAAAGTCTCTCGGAAATTTTCCCCACAAATCATAACAAATAACTAGGGAGTAAACAGTTTCGCTTTACCGTTTTTCCCGACCCAACTTAACGCAAGTTAACTTTTTCACGATGCTCTACAATTCACCTATAGTTTTTATCGTAACTTCACATGCACGTCATATCTAACACCGTATATTATTTTATCCATACATATATATATATATATATCACGTTACTAATTCCAAAAGGGCTTATTTTTTTATACGGCCTTTTTGCTTTAGAGAACTTCTCAATATGGCTTATATTTTTTTTTTATTACCAACCGTTTTAGGGACATTTTAAAGCTGAAAGCTGAAAAAAAATTTTTGAAAGCTAAAAGGGTATGGGGTAGAAGTACCATTTGTGGCCACTGCTCCCTTTTTGGACATTTAATATTTTGCTTTAATTAATTAAAAAGTATAAAATAAAAATTTCATTTTAATAGTGGGATAAAAGTATCTTTGAATATATTTTTAAAAATATCATTGTGTATTTTACAAATCATTTTATTTAAATTTTCGAGTGTCCAAAACTGGCCCGAGAGTGCCCAAAAACGGTACCTACCCAATAATGTAAATTAAGCGCCTTTTTGATTTTAAAAAGCTGAAGCCACAAAGGTATACAAAAATATAAGACCTTTTAGAATGTAACGCGATATATATGTGTATGTATGCATAAACGCCAAGTATATAAAAATATAAGTATATTGGTAGGTGCATTGATGAAAAAAGTGAGATTATACATAAATTATACGACTAATATGCTTATCTAAAATCATATACATATATATAAATGTATGTATACATATGCTCAGAATAGCCGAGTGATAGTATGAGTATGAGGTAGAAACCAACGCATAGAGAATGTAATTTGCGGTTTAACACGAGATTTACCTCTAAACAATCCACAATATGCTAAAGTAATAAACGATAATCATCTTCATTAATAATAAATTTATCTACTGTAACTTTATTATTGATTCATTAATTCTACTTTAATAAAATAAATTTTAAAATTATTTTTGCGGGAAAATATCTGCCAAGTCGCCAGAAGTTCGGTTTAATTTGCGAACAGATAATGTAAAAAAAAGGTTACCTTTTATAATAATGCCATTGAAAAGTTTATATTACTTTGAGCTTAAATTTTTTTTACATCCGTCCATTTGCATTTTATTGACAGATAAGAAAGAAATTACTTTAATTAAACTCCTGTGTCAACTAAAAAAAAATCGGTTCGCTCATAAATAGCTCATTTTACAGCTGGAACTTTCAGTTACCGCAGACGACGTCGATTTCACTCGACTTTTTTTTATCAATAGTAATCGTTAGGAAACATACTAAAAAAATTTATAGACTTTTACTGTTTTTTTTTTAATGTAACTAACTTTGTAGGATATCATTTGACAGTTTATTTTTTTTTTTAACAAAAAAAAAAAAAAAAAAAAAAAAAAAAAAAAAAAAACGACTGAAATGATAAAATGACTTTTATACTGAACAATATAATTTTATTCGGAGTTTAAATTTAAATAACTTATAAACAATTGAGTTTATGGAAAAATTAAATGAATCATTTTTTGTAGCAAATTTAATTTCCTATAAATTTGTTCCTTTACATTTTTATCGTAACTTCGATAGATAACTCAGAAATTCGATTTTCCATATCCAACTTACAACTGTCAAATTTTTAATTCCATTAATAAAGACTGGATTTTAAATTTTAAATTATGATCAAACTACTTGAAATACGTTAAATATATATCAATATAAATTTGTAGGAAATTAAATTGTCTAAAAAAAAGTTCTTAATGACTTTATCCCTAATTCAATAATTTACAACTTATTTAAATGTTAAGTCGAGTATAGAAAATTTATTATTTTTTTAAAAGTTTAGTCATAAATTACTTGAATTATTATTATTATTATGATAAGTATTTATTTTCAATGAAAGTTCGTATTAAAGTATTAGTAACAAAATAAAAATAAAACTCTCGTTAACAATGACTTGTTAACATTCAAATACTCCATCAGTTGTAAATATTTTATTTGTACTTGAATTCAATTGCTATGAAAGTAAAGTGTATTGCTATATATTAAAAAAAAAAAAAGTTTTAAGTAGCAATGAGAAAAAAGTAAATAATTTTTTTTCTCCTTCACTACTATATTTTTCGCTCGCTCTTATTCAGTCAATTTTACAGTTTATTTATTTATTTATTTTTTTTTTTATTAACTATCAACTTTCTTTTTCAACACTGGCTATTTTGCCTCTACTCGCAATACCTTGAGTATTTCACTATATTTTTTACTACACCCAGTAATTTTTTTTTCTCGTACCATTAAATTAAATTTTTCAGTATCGTAAAAAAAGAAAATTCTGAGTTTTTGTTAAAAGCAACTCGATAATAATTTTAAAAAATTAAAAATGTTTATTAAAAAAAAATATATAAAATGATTTCAATAAAAATGATTTCAACAATAGTGTGATAATAAATAAATAAATCATGAAAGATAAATATAAGGGTGAAAATAATAAAAGTGCATTAATATCGTTATTGTTTTGCGTAACATGTGTGTATATAGAGACGCGTGTTGTTTGTGAAGCTGTGATAATAACAGGAACTCAATTACCGCCAAAACATTGGTCTAGTACACGTGTTAATGCAGTGCCTAGTGATATTAATCGTCGTATTGTTAAAATAGGTGTTATAGCACCTGCGGATCCACACCATGAGCAAAGTTTACCTCGAATTTTACCAGCAGTCAGTCTGGCTGTTAAAGCTGTTAGTTCTAGCAATGGTCCACTTCCTGGTTGGACCATCACTGTTACTTACCGTGATTCCGAATGCTCAAGTACTTGGGGCTCTCTTGCTGCGTTCGATTTTTATACCAATCGCACTGCAGGTCATTCTATTGCTCTAGTTCTATTTCTCTAGTTATCTCAATCTTTAATCCATTTTCTGTAGAAAGAAAAAGGGGGAAAAATGGACGAAAAAATATTTCGTGAAATTTTTTTTTTACATCCATGGAAATGGAAAAATAAATATGTTTTTTTTCATACATAAAGATATTTACATATATGTTTTATATATGTCAATATATATTGACATGCCGGGGAAAAATGGGCCGACAAAAAAAATATATTTTTTTTTATTTCCTGAATATAAAAAAAAAAATTTTCTTTCTATATACATTACATATATATAAAATATGAATTATAAATATAAAAAATTAATTAAAAGAAAAAATTGCTGCCCTCTAACGAATAAAAATTTTCGATTTATTAAAATATAATTTTTGAGTTAATTTGAAATTTGAAATTTTTTTTTTTTTTTTTCTAAATGGACCATTTTACTTACGAGTCCATTTTACCCTCAATTTTTTTTCAAAGTTCGTTTTTTATTATGCGAGAAAATACTTTTAAGTAATAACTAAACAATTAAAATATTGAGATGTATGTTCAACTTTTTTTTATTTTAAATGATAATTAAAATTTTTATTCATCAAATTTTACTGAGGGTAATCGAAAATTTTTAAGTAACAATAAATTTAAATACTGGCATTTGAAATGTTAATTATTATTAGCATAATATGCTAATCATTTTACTAGATATTTTAATTTGATACTTGTATTAAATTAGTTCGACCAACTATACAAATTTGCGACCATAAATTTAGTAATTAACTTATGCTTTGAAAGCTGAATAATTTATTTAAGAGTTATAACATAAATTATAATTCATATCATATTCATATATAACATAATTGCAGTATTAAAAATAGATAAAATTTTTTTATTAACTACGAAATGTAAAATTGAAAAAATGGTGATAAAAAAAATAGATCCCCGTTAAAAATATAATTAAAAATATAGAGATCTAAATATTTAATGGGTTATTTTCATGGGAAGTAATGGTCATGGTTATTACTACCGATTATCTCTCGAAAAAAAAAACTGTAGAGGAGAAAATATAAGAGCTGATAGTAATTTTATAGAAACAAAAAAAAATAACTGGGATTTCCACATGACAAAAAAATAATTAAAAAAACTACTTTTCCAAAGATTTTCAATTAAATTTCAAAATAGATGAATTGAAAAAAATTTTTTCCCAAAATAATTCTCTTTAAATTTATTTTCAAAAATTTTTCGTTTTTTATTTTTCATTAAAAATTTTCGGAATCAAATTTTGCTCAGCTTTTTGCCTAAAATTTTTTCCTGTATACCAAAAAATTTTCTCTAATCAGCTCAAAAAAAAAAAAAAAAAAAAAAGTGTCACTAATTAACATTCCGTTGCTCGAGTAATTGACCTGTAAAATTTTGCAATTAATGTATTAAATTAAAAATTTGAAAATAGTCCTATTTCTTCCCATACATATGTATTAAATATTAATTTAATTATCGAGTAAATATTATGAAAATTAATTAATTAATTAATTAATTAATTAATAATGAATTAAAGAGAAATTGTATGAGATAAAGTATCTAAAAATAATGATATTGCATAATTAAAATATTAAAAAAGTAAATATGGAATAAAAAATAATAATTAAATATATTAATCATAATGTTTACTCTAGCGTGAAAGTAACCGTTCATAAGTCGTTGTTAAATGTCATCAATTAACTCCCAGAGAACCCTCTACTTGTACGTCTCTCTTGTCTACTCTACTCTAAATTACTGTTACCGCGGTTCGTTTGACGATGAACAGTTCACTAGTGTTGTATTTTTTCAAGATTAACATTGAGATCCATATATATATATATATATATATATATATATATATATATATTGGTTACAAGTGATGTCACTCGCAGCTGTGTCCTTTAAAAAAAATAAAGAAAACCAGCGGTCAGTCAACCAAAGTCTGTCGCGACTTATTACATTTCTTATTTTTTAAACTTTTATTTTTAAAAAGTTAATTAATTTATTTTTAGTTTAATTGCTTTTATCTTGGGTAAATTACTTGACTAAATATTACAGAAATGGTTGACGTTAATTTTCTTTAATTACTCTTTAAGACCGCTCTTCACTTAAGGTCAATTAAAAAAACCTTTTTAGTTAAATATTTTTTTAAATCTACAATTATTATAATAAATATAGAGCATTAAGAGAAAACGCGTTTTTTACTTTTGGATTAAATCCAAAAACTACAAAAATTACTAAGAATTTTTTTTATTAAATTATTATTATTTTTTTATCACTAAAAGCTGTGTTAATCTTAAGCTTGAGTGCACTACAAATCTATCAAATGAACGCAATAAATTTTTCTTATGCAATTATCTACATATATTTTGTTAAAAAAAAAAAAAAAATAAAATATACAGAGCAGTGTTGGAAAATATTTTATTGGTTTAAAGCGTCAAGTAAAAATATGAAGAAGGAAATTACATTTATCGGAGGAAAAAGTTCCCATTACGACACATAATTTTATTTCTGTTACTTTCCGGTCAATTTCAAATTTATATTTTTTTTATTAGGTATATAAAATAGTATTCTATATATAAACTATCGCGCAGACGCCAGAATTATCTAAGAATTACCAGTTTTGTACTAAAATTTTTTGTATCATGCGAATCGATTCTTTTTCAATCAAAACCAGTGACTGACATCTTCGAACCCTAAATAATCTCAACCTCGAGAAAAAAGGGTTTCAACATAAAAACTGACATCAAATTTTTGATATCAGAGCACGCTCTGTTGACATAAAAATTAGCAATTAAGGGTAATGGATTTTTAAGCTCTATTTCATAACAGCTTTGACCGGTCAGTCATGAGTTCAATCATATCACGAGTCATTCAAGTTTCTTTATTTGATTTTTCTAATCAAATCTTAAACTCTGTGGTTAATAATAATTTTTTTTAACTTCGTGCTATGAAAATTGAAAATTTTCAAAAAAGGGAAGTTATTGGTTTCGGTTCAATTTTTGAAAGGAGTTTTCATCAGATTTTGACGTTTTGAGGTCCTAGGAAGCTACCCGCATGAAAATATCATATATGGTAAACGTATATTAAAAAATATATGTTACAGATATAAATATACATGTGGCAATACATGAAATCTTATATAGAACTGTATATCGATTTTGGCCAATTTTATTATATTTCTATATATGTTTTCTCTTATATGATTTCATATATTTCGTATAACTTCAATATATTATTTATATATTTGAAAACTTATAATTTCAATATATTCAAACAGAAATGTTATTTATACATGAAACAAATAAGAACACATATATAATTCATCATTATATGCCACGATATATGTACCATGTATTCAACTTTATAAATTTTTATATATTTTTCGATATATAGAACCATATAAGTCTCCCCATATATGTAAGAATAAATAAAATCTATTCTTTTCTGTCTTCCTCTCTCTGTTATAAGATTCAAACATTGTGTTCAAAATATATATGTGTTAGCTTACAAATTTACATATATAAATATCAATATATGTAATACATATATGTGCTAACTTATAAGTTTACATATATGATTATAAATATATATAATACATGTATTAATTTATAAACTTACGTATATAATTAATTATATTAAAACTTACTATATTATATCTAAGAAAATATATATCGTTTTTGGCCACTTATATGGTCCCATATTGATCATATATTTTTCCATATATATTTATCATAGATGGTATTTTCATGCGGGTATTCTGACTATTTCTGGATAGACTTCTGGCCGCGTGTGTGTATAAATTTTTTTTGGACTGTTTTTTTAAACTCCGGAACTCTGGGTGACAGAGTGAATTCAAATTGAACTAAAATCCGAATTCACTCTATGAGTGCAACAAAAAGTCCCATTTATTTTTCTGTGAAAAAGAGCTACGATAGCGTATCCCCTTAATGGTATTGTACATTACAGCAGTAATACTGTCATGCTTTCAAAAGCTTACTATCAATTTTTGAATAGAAATTCTGGTCATTTGTAGTGTAGTTCAAAAAATTTAATAATGTTTTTGATCGTAAAAAAGTTTTGTTCTACAAAATGGCACTATTGACCCGCATCTAAAAAAGTTAATAATCGTGTTCTTCTTTTGAAATATTAAAAACATTTATGACGTCACTATCTTCGATTACTTTATTTTCTATCATACTATTTTCCAAGCAACTGTTTGAAAAAATTCGTTCTAGATTTTTACTGCATTTATTAAATTTATAAAAGTTTACTACTTCAACTGAAATGTAATGCCTTGAAAAATTTATATTCTTACATATATTTAATTCATTACTACAGAATATAGAGGCGATATAAAGATGCTGAGATTAAATTTTAAATCCACTATCTCAATTGGTTCAAATAATAAACATAGAAAGGAAAAATATTTTCTTTGATTTTCATTTAAAATTAAATAGTTTCAGAACAATAGTTATAAATAAAATGTTATCGCTTTTAGTCCGAGCTTTGAATCACTTCCTTCATCTGTTTATTTCTTCAATCCTTATTTTATTCGAGTCGTCAATCACTTAATTTTTTTCGTAAATAATTACTCAATTCTTAAAGACTTTTTGACTTGATATAAAATAATTTCCACCCCAGAAAATTTAATTATCTGTAGACTTATTGTACACAGCGATAATAAAACATTACCTGAAATATCACATATATATATATATATATATATATATATATATATATATATATATATATATATATATATATATATATATATATATATGTATATGCAGACATTGTATACAGATATAAGAATATATCTGTGTAGTCAAGCATATTTGATTTAATTTCATTACATACATGTTCTTTGAGCATGTATACCCATAATACGTAAGCTTGTCAACCCAATGTGTGCATTAATACATACATGTGTGTTTTATCTATATGTCAAAATTATTCGACTTCACTGATGATATTCCCAGACATCCTAATTGTCTATTTACATTTTACGAATGCAAACGCATTACATATACATTAAATTTATATATGTTTGTATGTGTATATTTATATATAATATTCAATACAAATGTACTACTTACATATAAATCGAAATTACATACAAGCTCACATATGAAATAATAATATCATATTATTTTTTAATGAATAAATTTTGGAACACTGTTTAAATATTTACTGTCGGGTAAAATCCAAATTTAATTTAAACTTAAACTGAGAAAATAATATTATTGTTCATACCAGACATTATTGACCTGATAATAAGTATCACTTATTATTTATTTATTTTTTTTTTTCGAAGCATAAGGAAATTTTTTTTTAGGACTAGATTCAAAAAAATCAATTGATTATTAAACCAAAATTTCTATCTAATAAGATTTTTTCTACGGAAAATTTTTTTAGTAAAAGCATTATTTTTTTCAATATGTAAATATTTATATAAACATATATTTTATAGATTTCAATAAAATTGATTTTCAATTTTTATTTCTATATTTTTTTAAATCATGAAACAGCTTTAGTATTTCTTTTTACTATTAAAAAAAAAAAAGTATGATTACATATAAACTCATGTACGTTTGTAAGCTCCAACTTTATATAGACGGTGAAATTTAAATCTTTATCCGCTTGTTTTTCAAGAGAATATATTTTGTTACAAACATCATGGAAAATAAAATATTCAATATTTATAGAAAAATGTACTAGAGCTTGAGAAAAAAAAATCAGTAAATTTTTTTAAATGACCCGCAGTCTATAAAAATAAATTAATTAATTATTGACAGCCATAAATCGGAGAAATCAATAGATTTGTAGTCAGAGACATCTCTGGTATCCGATAAATTTTTTTTTATTTTGTCAACAGATGCAAACATTTTTTTATGTTCATTTTTTATTTTATTGGAATTCTTTGTCGTTTATTTTATTTCGCTTTTATTTATTTATTTACTAATTTTTTATAATGGAATTATCGTTAATGAAAATAATCCGTTCCAATGTGAAAGATAAATATCTAGTATAATTGACAGATGTCAAGTAATATTATATAGTTTATTTTTTTTATTTAGCTTCTGCTGATTTTATCGATTGCTAGTATTTTAATACCGGGGAATTAAAATTTTAATCTATGATATATAATTTTATACAATTTATTTTAATTGGATCATATTATTTACTTTTTTTTTTTTTTTCGTAATTCAAATAGACTCGTATTTTAAATATAGCCGCGGAAAAAAAGTTCGGCTCAAAAATTTTCTAAAAAAAAGTTTATTGAACAATTTCAAATTTTGAAAAAAATTCGAGTATCAAAATTTTCAGGCTCCAGACTTCATTTTTTAAAAGCTCTGATAGGAAGTCAAAAAATTCACTCCGAAGCTGATGAAATTAATAAGAACCAATCGCTCTGCATTCACTTCAGTAACTTTTGACAACCTTAAGCTGGAATTGCGACGATTGGTCAAGAAAATTAAAAAAAAAAACTATACTACGAAAATTAATAGAATTTCAGTTTGCATAGTTTCGAAAAAAGTAATTAAGACACAATTAGATTTTATTAAATGAACTAGGATCAAATTTTTCAAAATTTTTTTTTGACATCGATATCAATAGATTTTAAACTCTCGGAGTACACTGAGGGTCATTTTGACCTCAGAATTTTTTTTATCCTAAAATATTTCTTAAGTTAGGTTTGATTTTAATTAATTTTTAAAAAAAAAAATTCTAAAAAAAATTTGATGAGCTGCATTCTGATAAAAGGCATTGTTTTTGAGATATAACTCTTCAAAAGTGAAGTGGGGGAGACTTGATTTTTAAAAATTATGATTTACGTCGATCCCCACGGATCCATGTGGATCTGAATTATTTTTTTTCGGAAGGTATGAATTACGATTAATGGTTTGTAACACAACAAATAATCGCACAATTAAAAACAAGTATAATATTTTTATTTGACAAAACTAAATTCTAATGGTCCATTATACGAATTCATAAAAATTGTTTAATGTCAAAATTTTCTGTCTTTAAATAAATTTTTTAATAGTAACAGATAATAAAAGCTTTTGAGATGCATTATCCCTTGAATTAACATGTATTTTTAAATATGATTACTATTTTTTATTTATTCGACAATTTAGCCGCCTGCTACTGGAGGCACGCCTGCTGCAGGCCCGCCTGTTGCAAGCCCACCCGTATTACCTAAATTCTGAAAAGAAAAAAAAAATATAAAGCAATTATTACAATTTAAAAATGGAGTTATCATATAATAAAAAATAATATATCAATAAATTTTCTTACCAAACAATTGAAGTCACTAATAACACTAAAACCAAATTGTAAGAATAATTAACTCATCAAATTTATAAAATTATTTATAAATAAATATCCGGCAAAAAATATTTATTAAATTCATGAAAAATATGAAATTACTTACCCATCGGCTGCTGAGAGCGCGACTAGGGCAGCCACAATCAGAATGTAAAAAATGAAAC
This sequence comes from Microplitis demolitor, assembly GCF_026212275.2. NCBI lineage: Eukaryota > Metazoa > Arthropoda > Insecta > Hymenoptera > Braconidae > Microplitis > Microplitis demolitor. Next base: position 20,704,213 of record NC_068549.1, on the reverse strand, counting down.
GCATTTTGATATTTCTTTCTGTTATAAAAATGTTAATTAAGTCACTAATTGAACGATAAATTAGTATTTGTTATAAAGGTTATTATTTATTACTTACGAATATAATGTACAGTTACGGAAAACTTTTGCAGTTCTAATTAATTTTTTTTCGAATCGTCGACAATTTATATTGATTTTTTATCATTTTGTGTAAATATTAAAATGACATGCAACTTTCATGTAAAAATCAAATAAATTATAATTAAATTCATATTAATTGCATTCGAATTAAGGTTATCTTAATAATATTTAAATACTCTGATAATTTTTAACAGGTTTTTTATCAAGCCGTTAAAAATTTTCGTAACCACAAGATAAGATAACTTGCGGTAGCAAAATTTTTTCTTGTTACAAGAATTGCGAAACATTTGATGCATGGTAAAAAATTTTTTTATAAATTAACACAAATTTACACAGTAAAAATTTTGGTGTAAAAATGGCCCTCGATAATTTTACACAGACGTATAGTATGAAGTAACTGTGTGAAAAATCCTCGTAAATTATACATCTTTACACCATTCCGGGTTACAATTTTGATCAACGAGCACCAAATGATCATTGAACATTTTTAACTATTTAATTAATGAGTATATTGGATTACACCGAGTCCAAAATTTTTTTCCGAAGTGTTAGAACTCTTGAAAAAATAGTGTTCTGATCGATTTTAAGAGCTTGACATTCAAATGGAAATAACTAGGAAATTATGCGAAATTTGAAAAAATTCTATCAGAGATAATTTGTAGGGAATGAAATTGTCTACAAAAAATATTTTACGACATTTTGTGATAAGTCTGATAGCTCCGCTGGAAAAGTAAAAAGATATTGAAATTTAATATAAATTTGACTTTAAGCTTCAATAACTTTTGAATAGATGGATTTACTAAAAAAATGATAACACCCTAGTGTACTTATAGATATTAACACTTTAGCCTTTAATCATAACTGCTACACTGGCCCAACTTGTGCCTACTATACTGCATCGTTACATGCCCTCAAAAATTTTCTAGTGTGTACTCGCAGTACACACAAATTGTTCAAACATGGGTTCTATTTATTTTTAAATTTATAAATCTTCCAAATTATGGGGGTCGCAAAAAAAACGCCTAATTCCAAAAAAAAAAAAAAAAATATGAGAGAGATTGTCATTTTTACGATATCAGAGTTTTAATTAACAACATTAATTTTATAAACTCAGTGAAATTGATAAGTATTGACAAATTTGACGCTGATTGTTGAGTAAAGACAGTTGTATATATAATTCTTATTTGATTTTTTTGAGAAATAATTATAAATTGAGTTTATAAGTTTAAGACCTGTTACTAAATTAATGACAATAACTATCGTAATTTTTGTACTGATTATTGAAATTTATCTAAAATTGTGTTAAAAACTTTAATTTCTAAAAATAAAATCATTTTTATATTATTTTTTGGGATCATTAAGACCAAATGTTTTTAACTTTTCGCTAAAAAAAAAAAAGAGTCATGTCCACACTTATAGAAGAATTTATTTGAACCAAATAAGATTTATTAATAGTTAATAAATGGCTTATTTGAATAGGAAATCACATGAAGCTAATTAAGTAGGGTTATGACAAATAATTCATGCTTCCATTTAAGTTTATTTTTTTAAAGAAAATAATACGCACAGTAATTAATTTAAAAAATATTCAGCACTTTTTTTATTTATAACGTAATATTTAGTTAATTATACTTTGAATTTATTACACTAGACAATATACTGAAAGGTATTGTAAACAGAAAGTGGCGCTGTAGTCAACAATCACAGTGATGTTCACTCTAATGTGAGACTTATTAACTATTAATAAATCTATATTTGAGGCAAACAAATGCTTATTTCAGCCAAATAAGGCTGAGAAACTGTTTCAAATAAATGCACTTATTAATATCATATAAATACTTCTATCAGTGTGCACACAAAATTAGTAATGCAATGAATAATAACAATTAAATTAGAGATGATATTTTTATTTAAAATACATTAATTTTTATAATCTAATAAAATTAATAATTTTTTTTTTTCATGGAAAAATAAATTTTTCGGTTGATGTTGGATAAGAATAACTTGATGACTGTATTTATTTCTTCAAACAATGTAGATTTTGTTTTCTGCTGCATAGTGTTTTACCTTTCCTATATTGAACTTAGTAGGGTCTATGGAATAAAAAATAAATTAATAAGGAATTGGGAATGATAATATCAGTTTTCAGAATATAGATTAAAATCAAATCACTTACATTATTCTTGGCTTCGAGATTGATTAAACTAATGGAAAAAAAATAAATTAAATTAATATGGTGTTATACATGAAAATCGTTTATCAATAATTTAATAAATTATACACAGAAAAAAACTAAGCAAAAATTACTAAGTGGAAAATAATTCAAAACTACTAGTGGGACCCGAAAGCTCTAACTTTTGATAAAAGTAAATATTTACGATTCCATAAATAAAATGTGCTATGAGTAATTTAAAATTACTGTCTGTATCTTCTCGGTTTAAAAATAAAACTTGATTTAGACTTGATTCGACTTTACCAAGTAGAAATTTTGAGTCGTTTTTCACAAGACAAACTCGACTTTTATTTACGGAGATATGAAATACATTGAGTTTTTATCTTGGTTTAGACTTAACTGGCTTACTTAGTTACGATTTAAGATGAAAAAGTTGAAATCACGTCAAAATTTGCTTGGTTTAGATTTATTCGACTTAAATTATAAGACGAAAATGTCTAAACTAAGATGAAATAATTTTTATATATCAAGGTGAAAGTAAATAAATAATTTGTTTCGACTTGGTTCAGCAAGTCAAAAGTAAGGTGAATGACTATCGTGCCCGATGTAAAGACGAGTAAGTTCAAACTAAGATCAAAAAATACAAATAACTTGAAACTAAGATGAAAAAAATTTGAAAAATTTAATTTAAGTCGAAAAAGTCGAGATCTTATCGAAAAATCATCGGCGAATCGATAACTTAAAAAGAAAATAAAGTGAAGCGAGCCTAAATCAAGTTTTATTTTGGAACCGGGTTTTACTTATCGAAGAGTAATTTATTATGTAAGTACTTTCTAAATGATGATTAGAACTAAATTTTGTTATCCGTTTTTTTTTTTCCGTGTACTATAAGTAAACACTAATGGTACTCCGATTTAAGAAAAATTTGAAACAACTTACGACTGTTGCGATTTTACATTGCCTCTGTTACCGGCTCCAACTTGTTGGGCAGAATTTTGTTGACCGGAAAGTAAATTCAAAAGGGCTCTGTTAAATGGCTGGATGGAGTTATTGTTGGTATCGCCGCGGCCACCTTGGCCTTGGCTACCTTGGCCTTGGCTACCTTGGCCTTGGCCTTGGCCACCTTGGCCTTGGCCACCTTGGCCTTGGCCACCTTGGCCTTGGCCACCTTGGCCACCTTGGCCACCTTGGCCACCTTGGCCACCTTGGCCACCTTGGCCTTGTCCGCCTTGGCCTTGGCCACCTTGGGGATTATTACAACTCCTACAAGAAGCTGACACATAGGCAGCAATGACAGCCAACGTCAGGAAGAAAAATATGAAACGCATTTTGCTGATTTTTTCTATTTTGATGAAAAAATTAATTTTAGTCAATACGTGTTTAAAAAATTATTTTCATTCAATATAAAAATTTTCTACTCACGGTGCTAATGTCCAGCTAAGGCAAAGTCCTCAGAATTATGATAATTTCCTCATCGAATTATCGATTATTTATACCTCTTTTTATCTTCTTAGAAAAACATAATTCATATGTTTCGGTGTTGTTTTCCCAATAATATTGTTTTTTTATTTACTTAAAAGATAAGCATTTGTCTCCCGTATCGTAAACCCGGAAAGAACGATTTAAATATACATTGATCGTTAAAATATAACAAATCTGATCTACGGTTGAGATTTTTTTTAACCATAATAGCATGCAGAGATTACTATGATAATTATAGAAAAATAGTTTTTTTTATGACCCTTTCGCAGTTTTTAATACTTTTTTCAAAACATCTACACAAAACTATATATGATAGCTAACTAATATTTCAAATGTATTTAGTAGTTATATTTTACTATTCAATACATATAAATATATATATATATATATATATATATATATATGTTTGGTTAAAGTTTTCGTTATCAGTTATATACATTGAATATAAATACGAAAATTTTCTTCAAATTGTCAATTTAGTCAAGTGTTTTACTTTTTAGAAACAATGTATAGTCAATCTAAGCAATTTTTTAAGTGTGTTAATTTTTTCACAAAAGTTTATGTGAATTTAACGTACGTTAGATTGTAAAAATTGATTACAACTCAATTACATAAATGGGAAAAAATGCACTTATCTAAATTGACAATTTGCAATGTGTATGTCTATATATATATTTATGTTACAAATATTCGTTAATTTTGACTTCAAAATCGATGCCACCTATTAGAAAAAATGTTTTAGATAAATTTACGCGACAAAAAATTAAATATACTTAAACTTATTAGTTGAGGGAAAGAAAAATAATAAATATGTATATATATATATAGATAAAATATTTATTTATTCCATATATATGAATTTAAATTTTACAAAAAATTTAATTTTTTGCGTATATAAAATGTTCTTAATTTATAAATTTAAAGTTCTTGAAATGAGCAGTTTGAGTGGTAGATTTATAGATGAAGTAAGCTGACGTATATTAATTTCATTATATACTATAAATTATTTGAATCCATTCTGTTTATCACCGTATGTTATATTTGGACTGCAAGTTCAAGAAACTCCTACCTTTAGCATAAAAAACATAATCGATTATAAAATCTGAATGACAATGTTAGCTAATAATATAGGGTTTAAAAATAGTATGTTATACATCATGTAATATCGGTATTATAGTCTTACTTCGCTCGTGTTGTCAAAACAGAAGAAAGAGAAGAGCTCTGTAAAAAAATGATCTTTTTTCCCACCATTTTTTTACAATTAAGGCATTACTGCGCATGCGCGTTAGTTCAAATTCATGGATTTCATCATATCCAAGTATTGAAAATAAAGATCATTGTTTTGCAGACTTAACTATAATACTCCATTTGACTAGATGTATGCAACAGGTTATGTAATGAATACACGAGGAAAAACGCCGTTAGATGTCTAAAGGCAGCTTTGTAGTCAGAGTTACATAAAATAATTGACTTTATTTTTATTAGAAAGTATTTATACTTTATGGAATTAGATAACTTGTTGCATAGTATTCACTTAAAAAAATATCATTCAACAAAAAAACGTAAGATTTGGTGTTATGTCGTTACAATTAGTAGAGATATGTAAGGTTATAAAGTTCAGCTGACGTTGCATTGATCTACACATGCGCGCGCTGATTTATTGAACGCGCATGTGCAGCCTAGAAATTTTGGTTATGTTAACGAGGTGTTGCTACATCAAAGTCACATAAGACAGAGGTAATAGATTAGTCAGAAATTAAAATCATTGAATAGGGATCTACTCGATCCATTTTACTAAAATTTCGTGATTTAATATAAAAAGTAGTGAAAGACGACGTATTTTTCAGGTACAAATTACATAAATGAAATTTTTAACTAATAGACTTAGATAGAAAGCAAAGGTATTGTTTGAAAATGTTGAATACCCGAAAAAAATGATTTAGATTTACGGTGGTCTAAATCCGGTGTTTTAATCAGATATATTTTTTTCAGTACTTAAATCGATGAAGATCTATGTAGATCTTCAGCTAAAATAAGGTTAATTACAAAACTTGAAAAAGTGAAAATTTTTAATTTAGATAGAAATTTCGGGGCCTCATAAAAAATTCTAGATTTTAAATCTTTTTGAGCCTAATTAGATTTAAATAAATCTACTAAGATCAATATCAATCTTAAAATTGAAAAAGTTAGGCCCTAGTGAGTCTAATCAGGTCTCGCTAGATTTAAATCATTTTTGTCCAGGCAAATAATTTCTGAATTTAAATTTATCTATTCAATTGTCACGTGAGCGTTCGATGAGGGAATTTAAATATTTTTAACACGTCTTTGTCAAAGATTCATGTATTTATTAATAATCAAAGCTGCTTACTCATATTCTTATGAAGAACAGGTTTAACATCCCTTAGAGCCTGAACCAAGTAAGTCTTTGAGCAATCTTGGAACCACTCCGGGATTACTACCACCTCCACTACCACCACCATCACAACTTGATCCACCACTGCAATCAGCTGATGCATAGACAACCAGGATAGCCACGATCAACAAGAAAAGTTGGAAACGCATTTCGATATTTTTTTCTGCAGTTGATGAATAGAAAAAAAAAGAATTAGTTGATAGTAAATACTATTCGGATTTTTTTCCGATTATTATTACTTACAATCAATATTTCGGTCAAGGTGGAATTATCGAGATTGTGATGATTTTCCAATCAGATTTTGCAATATATATACTCCCTTTCATTTTTTTATGTGACGATATGTTATTGAATCTCATTGTTCTCTTTATAAAAATATTATTTATACGTCAATATAAAAGACAACAAGTATCTTGTTATCACAACTGCATTAGTAGACTATTGCAACTGTTATATAAAAAAATCGACCCAGTTTTTCAGTCTGTTTTAGTATCAATTGTTTATAGTTTTATTAATACACTCATTTTCCTCGAGTTATCTTAATAAAAAAACAGCTTCTGCTTAATGCAAACAATAATTTTCAATTTAACCCGAGTTTCGATGATGGAAATCTACTTAATATTAGTATTAGAATTTGAATTTAGATAAACTATTCATTGGAATCCAAGCTGAGGATAAGGTTTAGGTTGATACGGTGAATCGTTAGATTGGTGCGTCAAAACAAATCAAGCCGTTGTTGTTTTTAGTGATGACAGTAATTATTTGACTTTACGATCACTTCATAACAATTAGTGATGTAAAGGACATAAGACCTTTTCTTATTTTCTCTTATGCTATCTGTTGATTTTTTTTTGGCTTTTGATGGACTATAAATGGAAAAATAAAATCTACCAATATGCTGCCGATCGACTTTAAACAGGCCAATAAGCCTGAAAATAAATTTTATGATTACTAAAGTTATTACTATGGCCAATAATTTTTTTATAGCTTATCAAATTTCAAAAATTTAGTAAAAATTGTTGTGAAGTATAAACCTTTTTTTGAGACTCATATTGCTTATTTTTTTATCCGGTTTACGTACATCGAATGTACTCAGATGAAAAAATATTATAATGTTATTGCAACAATACGCGTATATAATATTAAGATAAATAATATTGTTATTGTGATGATGAAAAAAAAAAGTGTTTTAGTAATTATGAGCTCAACTTTGAACTGAAGAGATGTTTCAGTGCATCAGTTGTAAAATGGGCTGTGTACCAAACACACTTAAGACACTTAAGACAAAAAATTTTTTACTGTCATTAACATATTCTTCTATCAAACTTTAACTCAAAGACACCAGGATGGAGTCTTTGTAGGGGAGACCGGGGCAAAACGGCCCATCTAAGCTGATTATTATTCTTTGTGGCTTTTAACCATCAAGTCGATTTACTCTCGTCCAACTTTAACTCAATTCACCAAAATTTTGGTGAAGCTCCTGAAAAAATTTTTTATTTGTTTGGGGCAAGACGGCCCCCTCCGAAAAAAAATGAAAAAAAAATTTTTTTTTTTTTAATTGTAAAAAAATTTACCGCGTTATGAATGTTTATATTTTTTTCTTTAACTCCTGTATTTACTTTTATATTACTCGAAATAACCTTTTTTGATATAATACGAGTAATTTGTTCACTATTGTAGAAAAAAATTGAGTGTTTTAATTTTTTTCCAAACGATTGTTACTGTCTCTCCTGTCATGGACTGTATTCGGAATCAAAAGAATCATGGATTCAGTGTCAAAAATATAAAGAATGGGCTCATGATTCCTGTGCAGGAGTTGACGAATAATTTTCCGATATGTACATTTGTGAATATTGTGAAGATTAATTTATAATACACTTAAATTAAATTTAATATCTAAAAAAGTATTTTTGTTACATTTTAATAGTTAATGTTGTTAATTTTATAAATATATTATTCATAATGTTACATATAATAATTATAATTGTTCTGTTGGATTCTACGACAAATTATATCAAAAAATTAAAAGTTATTCAATAGAAAATAACTTAATTGATTAATAATTATTTTTCTATTGAATAAAAATTTGATTATTGGTATTTTTAACTTTTTCAAATGCTCTATTTTACTCGAAATCCATAGAATTAACCAAAAAATGATATTTCTATTAAATTAATCATGACTAGGTTATAATAATATGAAATACATTTTTCTTAGAATTTTTCAGTGGTTCATTTTGCCCCTAGTTTCACGTCTAGGGCTTATAATGAGTAAATAATCTGAATTTGTGATAATCATAAGAAAACAAGAAAAAAAATTTTGGTTAGTTTTTTAGGTGGACCTTCTTGCCCCAGGGGCCGTCTTGCCCCGGTCTCCCCTATACGTTATAGTCATTAGCGCTCAAAAATTCGTAACAAATTATTAAGCTACGACTGAAATAATTAATAAATTATTCATTTAATTTTGAGCGATTAATTATTTAAAAGTATTTATGTGGCATTAATTGTGCAGCTCATAGTTTACAGAACATCTGTTTATGATCATCATAATTCATCATATCGCAATGACAATATTATTTATTTTTAGATTATCATGTCATTATATTTACTCTGAAACTACATTATAAGTGCAAATAATTTAAATAACTGTAATATTTTTTCACTTAGGCAGTTTGGTATTTTTTTTTAAATTTTAAGCTGTCAATTTTTTTTTCATAAAAGCTCATGTAAAATTAACACAATGTGTGCAGAAAGTGATTAAGACATTTTTAAATTAGAAGCAACGCACTTGTTAAAACAGACGATTCGCAACGTGTATTTGCTTACATATATTACATATTTATTATAATATTGACTAATATTTATTCTGAGTAACATGCTTTTTTTATAAATTTTGAGATAAATATTAAAAAAAAAAAAATTGAAACTTTAAAATAATAAAAAAAATTTTTTATTATTATAAATTTATCGAAATTGTCAATAATAATATTGTTCAAAGATATCCGCGTCGAAAAATTTACATTTACTTAAAATTAGTTAAGGAAAATAAAATATGTAAACATAAGTATAATTTTTTGCTCATTTTTATTCCATGAATTTGAATATTACAAAAAAAAAATATATATATTTTTCGAATGTCAAAAATTTTTTAGGAAAAATTTAATATCTTAAAATGAGCTGCGATAGACGGACTGATAGATGAGAAAATCTTGTAGAATTTTATTTTATTACGCACGATGATTCATAAATCCATCGCGTCGTTCTCATCGGCTGTTTTTTTTTGGACCGCATGTTTACTAGAGCTTCTACAGTATAATAAATAAAAACGATTATAAATCTAGACGGCAGTATCAATTGATAAATAACCATTAAAAAAAAAAAAAAAAACTTACATCTTAAATGCTGAGTCCAACAGCAGCGCCAGCCTTGAACAAGCTGTGTCTGAAAAAATAATAAATACATTTTTTGTTAACTCTACTCACTTTTAAATTTTTCACTGATTTTCTCATGTCAAAATCATCTCTACATTATAAATTTACGCTGGTATACACTTTCGGCGAAAAAAGATTAGATTTCACGAAATATGGTTCGATATGAAATTTGGACTTGGCCATCTCAACAGATTTAACTATTTTTGCTATATGACCTTATTCTTAGTGCATTTGGTTCAAAGTTTGATAAGATAGATCACTTTTCAAAACTCTTTTTTCAATAATTAGATAAATTAATATGATTTTACCTTTTTTACAAAACTTATTTTTTTCCAGTATAGAAAAATTCACTTTGAATTTTTGAATTTTTTATGATTAGGTCGTATTGATACCTTCAATCCTTAATGGTGAACTTTTTCGGCTTTTAAACCCCGTACTTACACTTTTTTATCAGTCATTAATTAGTTAATAATAAAAGTGACTTACCCACTATTTTGATCGCAACCACCTGAACAACTGGGAGCTTTTGGAGGAGGGCTACATTTATGAGTAACTGTCTTTTTAGAACAGCCATCACAACCTCCAGTATGGCAACTAGTTGATTGATAGACAGCCAAGATAGCCAAGAGCAAAAAGAAAAATTGGAAACGCATTTTTCTAGTTTTTCTATAATTATTCGAAGAATTATTAATTAGTTTATACAATAATTATTACTTTGATTTTTTTTACTACTTACGGTATTAATGTTCTGCTTAAGGTGAAATCCTCGAGAGTGTTATGATTTTCCCATTCAACTTAACAGTATTTATACTACCTTTTGTTTTTGTTTTGAGGTAAGGACGTATTGTTGTACTTCATTGTTCTATTCATTGGGATGTTTTTTTTTTTGCGACAATTTTAAAAACAACAAACAAATTGCTATCGCAACTGGATGCTATGTGCTATTGTCACATTTATCTCAGGTAAATGCCCCAGTATTGATACGATTTTAATATCCATTGTTTAAAATTTCATTGTTAAACACATTTTCCTCAAGTTATTCAAACAAAGAATAACACCTGCTTACTCTCTGGGTATGAATTAGTAAAGTAAGTGAATATACACTAATTGAGTGCTAATCGTACCACTTCTTGGAATTAAGGGGTTCGATTTGCACTAAATTAGTGAGTATTCACTTATTTTCACTAATTCATGTTTAGAGAGTATCACAAATTGAAATTTCAAATTATATCTTAACTAGATACTCATTTTTTTTAAATTTCCCGCTGAAAATTTCAAATTTTCAAAAATTCGGGAAGTTATTCGGGTATAGTTTGAATCAAATCGAATAGAATATCATTAGTTGATTCGTAATTTTTCGGGTTATCAAATATAAATTAGAGTATTCGGTTTTATTTTCAAAAAATTTTTATTTCACTTGTGATACATTATTAAAAATGATTGTACATCAAGTTACGAATTTGTCGACTTGGTTGCTGACACAACTTAAATTATATCCCAGTAGAATTCTAGAGAATGATAAAAAAATTTTAATCCTTATCAATTAGTGAAATTAAGCCAGTATAAAAATTTAATCGACATATAAAATTTATACTAATTAATTATTATAATTAAGAGATCGAAAGCATTCTTTGTTCATCTGTTTAACTGATCTATTATATGAGGTTTTTTTTTTACCGGTAAATGGATTGAACCTCAAATTAACGAGAGTTTGAAAACAAAAATCAAATGAAAATAAAAATACAAGTCGAACAAACATCTCACTCTACTTTTAACAATTTATCGTGATGGCTTTGACAATGTAGATGTATATATATATATATATACAAATATATTTGCATACATTGAAAGCTATCACCCTCAATTTAAATTTGCATACAAGTATTTTCTCGTTTATTTATTCTATTTCATTTATATACATACTCCCCATTAAAATCTACCAAATGGAAAAAAAAAATCAATATTTGATGTAAAAATGCAGATGCATTTTTGGGACCCGTATGTGACTATGCCATCGCCCCTGTGTCACGATACGCCGGAGTATGGGGAATCCCCGTATTGACAACCGGTGGTCAAGCGGACGCATTTCTACACAAGGGTGAACATTATCCAACATTGACCCGTATGATGGGCTCGCATCGTCTCGTTGGCGAAGCCTTGCGTCACATACTTCACAGTTTTGGTTGGACAACGGCAGCTCTTATTTACCACAATCACGCAATGGAGAGTAGCAAAGGGCATTCCGAGTGTCATTTCACTCTCAGCGCGGTATTTTCAGCACTTAACAAGACGTCTGTACACAAAAGCTTCGATCAAGAGACCAACAACATCAATGACTACCGGAATCTACTTAAATTTGTGTCCCAATCTGCCCGGAGTAAGTATTTTTTCAGCATCCGTTCCATTACCTTGAAAAATTATCTCATGGGCTTAGATTTTATGAAAAAGTCTTGATTATTTATTTCTTTATTTTTTTACTCTTATAGCAATAGTCTTTTTATTAAATTTTTTAAATTTAAATAATTTTGCGCACCTCAAGCGCGAAGCAGTCGATCACTATCGCTTCGAAATATTTTAAAAATTCATTCGCATTAAATTGTTTCTTTTTTTGACAAAACAGATATAGTAAGGACATTTTAATTAACAAGTCTGGTACTATTTTGAATCGGTGACCTTTTACGTGACCTAAATGTCAAAAAGTAAAATTCTTTTTTTATTTTTAACGCCGCGAAGTCAGGAGGTTCTTATCTTTTGACAGACACGATAATTCGATAGACAGTTCGCTGACATTTTTTTCAGTCTATTTTATTATACTATTTCTTACTGTCTACTCTTTCTAACAAAGCCTTGCAACATGGCCGCGGTGATCATAAAATGGCGGCTAAATAAATGTCTGCCATTATAGAAAAAATGGCGGTTTATTTTAAAAAATTTAACGTGACTTATATTGTAAAAAATTTAACGATTCATACATTGATATTTAAATATATAAAAAATGAATAATTAATTAAAATCAATATTTCAATATCCTAATCGATCATTGCACTCTTCAATATTTTGTAATAAAGTTTCATAATATCATTTGTTTAAAATAATTATACATGTTCAATAAATTAATTATTTCTGATGAATGGTTCTGAAACACCTGAGTAAAAAAAGTTTTAATTAACAGCTACAGGGTAAAAAAATTTCAAGTCAAATTAATAATAAAATTTTTTCTTGGCCGAAAAGTGGCTGAAAAATGGATCGGGTAGTGAATTCACGGCTGAAAACTCGCCCGACGAAAAAATGGCTGATAATTAGGCCTAAAAAAAATGTAAAAAAACGCCGACTCATTTATCGGCTAATTTTCGGGCTAGTTTTTGGGAATAATAAAATTTCGGGATGTTTCCGGCCAACTTTCGACCTTTTCTAACGGAATTCTATGATTTCAGTGAAATTTCGGCAAATCTAGGTCTATTTAAATGAAATTCTATGGTTTCGGCGCGATTTCGGTCAAACTAAACCTTTTCGGCCGAATATTTTTATTCGGGTCTCAAATAAATTTGAATTATTAATAGAGTTTAAGATGCGCCATAAATTTCTCAACTTTTTGCTCTATTAATATAAAAATAAAGATAACTCAATCATCCAATAAAAAAAGAAAGCGTTGCAGTTATTTTAAATTGTACAAAAGAAAGCTCTTAACGTCCCGTCACAAAAGTTGAAAATAAAATGTAAAATTGAGGGAAATATAAAAAATATCGAAATGTTTAAATTTATGGATGCATTTTATCTCTTTTCACTACTCATATTATCAATGAATGTTTTTTATTATTTTATCCTTCTGCACTACCACTTGCAGTATTTTATTTTAAATTTCAGCACTTCTATCTCGCCATTTAAAAATATATCTGTCTGCTCTGGGGAATAAAAGACAGATAGGAAAGGTTACAGATAAAAATATAAGATTTTACAATCAATTATTAAATTTTCTTCTTAACAACCGACCTGACATTTGTATTCTTAAAACTTTATTAAGCCGTACAGACCAACTTTAAAAAATTCAAATTATCAAATAGCAAAAATTCAAAATTTTTGTTTTTAACCAAATTTGGAAATTGTAAAATATTTTTATTTAATTTTGGATCTGCTCAGGTTCATATAAATCTACACAAATCAAAAATATTTTTTCGTGATCTCAAAGTTTCTTTAAAATTCAAAATTTTGAATTTTCACTATTCCGAGAAAAAATAATACAGATCTACATAGATCTAATTTTACTCATTATTTAGATCTGTGCAGTTCTAAGATCTACTCAGATCGATTTAAAAAAAAAAAGTCAAATTATTAAATTGAAAAAATTAAAATTTTCGATTTTTACGATATTTTAAAATCATGTGAAATTTATTTTTTTTCATATCTTAGATCTTAATAGATCTGGAAAAAATTAGATTCTACTAGATTTAATCAAATCTCGTTAGATCTCGATTATTTTTTTCTCGAGACGACAAGATGCCATTTCTTAGCCACGATCTAAGTAAATCACCACAGATCCATAGATCGAAATTAAGAACAAAATTAGATCTCCATAGATTTGAAGAACTTTTTTTTTATTATTCAGAAATTTAAAAAATGGCTGGCTGAGTTTAATTAAATAATATTACAACAATAAATAGTGAACAAAAATAAAAAAGTGAATTAATTAGTGCGTACAGTAGTTTTATTAAACGCGTTACAAGATAGGATGAAGTTAACAATGCTAAATAACACTGCCGAGCTCTTTACAGCCGTCAATCTTGCTGTAATTTCCTCCCTTATCTCGTGATATACATCTCACGTTATTCACTTAGTAAAAACAATTCCATTAGCATTATTTAACAGCGACGCTCATGAATTTATTTTTTTTTTTTCATTTTATTTTACTTTTTATTCTCTTATATTTTTATCATCACTTATCAAATTATCAGCTGTTACACCGAAATTAGCTGATGAGTTTATAACGAGATTATGATATTTTATGTCTTGTTACCAACAGTAGCAGTTACTTAATTTCAGCTTGTCTGTAATTTTATATACATAGTAATTAATGTTATTTTTTATTTATTTGAACCATTAGATGGAAATTTATTTTCATAATTTAAAGAATGCTGATTAGTAAATTTATTTTTCGTAGCTCGCGGGGTTAAGAACTTTGGAAATGTTTGGGGTAAGTCCCTAGATAAAAATTAAATTTTTATTATTTCGTTTTTTTTTTTTTTTTTTTAGAATTTTTAAAAATGTTTGTCCGTCAATTTTTAGTTGATTTATTTTAGGTTACTTTTTTATATTCATCACAAGTAAATAAGTTGAATGCACGTTTTTGTTATTTTCAAATTTATGTTGAGCTTCAGTAGATTAATCCCTAGTGATATCACGGAATTTATTAACGTCAAATATGACTTAATTTTTTATTTAAAAATATTTAGTACAGGTTGTTAATTTTTTTTTTTTTTACTTATTATTTCGGAGGCAAAAATTTGAAATTAATAATTATAGAAAATTGGGCGGTAATTATTTATTTATTCAAATTTAAAAATTGTCGGTCTTAAAGTTGATATAAAATAAAAAATGATTTTTAAGTTAGCAAACAATTAACAATGTTCGGATTTTTGATTCAGTAAATCAATTACAAAAAAAAAATAAAATATGCACATGTAGGAAATTTTGTAAACTACAGGTGCAATTTTTTGAAATATTTTTTTTTTTTTATAATTTATCGTTTAAAAAAAATTCAAAAATTATTAGACGTCGGCTAACTTATGATCCTGAAGTTAACAGACAATTTGAAATTTTCGGACTTATTTTAACAAGTCAATTATGAAAAATAAATAAAAATAAAAAAATGCACATGTAGAAAATTAAAAAAACTATACGTGTAATTTTTTTTAATAGATTTTTTTTTAAGTTTGTCGTTCTAAAAAAATTTTAAAAATTATTGGACGTCGACTAACTTCAGTATCATGGCTAACTTTAGTTTCATAATGAAAAATTAAAAAAAAAAATAAGGGAAATAAAACATGATGACTGAAGTTGTTTGATGGAAAGTTTATAAATAATTGAAAAAAAAAAAAAAAAAAAAAAAAATGGGTAGATAACATATAGACTGGGAATCGAACTGCGATCGATTTGATTACGGATCGAATCGTCCAGAGGTGTTCTAATAATAATTGACTTTAATACATGAATTATTGAATAGTTCACTAAATACTTGCTATGATTGATAATAAAAATTTTTATGATATTAATTTAAATTTACAGTAAAAAAAAACCTAATTTTTGAATTTGATTCAAAATTTCAATAGACGAATATCTTAATAGTAAAAAAATTTTTGGAATGTCTTAAATCGGTTTATTGCACAGCTCATTGCACAACTAGTGCCTCAAAATATTTCTTCTTGAAAATTGAGCTCATAATTGCCAAAATATCTCTTCATCATGATTATAATGATAACATTCTTTATTTTCAATTATTAAAATAAATAATATCATTATTAGCGTGTATCGATGTAATCACACTTTAAGCACATGTCTTAATAATAACATTATAAACACATGTACTGGTATAAACATAACAATATTTTTCCTCGTGGATCTTAATCGTTAACTTATTTTAAAAAGCAAAATCAACTGATGAATGCATTAAAAATAAATATAAATATTTATTTATAAGTCTCTCTTCTTGCCGGTTGTTCAAATTAAAACAAATAATATTTTTTTAATGATATACTAATTAAAAACATTGCTTTAAGAGTAATGTCCTTGGGTTTACTAAAATATTAAAATTTAGAGTATCATTGATCATCAAAATATGACAATATTTTGCTTAAAAAAAAACTTTAGATAACTATAGTTTACACTAATAAATTTTGACTATGCGGTGTGGTGTAAATGATTTGGTGTTAAAAATTTCAACACGACCGGTGTAAAAGTTACACGATGCATGGTGTTAAATTTTGGACCGTGAATTAGAACGTCAATAGTAATAATATACTAATGCTGCAACCTATATATTATTTGATAATTTATGGCATGGTGTGAAAGAAAGAACATGTCGTTTTGCAAGTACACCGCAAAATTTGACACCGAACAGGCCATGTAAAGTTCTTGGGGACTATTTTCACACAAAAAATTATTTACAATGTATAGGGCAGGTTTACCTTTTTTGATCAGTTTTGGACACTCAAAATGAAAAAAAAAAAAAAAAAAAAAAAAAATTATAAGATACAATGACAAAATTAAATTTTAAAAAATATTTTTGCTACGAATGTAGATAAATATTTTCAAAAAAAAATTTTTTTCTGAAAAAAGGTTTCATTTTACCTCATTCTGCCTTAAATAGTAGAATATAGAGTTTTTAGAATTTAGTTTCATGAAAAAAAAAAAAGAATTAATTATTTCAATACTAGCCATTGTTATAAAAGTCTAAATTTGGCATATGATAATAATTTAAAATTTGATATCACTGATGGAAGTAGTTGCTCATTTAATCGTACGGTAACCATGACAAGAACAATAGCAACGAAAGTAACAGACAACCGTTGTTAGAGACGACGGTCGGACCCTCGTTATTTTCCGGTTGTTGCAGCAGCTGCTGTACCAACTGCTGACGGACATATAACTTGACAGTAGTGGTATAATATAAAATATACTAGATGACTAGGTGCCGTGAGTGGGTGGTAAGCTTTTCTCTAGTGACAGCAAACAACTCACTCACTTTTTTTATACTCAATACACACAATAACTTTTTCCCCGACATCTTTATTATTATTTTCCAGCAAAACTCAAGTCCACGGTCTTATAACCTTTCTTTCTTATAACTTCGCTTCTCTCGTATTCTTTTGAAATTTTATATATAGCATCTATATCACAAATATAATAATCTCATTAAAAAAATTTATACATTTTTAATTTTATTATTTAACTTTTTTCGAACAACATCTTGTACAACACAAAGTTTTAATACTGAGTGAACAGTGAGCATATTTTATTAAAAATTTTTGTCTGGCGATTTTACCTCAGGGTTTTGCTGAATCTTTTTCAAAAATTTAATGAAATGTAAGCAAATTTTAAAAAATGTTTTTTATGTATTTCGTATTCTTTAAATTTGAAAAGTTTATTTCATATCAATATTTCTATTTTATATGACTGTATTGTCATGAAATCATACAGCGGAAAATGAATACTGAAATTTTTATAAATATAAAAAATTCGCAATCTTTCAGTTTATTCAAATTTCATAAAATTTCAGAAAAAGCTTATATAAAAATTACGCCTACTATAGCTCTAACAATAATAATAAAACTCATATTCATTAGTAAATATATATATTTATTTATTTATTTTACACACTGATAATATAAAATGTACCTGAAGATCGTAACGTTTTTCACGAGACAGAAATACATGTATTTGCCGCATTGCATGCTTTTGCAAAAATGAAATGAAAAGAAAAAAATCTAGATCTTGATTTCTTCCCTAGCAGATCCGAATTACGGTGAATTACCGTAGTTTACCGTAGATACCCGTAAATTTCCGTAATTTACGGGATTCGGAAGAATAGCCGTAATTTACCGCAAGCTACCGTAATCTACAGTAAATTATCGCAAATTATGGCAAGTTACGGTAATTTGCGGTAAATTACAGTAAAATACCGTATTTTGCGGCAATACTGTGGTATTTTTTACAGCAAAATTGCGGTATTGTACCGCAAATTACGGTATTTTGCTGTGAAATGCGATATTTTTCCGTAAAATACGGTAATTTACCGTAATTCGGATCCACTAGGGATAAATGTTTCGCACGTCAACCGAAAATTGTAGTCACCCCCCAATTATTCCTTAAGTCACCTTTCAGCAGCTAAATAAAAAATCTTTTCGTTTCTTCGCGCGAATAACGTTCCGATTTTCAGGTACATGAAGGCAGTGATTCTACTCCGTAAAATGTCTTTCAGTTGAAAGGATATTAATTCGTCGTTCCCACACTTTATTAGAATAATTAGGATAGGACAGACTTTGAGTAGGATAAGGCAGAAATCGATAAATAGTTTATAAATAAATTGAGATAAATAATTAGTGACTTCGAACAAGAAATCGAACTCAGACCAGTTCGAAGTCTCGTAAAATTCTGTTTCATTTTCCGACCGACCCCGGATTCCATTTTATTTATCGTATCCATTTAACCCAATCGTCCATCATACGGCTGCATTCTTATTTTATAAAACCTTGTGCAAAAAAAAACCGAAGGTTTCTGGTCAAAAAACGTTCTGTTAAAAAACCGATAATGTCTTCCGGCATTTTTAATTAAAAAAAAGTATCTGTTGATATTCTTTCAATAATGACTGACAATAAATTGACTCAATTTCATCGTTAAATAATTATTTAAATTTATTTACTGCTAAAAAGTTGGCATAATGGTTAGAAAAAGAAAAAAAAATTACCGCGGAATTTAAATTACGTGAGGTGAAATAAATAGATTAATTAAATTCACTGGTACATGTATTGCAGCACGTTCTGCTTTGCAAAAAATACGGATGAGATAAAAAGGCCGAGGATAAAATGAATGACTATGACTTATATAAAAGTAGCGAAAAAAAATATATAAAAGAAAGGTAATACACTATTTACTTTCGGGTGTATTGAAAAGGGTGCCAGGGTGTTAGGGTATAGAAAAACCATTTTCATTTTGACTTGGGTATCGAATTTCGAAGAATGAAATCCATGAGTGTTAGAAGTCAGTCTTATACATTTTTTTTTCTGTATATATAAATATATATTTCTCTTTACTCTACGTCAGGGTGATTCCTATTCGAGTGTGATACCTTTATATCTGGAAACTATTCACGTATTTATACTGAATTATACAAAAAAAAAAAAAAAAAAATTAATTAGTTAATAGAAGAGTAAAATTTTCCCATTTTTTTTTTACTAATTAATGATTTGGAAAAAAATTTTTTTTTCTCAAAAATGGTGTCTCATTTCACCCCTCATAATTAATCAAAAAAAATCCTCCGACTCCTGAAATTTTTATTTTGCTTAGCAAACATTAAATTTTTTATTTTATTCATGCCTGAACAATTTGAAACCTTAAAGTTTTAAAAAGGCTATGATTCGAAAAAAATTTATTAAAACGTCAGGAAAAATTTTTTTTTTCATGCGCAGGCGAAGAAAATAAAAAAAATTGAAAGAAAAAAAAAAAATTCATTTTTTTTATTATTCCTTTAGAAAGTTTTGTTATAAAATTTTTATAAATCGTTGAACTTTGATGAATATGCATACATAAAATAAATAATGTGCGATGAAAATACAATAAAATAATTTCTGTCTGAAATATTATTTGTGTCATGGGTATTAAAAAGCAAATATTATATCGCGATAATAAAACAATCTGAGTATTCGTTAAGTTATAAAAGTACTCTCGAAACAAAAAAGTATTCAAACAAAAAAAAAAAAAGTAAAAAAATAAAAATTCGATTAAGTAACTTTCGAAAGATAACAAAATAAAAAGTTTATCAAACTCAATCTTTTTCACCTCATGCTTTTTATGTGTTTTATCAATCGATTAAAAGTAACTTGCCAGACTAAAACTCTCATCGAGTTGAAACTTACTTATATATCTGTTCTATAAATCCCAAAGCGAGTTTAATACCAAGATACACATTATTAAAGTTAAAAACGATTCTGCAGATTAAAATAAATATTTGCTTTTTATGTTTACTCATTTTGATTCATTGACTCTTTATTAATTTATTTATGCATCAGTGATTATTTTACATTTATATCAATCCAACGCTTTTGGCATGACGTTAAAAATCAAAAAAAATTTTAGCCACCAAACTTAATAATAAATATTTAAAGAAATGGGGCTTAATGGGACACCATAAATTCTATGCCTAGGGTGAAATTGGAAATTTTTATAATGGTACAAATTTTACATAATCAAAGGGAAAATGGGGCAAGCTGGCCATTTTAAGATTTAAAAAAAAATTTTAAATACATGTTCTAGTGAAGAGTGCGAAATTAACGTCATTTTTATGTATAGCAAGATCACAAAAAATTGACTAAAAATTATTCGGTTAATTTTTTACAAAACAATTTTTTAGAAAATACAAAATTTACACTCGGATAATATATTTGGCCGTAAATACACCGAAAAAGGGTCGAAAATGCTAAATATGGTAAAAATTCTGCCGAAATTATAGAATTTTATTCAAAGAGGCTTAAAATTGAACGAAAATTCACTAAAGTCTGAGAATTTTATTGAAAAGTCGAAAATTGGCCGAAAACACGCCGAAATTTGAATATTCTTAATAAACAGGCCGATAATTGAGTCGGTTCTTTAAGGCATATTTATTAGCCATTTTTCGGCCGAGAGAGTTTTCAGTCTTGTGTCCGCTACCTGAGTCTTTTTTCGGCCGAGAAAAGATTTTGTTATTAATTCGACTTGAAATTTTTTTACCCGGGTCTTTAAATTTCTTCAGGTGGCCACTACGATCCGGCATTACCATGACACCATAGAATTTCAAACAAAAATAATTTTTCGTGTCGCCCTAGTCAATATTCGTTTAGTAACACCAGGTCATGATTCCAACCAAAATTACAGCCACTTTTATAGATAAATATTATTAAAAAATATCCTTACTCCTATAACACTATAGAAATAAATTTTTTTATTTATACATATCTTTATCCAAACTTTTATTCAAATATATAAACATATTTTATTCATATCACTTTTGCATTAAAATTCAAATATCTGGTTCACTATAAAACCCTATAAAATTCACGAGAAACGTCAGTTGGTGTTTGCCAACGGTGTCGTTTTTTTTTTTTTTATTATTTTCTGTTATATCCTCCACTGACGATCATTCTGCCCGAGAAATTCTCCGTTTTCTTGATCTTCCAAGGAGATATAGACTTGAGTAAATTCTAGATATCAAACCGATAAGAGTCTTTGTCAATTCAAACACTGAACAATATCTTAGTCAAGTACTTTGATAATTAAACAACTTAAATTCTCATTTCATTCAACAAAAGCATAAAAAAAAAAAAACTTACTCAGGAAATTTTTTATTCCTCTTTCTTTTACTTTGATTACATCTGTGAACATGAATCTAATTACGTTTAAATGAACGCTAAATAAAATTACAAAGATTGAAAATTCGTAAACTCAAACATTTTAATTAAATTATTGCAATTTGCGTGATTTAATTTACGTGATTATTTTTTTTTTCTTGACATTCCGTAAATGTCCAGTACCAGTATATATTTAATTATCTAGTAAAGTCGCTGGTGTGAATATAGCAGTGTGCCAATTAAAACAAGACATTCGTCAGAGTCGAGTCGTAAAAGCTTTACGATTGTGTCTTAGAATAAATGTTTACTATTAGTATACGTCTACGTCAATTGTAACTGCTGTAACTATAAATTAAACGATTAATTTTTATTTTATTTAATATATAAAATAAAATATTTGTTTATTTATTTTTTTTTAACGGAATTTAATCGCGAGTTATCATTAGGAAACTTTCAAATCTTTTGAGTAATAAGAAGTGTAAAAATAAAATGAGATTGTAGTTTTTATCAAAACGATCTGATCACGTTTCTCGATGGTCATTCGCTAGTTTTTTTTTGATAAAAAAAAAATATTGCCGTAGGTCATGATCCAATGGAAGTCACCATCAGTCGTGTCTAGTGAACGATCACCGACATTTTGATGATTCAGACTTTTTTATTATAGATTATATTTTTTATCGTTTGTATTTTTGTTGTAAAAAAAAAGAAAAATAAATAGAGCAGAATATTAAATCCCCGGCTGCCTCTACTATTTTTTTCAAATAGATTTAGATGTTACAAAAATAGCTATAGCTTTTTGAATTGACAGTTAGGGTGGAAGATAATTTTTAAATATAATCTATATGAAACCAGTAAAAGTCATTATTTATCATTAAAAAAAAAAAAAAAAAAAAAAAAAATCATAAACTTGAAGTTTTCTTCATCAGCTGTACTTAATATTTTACAGATTCAAACTAAGTCACTTTATTTAAAATTTATGTAAAAAAGAAGCAATGAAAGTAAAATTTTTTTTATTTTCAAATTTTTAAATCAATGGTTTGTTTTTTGGAATCTGCTGTAGTAAAATTTGCAGTCACTTATTCCCACCCTTCTATTATTTGAAACAAATATGTTTAATCAGCGCGCCGCTAGATGGCGACGGTAAAAAATAATTTTCCTTTGAGCACACTTGTGAGCGAGTTGTTAAAAGCTGAATTTGTAGTCACTTTCGTTAGCTTTGCGCAGTGGCGATATCGTAACCAATGAAGTTCTACTGAGGTGCGATTATTGCTAGTTGAAAACTTTTTACCAATACCCCGCCAAGACGATGTGAAATACCATCGGCTACGGCAATTTTTGAAAGTTTCTACGGAAACTTATAAATACTTCTAAAATTAATTCTTATTCCTTCAGATGTAATAAAATGTTATTCATACTCATCTGTACCAATGTTGTACTAATATAAATAATGATTCATTTCGTCTTACAGTGGCTAAGTGACGTTGTCGCAGTCGCACATTCTAAACCCGACTATTAATTTACGAGTGAATATTTTAAGAATTGCTATCTTTATTCCGATTTATATCTAGATTTTCTCCACAGCCACCAGTATTGTTTAAGGATACTGAAAGTAGCAAATCCTTTAATCATCAAACACAACTCTCCTCTGTAATGTTGTTGTTCCCTATAAATTCAAATATTTAAATTTCTTGTGTTTTTAAAAGTTTAACTTTATATTTATTATCATATTAAATTAAAATTAAATAACATACATGTTGAAGAAAAAATACTGCAATCAATTTTAATGATAAAAGCTTTAACATATTTATACTATGTTTCTCACTTAGAACTTTTTTTTAAATTTTTCATGTTTAGCTAATTTAATAAAAATAATTAAAATTAATAAAATAAAAAAAAAATCTAAAAGAATTCTCAGAAAGTTGGGATCTATTCATGAATACAGCATTTATATATATATATATATATATATATATATATATATATATATATGCATATAATTTTAAGCTGACCATTTCTATTTCCCGAGTAGCCAATTTGTTACGCTTCCAAAAGTTTTACGTTGATTAGTATTCCACCACATATTTTACATATATACTATATATATGTATATATAAAGTTTATAGTTAAAAGCAGTGACTTCCAACAGGGATATATTATTTACCATAGTAGATCTAACAGAGTAAAGAGAACAAAGGCGACACTTCACTTTCTCTGTGTACGCTTTGCATACTAGCACACTTACACTGCTATCACAATCAGCAACTATATACTTGTATAGCTCGTAGACGACAAATTTCATACGACAAGAGCACCGGTACGGGCTCTTTGAACTTGACACGTTGATTTCCAAAAGATATTGCTCTGAGGATGATAGATTCTAGAAAAGATACACCCTTTGATTACTTTTTTTTATTAACTTGCTTTTAATCGTTTGATAATAAGTTTTTTTTTTTTAAATCAGCAATTCACGTGATTGTTTATTCTTTTTTCATTTATTTTTATTACACAGCTATTCGAATTTTTTATTTATTTTCCGATTTATAGAATTACAGAGCTACGAATACGTCCAAAGGATTTATGGGGTTAGACTGTCTTAATAGACGTTGATAACTGAAATTATTGGAATACATACATAATACAAATTACAATATATCAAATAACGTTCATAAATTACTCCTACATTAGTCATAAATTACAAAATCATTAATTTCATCAGCAGAATTTCAGTAATAGGATATTGGGTACAAGATAATAACTGTTGGAAATATCTTCATATTGATTTTATGACAATTCCTCATATATTTATACTTTATCAAGCTTTTAATATTGAGAATTTATTTCATACTTCATAAGCCATACATAAATGATTATATATATATATATATATATATATATATATATATATATATTTACTCAATTATCGTATCATTGAATTAATTAACATCTGATTGCATAAATGTTAAAAGTTAAAAATATATATTAAAAGCAGTAAAAGTACACAGAGATTATTGATGCATAATAAATTAAATATATTGTATAACTTTTTGGCAAATAATCAGTAAAAAATTTTGGAAATAATAATAATGGCATTAAAAAAGAAAAAAAAAATTGAAATAATAGTGAGGTCAGTATACTGATGGGCATAACATATCTTTTAGCTCATTCTTTATTATTAAATGCTTTTAGCGCGACATTTCTCTCCGTAAAACTACAACATATGGGTTTTTTTTTTTTTTTTTTTTTATTTATGAACGAAAAAATTTTTTTTATCTTAAAGATTAGGTTATAAATAATTTAATTTATGGCCATATAAATTTACGGTAATAAGCTCAGTCACCGAAAATTTTCTAAGCTTTTAGTTTTCTGGACATTTACTTTATAGCGACACCTATTTTGCTTGAAAAAAATATTCATTTTTTCAGTGAAATAATGGGTTAGAAAAAAGTTCTATAGTGGATGTTTTTATTAATTTAAGATAAAAATTCAGCGGATGTAAATGAATAGAATTTATATAAAAATATATCAGTTGAGTATTTTTTCTTGAGTACTATCGATAGTTTGCGCGTGACTGAACAAGTTGAAATAGAGAAATTGTTGGCAATTCTTTGTACTACAATTCGAATAGATAAGCTCGTATTCATTGACAGCTCTAATGCTATCCCTTTTCACTTCAACTGAAGGAAAAGTGAAAAATGTATATTGAAGAATAATATAAGCTAAGAATAGCATACATTGTATGCTGAGAAATCAAATAAATATATTGAGAGTGTGAGAATGTCAGTATACATCCATTATTATTTTTATTTTAATAAAAAGAAGAAGAGTGGGCGAAACGAGAGCTAAAAAAGTAATGGATTTTCATACATTCAAATAAAGAATCTTCTTTTTTTGACTTACGTTTGTAGTAATTAGACAAAATTTTCAGTTGCCACAGAAAAAACAAATTTTTCCTTGCCGGGCAAAATGGATCAGCTCCAAAAAAGTGAAAAATTTTGTTTTATTTACAAAACATGAATTTAAAAAAATTGTTTATATTTAATTCGAGAAGAAAGTGATTTGAAAATACAGTCAATTAATGAAGATGCAAAAAAAAAAATATTGAAGATGAATAATTTTTCATAATCAAAATTTCCGGGAAATAATTTTGGAAAAATAAAAAATAATTTTACTAAATTTTTGGGGTGGCTCATTTTTCCCACTCAGTCTCGTTTGCTCGCCCAAGAACACTGAGATAAAATGATGCCATTTGATGTCGAGTTATTTCAAAATTTTAAAGAATTTAATAAAAATTCTCTTACGAGTTTGTTCTCTTTTTTAGAAAAATTAAATTTATTAATGGGAACATATATTTTATTCTACACCCAATTTAATTTTTATTGTATTTAATGTAGATTTATTTTTATTTGTTGCAGTTGTTGTTATGTGTGCAAATGCAACTACAATAAGAGAAATACTTCTGGCGGCTGAAGAACTGGGAATGGTCGATTCTGGAGAATACGTTTTTTTTTCAATCGATTTATCTTCAAGGTAAATTTTATTATTTACTCAGGGAAAAGTGGGCCAAAATGTGACACCACTTTTCACAGAAAAAAAAATCTACCGTCTCTAGAAAAATTATGGGGTCATTTTGCTCCACTCTTCTCTATAGTACTAATTAATAATTTTATGAATTTACAATTTGTATTGAAATTTAAAATTCTGACATAACTTACATTGGAAATAATTCAACGCCGGTGCAGACAGTGATAAAAAACCAATTTCATACCAATAAGATTTAACGGGTTTCAAATAATCGGTTTTCTTCCCTAGGGCAGGAAACGCCCAGCTTATGTTTGCTAATATAGTTTCTAATTCCATTTCAACCCTGTCAGAATTTCATTTGTTTACAGTAAACCTCAGAACAATCGAATACCATTCTAATTAACAAAGTTGACAGTTGAATTAGTACATATTCGCTATTTTAAATTTTATGGTTTTGACTGGCTCTAGACATTTCAACTCTAAGTTGGAATCTAGTTAATTATTCAAACTATGCTGTGTTATGTTCAAAATTCAATATGATGGAAGCCCTCGCCTTCGGCCGATAATTTTTCAACAAAAAACAAAATAAATTAATAAATAAACCAAAAAAAATTTTTTTCCAAATTCTCACAATATTTAAGTTTGAAAAAAAATTTAAAATAAAGTCACAAATTTAGTTGACACAAAAGTATTTTTTTTTTTTTTTTTTCAAAAGTATAATTTCGATCGAATTGAAATTTATTCAAATTTTCCGATCTCTTCTTTTTGTAAAAAATCAAAATTTATATCTAATATATAAATTATGCAAAAAATCATCAGGCATAATTTCGTTATAAATTTATATCTAACCCTCGTGTTTTTTTTTATTCACTGTATAATACGTAATATAAGTTAATGAAGATGTTTAAATTCTCCGTAGTAGTTTGACGTGTATCGTTTATTGGATGATACGGCGAGAATGGATAAGATCTTTTGGGAATGTGTGTTTAGCGTGCTGACGGCTTTTGTGACGAGCACAGGCGAGTTTGTGTACAGCACAAATACCAATCCACCATACCCATACCCAACTCACATACTCAGTGGAAATGAAGCTGTTTAGCAGCTTCCAGTCCCTGTTAGACGTATTCGCAAACTTGACGGCGTTTACGTGGTTGTTTTGAGTTTAAATTTCCCCGAGTCATGCTAACTCGGTTGTTCCTCTATTTGCAATTAAATACCAACATATTTCTATATATATTTATATATATCTACAGCAATACAAATAACTATTCAATTCATATTGCTTTAATTTGAACTCTCATGAATCAACGAGGAATTGCCATCAATAAATTAATCGGCAAAGTGAACAAGAAGTAGGTAGTTGTAGAATTTATGAGACGTTAATTTATACGGAAATTAACCGCTATTTCTATGTATAATTATTCTCATTCCACGTTCATTTAAATTGTTAGCAATGTTTGATTTATCTGTTTGCTATTTTCTCCTACTAATTATATGTATTAATCATTTTTTTTTCAATTGAGTAATTCATTTACAAAACTGCGAGTCTATTATTAAGTACTGAGATAATTTATTTGAATATTTTAAATAAATATGTGTATTTGTTACACTGTAAAATGAGCGGTGTTAAAAATCAACTCAAGTTAACACCGCTCTAGACTTATCAGAATTTTATGTTTCTGTGTATGATTTAACGTAACCTCGGTTACGTTATGTCATAAATCTATTTGAATGAGATTTAAATCGTTGTTTATATTTAAATTTATTACAAATATTTTTTTTTATCATATTAGGGGAAGACCGACCGAATAGGGAAGTTAAGTAAAAAAAAAATTCACTTTTTTTCCAGAATACCCTCAACTTATTTAATTAAAAAAAAAAAAACGTCAAAAATTTTTTTGTCTTCCGCTCAAGTTGGGGAGGGGTAAAAAAAATTTTTGTTTTTTACGCCAGGATTTTTTTTTACGAAATTAAAATATGAATTTGTTTATTAAAACTCATAATTTCTGATAAACGTAATAATTATTACCAGAATAATATAAAAAATAAATGAATGTCTGTGTTTTTAATCGACAGATGCTGTAAATTAAAATTTATTGATTTGTTAATAAAATATGGTGGTCATTTTATTTACAGTGATAATAATTCAAAAGAGCCATGGAGAATGGAAGGTGACAGTGCCGAACGTAATGAAAAAGCCAGAAAAGCATATCAAGCTTTATTAACAGTGACAGCACGTACGCCCGACAACGAGGAATACTTGAATTTTTCACGTGAAGTTAAATCACTGGCGCAAAGCAAATACAACTTTACATTTGGGAACAGTTCTTTATCAACTTTTGTTGCTGCGTTTTATGATGCTGTATTTCTATATGCACTCGCGCTCAAAGAAAGCCTGCCCGAGCAGTCTGGGGAAATAAACCTGGACGGTGGAAATTTGACTAAAAGAATGTGGGGGAAAAGTTTTAAAGGTGAGATTAACTGACATTATTAGACTTTATTTGTAAATTTTATTTACGTCTAAACTACTTGCTCTGTTTATAAACATTTTAATGTTATTGGTAAAGTTGCTTGTGGATTAGTCTATATATGACACCGGGAGATTAATTTTATTTTGTAAGCTTGGGATTTATATATATTTTCATCCCTATGTAACTACGTAGGGTGTGATCCGAATTTATACTAATGGCTTTCAATGCGAGGCCTTTACTGTGGGCATGCATTTCTGTGGGCAAATGAAATATAAAATATATGAAAATATATTGTATTAAAGGACTGTGGATCAGTCGCGTTAAATTATCAAGGGGAAAATTTCTTAATTTTTTTTTTTTTAGAACTCTGTAGTCGAGTCATGAAATCGTAAATAGTATTTATATAAATGGGGAGATCGCGGCACAAGTTACTCAAAAAGTTTAGCAAAAAAAAAGTTTTTTTTTTTTTATTTTATAGGCGAGTTTTTGTAAAATTTATATTTCAAGTTTCGCGGTGATAACAAGCACCAGAGGCATAACGGGACCCGATATTTAAGAAAGAAAAATTAGGTCGAAGAATATTTTTTCAGTAATACCAAGTTATTGGGGTAAAATGGGACATGGAAAAATAAAAAAAAATTTACTGCAGTGACATAAAAAAATTTTTTAATTTAAATTATTACGAACTCATGACAGATTTAATTGAAAATTAAAAGATAAATTTTCGTGTCGAATTTTACTTCTGTAATTAAATTAATTAATTGCTGTAATTAAATTTATTTACAACAAATAAATAAATTATTAATTTAGGGAAAAAATTTCTCTAATTTTTTTCTAGGATTTGTCTAGAATTTGTCTAGGATTTGTCTAGGTTTCTCTAGGAAATCTCTAGGATTTCTCTAAATAAATAAATAAATTATATAAAAGGAAAATATTTGAGATTATTGTAATTAAAAAAAAAATTTCCAATTAAGTTAATTGAGACTATTAATATTTAAATGGTCTTTAGTAATTATCAGTAATATAAATTTTTTTATTATGATAAAAGGTAAATACAGTTGAAGCTTTTAAATAATTAAAAAAAAATTATGTAACTCGAGTAATTATGTTAACTGATACAATTAGTTGTCATTGGTTAAAAAAAAATTATTAAAATTACAGGGTAAAAGTTATGAGGCAAGAACGACCGCTTCCCAGATTTTCCCCCATTTTCGCACCCTAATCGAGTAATAAAAATTATTGGGTGCTACCAGATCCCAAATTTATTTTAGTTTTCATGAAATATCCCCAGGGCACCCAAAAACAGAAATCATAATTTTGATTTATAAATTTAAATTTTCTGCACAAGTTGCGTAATTTAAAATTTTTCAAAATTTCAACCCCGTTTTAATTAAATAATAATAATAATAAACATAATTAAATTTTATGCTCAAAGTTTATTTTCTAATTAATATTAAATTTTTTTTTATACAAAGGTATTACCGGAGATGTAAATATCGACGAAAATGGAGACAGAATTGCTGATTATTCATTATTAGACATGAATCCAGAGACATCAAAATTCGAGGTAATTAATCACGGACTAACTATCAATTGATATATATTAAATACTTGTTAACTCGTTCCTTAAATCTATAGTTACCGATTACATTTATAATTAAATCCAAGTCGTTGCTCGTTATAATTACCAAATCAGCATTTAGCCATTTACCCACCACACTTATCATCAGTTAGCTTTAGTTACCATTAGACACATATATACATAGGGAATTAAGCTCACAACAAACGCAGTCATTAAAATAGGGTAATCAGCGCTACTCATCGTTTATCTGTTCTTGTTTCAGATTGTGGCGAATTACTACGGAGTAAACAAAACCCTTGAATACGTACCCGGTAAAAGGATCCATTGGTCTGGAGGAAGATTGGAACCACCTCCAGATACACCTAAGTGTGGGTATGATGGCTCACTATGTCCAGATAACAGTAAGTTTTATCCTACGCTAAAAATAATTATCAATTAAAAAACTTTTTATTAAGGTACCCGCGGGTAATAAGGCCTAAGTGACTGATAACAATTTTTTTATTCATTACTTTTGATACAAATTTGAAATCTTTTATTTGGTCAGTTTTTTTTAAAAGAAAATTGAAAATTTTTTTCTACAGAAATATTTGATCGGTTTTTTTTTTTTTTAACAGCATTGCCAGGTTATGCGATTCTTTCAATTGTGCTCAGCTCTATTGTCGTCGGTTTAGTCGTGGCATCGGTAATTATTTACAGGTAAGATTTTATTAAAAATAAATAAAAATAATTTTTATATTTAATTTCCTTTACCCCTAAAAAATTTTTAATTATTTATTCCGAAATTATCAACGAAGACAAAAAAAATTTTCTTTGATATGAATATTCATATTAAAATTTTTTATTTATTCATTTAATTTTCATTGCCCAGTGATTAAATGAAAAGATTCTTTTGACAAAAAAAATATTCCATGATCACTCAACCGTTAAAATTATCCAACTTTTAATATTTTATCATTTCACATCCCTCTATATTTTACTTTTAATAATTTTTTTAAAATTTAAAAATAACTTTTAATTAAACAAATAACATTTTTTTACGTTTTTTATTTCTCAATCGAGTTCACGCAAGTTTTTTTTTCTTTTTATACTCCAAGTGTTGAATTTAACGCATCGTCGCACCCTGCACTCGCAGTGTATTTACTTTATTTTTTTTCCATTCAGTTTTTATTTTTTTAAAACTGATTAAAAGTTAATTATGGGCAAATAAATTTCAAAAAATAATAAATAATAAATTAAAGTTAATTAATCCAATCACATTGTATTTTATAATGTAATTTACGTTATAATTTACAATAGCTTGTATAATTAACAAATTTTAATGAGAATATGAGGTAATATATGATAGTAACTAGTAATTATGTCTCCTGATACTTGACTGTACTCAGTTTACTCATGTGTAAATATATAATCATACTCCTTTCCTACGATATATTCTATTATCACTATTATTATTCCTTTTATTATATAGATATATAAATATATAGCGTATATTGATCGTTTATTTGATGACTGAGCACTATATTGTGTGTACACAGATGAGAAATGTGTGCAAAGCCATTGAACATACATATATATATTTTGGCCACAGTATTGGCCATCCTATGGTTTAGATTAATTGCATTTACGATACTGTGAAACCATGATACTGTTTCCAAAGGGTAACACGTTATGTATAAAGGGCATCTGCTCTCTATCTATTTACTATGATCTATTACTTTGACAAGTACATAACCCAGTAATTATGTTTACTGTATTTATTTACTCTATGCTTTACTTTCTGTACAAGAAAATTAATTTTAAAAAATTTTAAGGTAGAAATTTTTTAAATTAAACTTTTTTTTTTTTTTTATGAGAAAACGTGGAAAAAATGGTGATGCTAAATCGATATTTGTAAGAGGGGCTGCAGATAATTTTGAGAAAATTTTTCTATGTAATGAAAGCTTTTGACGAGAGTCAGACCAAGAATCGATGCACTATATGGAAAAAAATATGTGCAGCATATTTTTTTTCAGTGAAATCTATAATCAAAAAGTCTATGGTTTTTTTAACTTCCTGCTGTGAAATTTGAAAATTTTCGAAAAAAGGTTATTAGTTTCAGTCCGATTTTCGAAAATCGATTGTTCATCAGATCTTGAGGTTTTGAGGTCTTAGCTTTTCTGACTTTTTCCGGGTGGACGCCTGGCCGTGTGTGTAATTTTAGTCGGGATCGTCGTCTAAGAAATTCTATATAAAATCTAGACCCAGGGCTGTGTTGTAAAAAAAAAATTTTTCCCTTCACTCCTGTGCGCTAACATTCTTCCAGAAGACTTGTCATACCCCCGGAGCCTCAAAACATCCAACAGAGGCCTTAATTTTGTTTAGGATCGCCGTCCAATAAATTGTATAGAAAATCGAACGAAAATCTAGACTCATTCTAGACAGAATACGTTTTTTCAAATTGCTCGTATTTTTCCATCGCAATTTTTACGTCAAATCAAAATTCGAGATTTTCGCGCGCTATTCAAATATCTAAAAATTCAAATATTTATGGCGCGGTGAATAATTATTCTAGTAAGCATGTAGAATAGATAAGGGGAGAGAGCAACTTTAGGGGACTTTTTTTTTGTTTAATTCTCCACAAAAAATTATTTAGAATCCCAGTAATCAATCTGTCAGCAGCATCACCTACAGCCTCATTGAACTCTACGTTCTTCCGAGTTTTTGTGAGCAGAATGCCCTATCTGTGTCTTAATCCAAAGCCTGTATCAAAAGCCTCCCGTCATTGATCTAAAAACGTGAATCACCAAACCCTGTCACGTTTTT
The DNA here is from genome assembly GCF_026212275.2 of Microplitis demolitor. Lineage (NCBI taxonomy): Eukaryota > Metazoa > Arthropoda > Insecta > Hymenoptera > Braconidae > Microplitis > Microplitis demolitor. The sequence continues at coordinate 20,671,127 of NC_068549.1, read as the reverse complement.
TTCAACTCATAAATCATAAAATATAAATCCATCAATACAATGACAAAAAATGACTCAGCAAAAAAACATTGACGCGTGAAAAAGATCTTGTTTTAAATAATTAACTCACATATCGCTTTCTTCGAGTTACTTAAGTAGATAAACCAGAGTAAGGTCAGACAGATGTGATGTTGTCATTTAACATCAATAATACCCGTCATTGTATCCACCTCCATAATAAGGCAAAAATAATATCGGATAATATTTGTGATTAATTACGGCAATTTAGCCCCTACATTAAAACAAATTGCGGTGAGGAAAAATATTATCCAAAGTTAGATCTAACGATAGTTCAAGGCTCCAACGTGACATGGAAATCCTTTATTGGATTATACTGTCTACGGATTTACCCGCCAAATTTAAATCAAACATATTTATCACTATTTTCAATCAAACTGGAATTTTTTTTAAAAATATTAAAAAAAAAGTAAAATTACTACAGATAAATCTCGACTTTTTTTTTATTGATTATATTTTCCAGGCACTATAAACTCGAAGTAGAGATAGCGTCTATGACGTGGAAAGTTCACTGGGAGGATGTGATGGTCGTACCAATTGGTAGAACACGTGGTTCGATGCATTCACTTGCTCCAAATAAACAACGCGGCAGTCAATTGGTAAATATTTACTTTTTATTCAATTACTAGCGATATTTATTTTATTAATTTAATATTTAAATACTTATATATATATCTATATTAATTAAAATATCTATTATTTATTTTTTTTTCAGTTTATTAATTAGTTTTTATTCAAATTTTACATAAATTTATCTATTATTTTATTTATAATAACAGATACTTGGGGCAGTTTTATTATTTTTTATTGCTATCGATAACTTTTTTTTTTTAAACTGAAAGTTTTTTATCTTTATCGAATTTTTTTTAGACAGTGTATTGGGATGATGATATTAGTTTACCAGGTGGGGGCGGAGTCGATAGAAATGTCTATATACCTACTGGAATATATAAGGTATGTTCACAACTATTATAATTATATTCAAAATTTTTATCTCAATGGTTAATAAATTTAAAAAAAGTTTTTATGTAAGCAGAGAAAAATTCATAATTAAGGAATGTAATTTTTGCGTTAATTAAACGTGTTAATTATGACAGGTTACCTGCATGGATGATCATTTCATATTCAAATTTAATATGTTTATTTATGTATACATATTCATATATATGTTAATTATATTTTCTAAGTATTACAATGCGTTTCACTACAAAAGCAGCCCGGGCTGAGTTGTCTTCAATATCTCTCTGGTCACTGGGTAAATAAATTTCCCGCCAGAATAATAATAGAATTTTTTCTTGGCCGAAAAGTGGCCCAGACAGTAAACACTCACCTGAAAACTTGTTAGGCTGGAAAATGGCTGATAATTTGGTGGAAAAAATCCGAAAATAGTCCGACTTAATTATCGGCCTTTTTAGTAAGAATAATAAAATTTCGATGTGTTTTCGGCAAAATTTAGGCCTCTTTGAATAAAATTCTATGATTTCTATGTGATTTTGGTCAATTATACAATTCTATGAACAAAATTCTACAGCTTTAGCGATATTTCGGTCAAATTTAGACTTCTATGAACAAAACTCTAGAGTTTTGGTATGATTTCGGTTAACTTTCGATCTTTTCCAATAAAAGTCTACAGTTTCAGCGAGATTTCGGTTAAATTTACGCCTCTATGAATAAAACCCTAGAGTTTCGGTATGATTTCGGTCAACTTTCGATCTTTTCCAATAGAATTCTACAGTTTTAGCGATATTTTGGTCAAATTTAGACTTCTACGAACAAAATTCTGGAGTTTCGGTATGATTTCGGTCAACTTTCGATCTTTTTCAATAAAATTCTACAGTTTCAGCGAGATTTCGGTTAAATTTACGCCTCTATGAATAAAACCCTAGCGTTTCGGTATGATTTCGGTCAACTTTCGATCTTTTCCAATAGAATTCTACAGCTTTAGCGATATTTCGGTCAAATTTAGACTTCTATGAACAAAACTCTAGAGTTGCGGTATGATTTCGGTTAACTTTCGATCTTTTCCAATAAAAGTCTACAGTTTCAGCGAGATTTCGGTTAAATTTACGCCTCTATGAATAAAACCCTAGAGTTTCGGTATGATTTCGGTCAACTTTCGATCTTTTCCAATAGAATTCTACAGTTTTAGCGATATTTTGGTCAAATTTAGACTTCTACGAACAAAATTCTGGAGTTTCGGTATGATTTCGGTCAACTTTCGATCTTTTTCAATAAAATTCTACAGTTTCAGCGAGATTTCGGTTAAATTTACGCCTCTATGAATAAAACCCTAGCGTTTCGGTATGATTTCGGTCAACTTTCGATCTTTTCCAATAGAATTCTACAGCTTTAGCGATATTTCGGTCAAATTTAGACTTCTATGAACAAAACTCTAGAGTTGCGGTATGATTTCGGTTAACTTTCGATCTTTTCCAATAAAAGTCTACAGTTTCAGCGAGATTTCGGTTAAATTTACGCCTCTATGAATAAAACCCTAGAGTTTCGGTATGATTTCGGTCAACTTTCGATCTTTTCCAATAGAATTCTACAGTTTTAGCGATATTTTGGTCAAATTTAGACTTCTACGAACAAAATTCTGGAGTTTCGGTATGATTTCGGTCAACTTTCGATCTTTTTCAATAAAATTCTACAGTTTCAGCGAGATTTCGGTTAAATTTACGCCTCTATGAATAAAACCCTAGCGTTTCGGTATGATTTCGGTCAACTTTCGATCTTTTCCAATAGAATTCTACAGCTTTAGCGATATTTTGGTCAAATTTAGACTTCTATGAACAAAACTCTAGAGTTTCGGTATGATTTCGGTTAACTTTCGATCTTTTCCAATAAAAGTCTACAGTTTCAGCGAGATTTCGGTTAAATTTACGCCTCTATGAATAAAACCCTAGAGTTTCGGTATGATTTCGGTCAACTTTCGATCTTTTCCAATAGAATTCTACAGTTTTAGCGATATTTTGGTCAAATTTAGACTTCTACGAACAAAATTCTGGAGTTTCGGTATGATTTCGGTCAACTTTCGATCTTTTTCAATAAAATTCTACAGTTTCAGCGAGATTTCGGTTAAATTTACGCCTCTATGAATAAAACCCTAGCGTTTCGGTATGATTTCGGTCAACTTTCGATCTTTTCCAATAGAATTCTACAGCTTTAGCGATATTTTGGTCAAATTTAGACTTCTACGAACAAAATTCTGGAGTTTCGGTATGATTTCGGTCAACTTTCGATCTTTTTCAATAAAATTCTACAGTTTCAGCGAGATTTCGGTTAAATTTACGCCTCTATGAATAAAACCCTAGAGTTTCGGTATGATTTCGGTCAACTTTCTATCTTTTCCAATAGAATTCTACAGCTTTAGCGATATATTGGTCAATTTTAGACTTCTACGAACAAAATTCTGGAGTTCGGTATGATTTCGGTCAACTTTCGATCTTTTCCAATAAAAGTCTACAGTTTCAGCGAGATTTCGGTTAAATTTACGCCTCTATGAATAAAACCCTAGAGTTTCGGTGTGATTTCGCTCGAATTTAACTTTTTCGGTGCATTTTCGGCCAAATACTTTTACCCGGGTAATTTAAATAAATTTTCAACAATTTAATTACTTATAATAATTACATAGTACTTAAAAAATGCAATGGCTGATAAAAATTGAAAATGATTTCGGTAAATAAAATTGACTTTCTTTGAATATTATCTCGCTCTTTCTCCAAAGGAATGAACAATTTATACAGAAACTAGAAAAATAATAATTTAGTATAATAAAATGCGGTTGAAAAGAAACGTCGTCGCTGAGTGGAAGTAACTGTGAGAATACTAAATCAATGTCGGCAAGTCTTGTTCCGGTATTTTTACTACCAGTAGTGCAACTTGTTTAAAAATATCCATAAAACCTCAGTTTATATATGTACGTAAAATCGGGTTATAAAGTTAATATAAATCATAACTTAAATAAATTTTTAAATTTTAAATTTCCTGTTTCGAGTTCTGTCAAACTGATTAAAAATTTATCTCAATGTTCGAAAATTTTTTTATTTTAATACATAAATAAAAATTTATAATTACAGAATTCAAAGGTCGCAATAAAACCACTTCCCAGAACAAAAGTCGAAATATCAAGGCCGCTGTTGCTCGAATTAAAGCGCGTAAGTAACAATATTTTTTCATTACCTAAAATAAATAAAGCGAAATCAATACTGAGTAAATAATTAATCTGAATAATATTAATAACAATAACGGTCACTATTTTTGATGACATGTTGACACAAAAGCCAGAGGCGAATGACAAAATAAATACACGCCAGAGTATTTTTTGTATTTTTTATTGTTACTGTCGATGTTGAAACTGTTGTAGATGAAGGATCTTCAGCATGATCACTTGGTACGATTTTACGGTGCATGTGTGGAGCCACCCCACTGCTGTTTACTCACTGAATACTGCCCCAAGGGATCACTGCAGGTTTTATTATTGATTTATTATTATCATTATTAATCGTAAATTACAATCAACATATTTTACGTAACATTTCAAACGGCTTAACTCGACGAGTTGCGCTGCGAATTTTTGACAATTTAAGTTTTGAATCTCTCTTAATAATTCGTCGCCTATTAATTTGTGATCATGTCATTTTAATAGGAATGAATGATAATGGGAATTAATATCGCATTATATTGTTGGATTACTCTGTTACAGGATATCTTAGAAAACGATCAGATAAAGTTGGATCGAGTTTTCCGAGGCTCCCTAATCCACGATATCGTGAGGGGGATGGCGTATCTACACGCGTCGGAAGTTAAAAGCCATGGGAATCTCAAGTCCTCGAATTGTGTTGTCGACTCGAGATTTGTGTTGAAAATAACCGACTTTGGATTACATGAATTACGCAAACCGAGTGCTGGTGATTCGGACGAGGACAGAGACAGTTACGCTCATTGGAAAAGTAAGTCAGTTTATTTGGATATTTTTTTTTTTTGTGTTGGGGTCACAAGTTCAGATGAGTTGAGAAATCATGGAAAGTTATTTAGTGGCACTAGACATTGAGAAAATTTATTTACGGTCTTGTAATTGTAATTTAATGGCTTGAGTTTCGAATACAAAGTAAATTTATTGAAATTGTATTTTGTGATTAATATAGAGATTTTTAAAATTCGTTTTCGTGATACGATTCGTCGTTGAAGGCGTGATTGGATTATTTGAAAATTTGTCTCAATTTTTTAAATATAATTTCTGTCACTTAGGCCTTATTACCCGCGGGTGCTTTAATTCAAAAATTTTTTTTCGAATTACTTCAAATTTAGATATATTTTCCTAAAATTAAAATTTTAATCAGAGATAAATATTACAGACACGAATCTACGAAATAATGACTTTTGGTTACTTTTAAAACCCCAGTTCACTATTAACTCAAAATTAATATTTTAACACTGATTTGAATTTTTGAATTCGAATCGAATGATTCCAAAAGTTACGAATAGTTCGGAAACTTTTAAATCGAAAATTGACTACGAAAATTTTCAAACAATTTGAATTTATCAAATAGTTCGATTCGATTTAATCCGAACACAATTCGCACGTCCCTATTACCCAATAATTCATGTCCCGAAATCAATTATCACTAGGACTCACGTAATCAAATCGACCTGTTCGATTCCCGATCAGCAAATTTTCATCTAATTTTTTTTTTTTCACTTTAATTTTACTCTTTTTACAAAAAAGCTTCTTCATACTCCTTTTTCATTTCAATCATCTTTCTATTTTTAAAAAAACCTTTGAATGTTTCTCATATTAAATCTAGGCCCCAAAGCCATTTAAAATTAAACTAAACTAATTAGTAATTCTGAAATTTAAATTATATGGATTATTATTATAAATTTGCATCAACTTCTTAGCATAAAGACCAACAATGTCTACATTAAATAAAATATTTAATATAACAATAATTAAAAATATCTCTGGCTCAGCAACTGCCGCAATTTATTTACTCCCTACTGGGATAATTAAATTAACATGAAAAATGCGCGGTAAAAATTAATCTAGTGACTATTGGCATATGACTGTATAAAATATGACGAATAAAAAACAACTAAAATAATAAAAAAAGTTTATTGTTGCCGTTGCAGAGCAGCTGTGGACGGCACCGGAGCTGCTGAGAATGGAGCGACCATCGCCAGAGGGTACTCAGAAAGGAGACGTCTACAGTTTCGCCATAATCGTACACGAGATCGTGGTACGTCAAGGACCATTTTACTTAGGAGAAGACACCAACTATTCCCCAAGGGGTAAGTTTTTTCCCGGTTCTTTTAACTGTTATTCTTGATGATGTCTATCCCCGTCTCTGCTTTTTCTCAGCCATCACCGGCTACGACCCACTCTCGAGACCCATTTCGTTCACTTTCTATTGTCATTTCTATTTTTATTATTTTTATTATTATACTTGCATCTTATCCTACATATATATTATACACCCCCGTTATCATATTATATGATATTCTTATCACGGTTATTACTCTGATATTATCTGTACAACAAAAAACAACATTGTATTTTTATTAATATATTTTACTTTAGTAACAAAAGGAAAGAGGGCAAAATGGGGGTGCTAAGGAATTTATGAAATTTTGGGCATAAGTTAAACAAAATTTCCAGTTTCTGTAGAAAAAATTTTTAACCCGGTGGGCAAAAATGGGCCACCCCCAAAAAATGTAAATTTTTTTTTTTATTTTTAAAAAATTGTTTAGATCGAATTTAACTGAGAAAAAAGACTCTATTGAGAGTAATTAGTGGCAAAAAAAAAATACTGAAAATTAATAACATGTAAAATTTGAATATTAGCAAAAAAAACACCGTATTTTTTGCGGCCAACAATTTATGAGTACTGAAAAAATTAAAAAAAAAAATTTGTCTCTAATTATAAATAATTTCGGAAAGAAAAATTTTCATCAGATTTTTGAGGTGGTCCGTTTTTCCACCCAGTCTGTTTTGTCTACCCGTCCGCTGTATTATTTCGTAACTAACCCAGGTAGCCATTTTGTCCGCAATTTGATGTAAACTTTTAACTAAAATTTTCCGCGTTTATTTCTGTAATAAGATTGTAAGCGCAACAGTTGATGGCAACTTGTCGAGCAAAATAGTTGTCAATAACTTGACGTAAACTTTCTGTGTCAAGTTTCCTTCATATTGCGGCCTTAGAATGTCTCCAACTTTATGTAAAATATGAAGCCAACTTGTAGCCAATAGTTGAATAGTCAATGTTACCCTAAACTTGACAGCACATTGACTGTCTTCATAATTTAATTGCGCAGTAACTGTGCCTACATGGGAAATTTATCAGGCTAAAGTTGTGAGTTAATTTATTGGGAAATCATGAGGTAAAATTCTTAATCAGTTGCTTGTAAAAATTCAAGTCAGTTCTAGTTCCGTTGAGCTTCATCACGTCTGGTTGTGAGACCTGAATTCTTTATCAATGAAACGGAGGTTTTTATTTTTTACTATTTTTAATGCGATAGAAAAAATATCTAATTTTTTTTCTGGTATTCGATTTCCTAATGCAAGATTTATTTTTTAATTTTTTTTCGTAAATATGTAAGCATATTTTTTTTGAATCCACGATTCAATATATTTTTTAATTTATGAAAAAAATTCTAAAAGTAAATTTTTAGAAATTTGAAATTTCAACCAGAAATATTTTTTTATATTTCGCTATGTATAGAAATAATTTTAAATGCTTATCGATTTTATAATTAGGATATATCTGTACCAGGGAAATAATGTTAATTATTTCTACTTATTATATTATAATTTATAATATAATGCAAAAATATTATAAACTTTTATAATTTAAAAATCATAAATTTATCCCGACCTTTTTGTAAGCCAGGTAATTCTCTACTAAGTCCCCGTATAATTTTTTTATGTGATGCGAAAACTTTAGCAGCCATGGGTGATTTCATCGGAATTCAAATATAAAAAATTAAGCTCGAAGCTGTATCACAAAAAAATTCAGGCCTACAGATTCCGCATTATGAGATTTTTTTTTCAAATTTTGATCCTCATTACATTGGGTTATCGAAAGCTCGATAAAAATTATTTAATTACATAAAAATTAATCAAGAATAAAATTTTTTCCGTTTTCCGGAAAATGTACTATTCAGAAAATTCTTAAAAAATTTTTTTTTTTTTTTCAAAATAATTTAATCAACTCTCAAATTTTGAACCGTTCAAAACTGGCCGTAAAGTGACAAAAAAACGGTACATCGTCTAGGTAATTTTTTTTTAATGGAAAAAATTGTTTTTTCATTTCTATATCCCCCCCCCCCACCCTTCCATCTACATATATATATTCATATAAATGAACTATAGCGAATTTTGATATTAGAGTTTAATGAAAAAATCCTCAGATCAGCAAAAGATTTTTGTTTCATATACTTTTTGTATCGAAATAAATCAAATTTATATCATGACTCAGCATTATATTAAATATTAGCAGTATATCCATTTGCTTTATTGAGTATTAATAATTGCAAAAAAAAATTTCTCGTACATAAATTACTGAACTATACAAAAAAAATACCAATTTTCATTACTTTTCATTTTTTAATACAATTAAAAAACAAAAATCATCAGACAAATTTTTAATTATAAATAAATAGAGTAAATAATTAATAAAATAAAATTTAAAAAAAAATGGGCATTTAGAAAATTTTGAAATTAATAAGTGCATTTTTTATAAATATTTGTTTTTAATCATTTACTCTATTTAATTATAATTTAAAATTTGTCTGATGTCTGCTACATTTACTTATGCAGAGCTTTGATATTTAGTTTGGACATATTTAGTTATAAACATATATATGTAGATTGTTATTTACCTGCAATTTAAATGATGTTTTTAATTGTTGGATTAATTAGAAGTCAATTACTGTAATCACATGTTTAATTATAAATCTAATTAGTGAATAATGACCTATAGATATTTCCAAGTATCGTATGTCTGTAAGTGAACAGACTTGTTAATTAGTTCAATCGAATTTACCTTGACGTTTATAAAGAGCGAGATTATTATCGCGGATGATTGAGTGGATTGATTTTTCTACTCCCTGCCCGATGATTTTTATTTCAATTATTTCTACGGATATCTGCACAACAAATGTGATTTTGTTCCTTGAAGGCATTCGTTAGTGATGATAAAATCAAATTATTGTCTAGGTATATTTATATATATTCATGAATTTCTACACTATATACATTACAAGTAAAAAGAAGGATCTCTTTCGATTCAAGGATACGGAGAAATTAATAATTTTTTTTTTTATTGTTTTTTTTTATTTTAAGAAATCCTTGAAAGATATAAAAAAAAGCTATTGTGAGATAAAGGTCAATGAGGGATTTTTTATAGACAAGTGGACACCAAGAGTTCATGGAAGATATTTTTGATGTTAATGTTATGATTGTTAATTGAAATCAGAAAAACTTTAAATTGAAAGCTTTATTTTAAAGAAAAGGCAATAAATACATTTTAAAACTTTCATAGACATTTCGATATAAAAAAAATTATTTTTGCACCCAATAACAGCGACGGTGCAGTAAAAAAATTATAAAATACTATACGTTATATTTTTGGTATTATTAGTTTTTAACAAATTAGTTGGCAGTCTCAGTGGTAGTTGGGACCTCGGTGGTTTCAACTTCTCTGGCAACACGAATGTGTTCAGGTACAGCCTCAGTGGTGGTTGGGATTTCAGTGGTTTCGGCTTCTCTGGCAACACGGATGTGTTCAGGTACAGCCTCGGTGGTGGTTGGAACCTCGGTGGTTTCAACTTCTCTGGCAACACGAATGTGTTCAGGTACAGCCTCAGTGGTGGTTGGGATTTCAGTGGTTTCGGCTTCTCTGGCAACACGGATGTGTTCAGGTTCAGCCTCGGTGGTGGTTGGGATTTCAGTGGTTTCGGCTTCTCTGGCAACACGGATGTGTTCAGGTTCAGCCTCGGTGGTGGTTGGGATTTCAGTGGTTTCGGCTTCTCTGGCAACACGGATGTGTTCAGGTACAGCCTCGGTGGTGGTTGGAACCTCGGTGGTTTCAACTTCTCTGGCAACACGAATGTGTTCAGGTACAGCCTCAGTGGTGGTTGGGATTTCAGTGGTTTCGGCTTCTCTGGCAACACGGATGTGTTCAGGTTCAGCCTCGGTGGTGGTTGGGATTTCAGTGGTTTCGGCTTCTCTGGCAACACGGATGTGTTCAGGTTCAGCCTCGGTGGTGGTTGGGATTTCAGTGGTTTCGGCTTCTCTGGCAACACGGATGTGTTCAGGTTCAGCCTCGGTGGTGGTTGGGATTTCAGTGGTTTCGGCTTCTCTGGCAACACGGATGTGTTCAGGTTCAGCCTCGGTGGTGGTTGGGATTTCAGTGGTTTCGGCTTCTCTGGCAACACGGATGTGTTCAGGTTCAGCCTCGGTGGTGGTTGGGATTTCAGTGGTTTCGGCTTCTCTGGCAACACGGATGTGTTCAGGTACAGCCTCGGTGGTGGTTGGGATTTCAGTGGTTTCGGCTTCTCTGGCAACACGGATGTGTTCAGGTTCAGCCTCGGTGGTGGTTGGGATTTCAGTGGTTTCGGCTTCTCTGGCAACACGGATGTGTTCAGGTACAGCCTCGGTGGTGGTTGGAACCTCGGTGGTTTCAACTTCTCTGGCAACACGAATGTGTTCAGGTACAGCCTCAGTGGTGGTTGGGATTTCAGTGGTTTCGGCTTCTCTGGCAACACGGATGTGTTCAGGTTCAGCCTCGGTGGTGGTTGGGATTTCAGTGGTTTCGGCTTCTCTGGCAACACGGATGTGTTCAGGTTCAGCCTCGGTGGTGGTTGGGATTTCAGTGGTTTCGGCTTCTCTGGCAACACGGATGTGTTCAGGTTCAGCCTCGGTGGTGGTTGGGATTTCAGTGGTTTCGGCTTCTCTGGCGACACGGATGTGTTCAGGTTCAGCCTCGGTGGTGGTTGGGATTTCAGTGGTTTCGGCTTCTCTGGCAACACGGATGTGTTCAGGTACAGCCTCGGTGGTGGTTGGAACCTCGGTGGTTTCAACTTCTCTGGCAACACGAATGTGTTCAGGTACAGCCTCAGTGGTGGTTGGGATTTCAGTGGTTTCGGCTTCTCTGGCAACACGGATGTGTTCAGGTTCAGCCTCGGTGGTGGTTGGGACTTCGGTAGTTTCAGCTTCTCTGGCAACACGGATGTGTTCAGGTACAGCCTCAGTGGTGGTTGGGATTTCGGTAGTTTCCGCTTCTCTGACAACTCGGTTGAGTTCACTCATAGCTTCAGTAGCAGAGGAAAACTCGGTCGTGGCTGCTTCCTCGGCTTCAGATTGAGAATTGATCATGCGCGCATGGTTGAGTTCAAATCCTATAATCATAAAATTGCATTTAAACTATTTGCATCTACACTTTAGTTTTTTTTGATGTTCAAAAACTTTAGTATCAAATATTCTCTGACGTAAATTAACACGAAATCTTAAAAACTTTTTTTTCCATTGATTAAACTTTCAATTAATCCATTATTCGACGATTCAAAAAATTATTAAAAAATCTTTTTAGTGACCTAAACGTATCTTTATATTCTTTTAAATAATACAAGGTTTCAAAGCAAATTAAATTAAAAAATATTTCATTCTTAGTTAATTTCGACTATTCGGTTGATAAAAATTCACCCTTTAAACCGACCACGTGTAACTTTGTTCTTTCTTTCAATCGTCACAATATAATAAAAATTCATAAAATTGACTCTTTGTAAATATATATACTTTGCCCAAATTTTGTTTTCACTAATCAAAAATATTTTCATTTAAATTTTCTAATTCTCAATATAATTTAAACACTAGTAAACTTATTAATTTTTTTTTCAAATTAATGTTAATTATTTGCGTGGATGTTAATTGAATTTGTATAAAATCCAAATATCAAAAATTTTAGTAGTGTATATATAATATTTGAAGACAAAATCTAATTATTCATCGATAACCAATTTTTTTTCACTTGTCTAATTATTATAAATATGTTCTTTACTAAAAATCGAAAATATGATAAACCCGAAAAAATAATTATATTTGAAACATAGTATTAAATAAAATAAAATATCTTACCTGACGATTCTTTGAACAACGCAACTACGGCGACAAGAGCAATGCAATATAAAACCTTCATGTTTTTTTTTTTTTTTTTCAAATTTGAAAACCGTGTAAAAATATTCTCCACTTTATCACTATGAATCAGAAACAGAAATGAATGAAAATGTACTCGGGCCGGTTTTAAAGCCGGGAAATTGAATAGTTGGAAGGGATAAGAGAGTCCCTTCTGGGCATACTCAAACTCACGCTGATTGGTTTAAATTTTCATACGTCACTATACCGTCCGTTGTCAGTATTTTAAATGTTGCAACCCAGAATAATATTTGGTACAGGTATAAAATCTTCAATCCTGTTTTCCGTTTACAATAGAGCAGAAAAGAATGAAAATCACGACCTTCGAAACTTTTTTTCATAAAAGTTAAAAACAAGTAAAAATATCTGTAGATTTTGATGTTTCAATTTTTAAATCAGCATATAGATTTATTTTATTGATATATTATTGAAAATTGAATATCAAATGCACCCAACTAATAAATATATAAATTAAATCAAAATCTTTTGGCTCTTTTTAGAAATATAATTATTTTTTTAATATGAAAAGTTTTTTCTAATGTCTTATGATGACATTAAATTTAATTAACTTAATAATTAATTAATGCATTACTCATCAATTTTATCACTAATATTTTATATATATATATATATATATATATATATATATATATATATATATAGTTTGAAAATTAGATAAGATCTGAGTATTAATTATTATTTCAAAATGTATAATTATTTCTAAAAAAAAAAAAATCTATATATTTGTTATCTAAGTTATTTTACTGAAAACTTAAAAATACTAAGAAGGAGGTAAAATGGGCCATGATTAAAAAAAAATTTTTGGTCGCGTCAATAGATTTTTAAAATATGATTTTTAATTTTACATTCTCTTGTATTATTTCCGAAAAGAGTCAACATAAAAATATTTTTTAAATAAAAAAAGTGGCTGTAAAATAAACTAGTATTTGAATTTGCAGCCGATGATTCATGACAAGCATTCAAATAAAAATTTCATGTTACTTTCAAAATTATAATGAGGAGGCACTCAAAATCTATCTAAATTACTTACTAATGAGTCGACCATTAAATATCAATTGTAAGAATATTCTGTTATTTCCTGCATATTTTTAGTGTTTTAGAGGCTTGCAAACTCATCTTACGTGATCAAGTTATCGTTTTCTGTAAGAAATTTAGTCCTACGTCAGCACAGGGCTTTTTTACAACTCAATGGTATTTCGAGTCGTCCTTTCAATGTTTTTCATGGCCTGTATATTTCACTGCAAGACACTAATATAAAAAATTTTATCTTTTTTTTTTTTAGCGAAATATATAGTCGTACAATAAACATAACATTGAATAGTTTTTGTCTAAATTTTACTCATCATATACTTTTTTTTTTTTTGTTTGCTGAAAGTATTTAAAAAAAAATTATTTTTATTTACGAAAAATATATTTTTCTATACATATTTTTGTTCTGCTTTCACAATAGAATATAACACAGGAAAAAAATGCTTCCTGACGGAAAAAAAATATCCGAATTATTTTTTTTTTCTTAACAATAAACTTATTAAAACTGCCAGACCTGAAATATATGATCTACAAATGAAAAATATCATAAATATGACCAACTTGAATTTTTATTTCTAATATATAAAAAATTTTAAAAGTACAAGTTCGAAATTCAAACATCCGATATGGAAATTTATCAGTTAATAACTTTTTAAACAGAAAAAAATAAATATATGACTAATAACTTTTTACTAAAAATATATGACCACATAAAAGATAAATTATACTATTAGTTAGTAGATGTACGTATGTACTATCGATCAGATAATAATCGAATAATTCTTATCTTTCATGTTTCAAATTTCTAGACATTGTCGTACATTAGAATTGAAATTTTAGTGTAATTTAAAATAGATTCACTTAAAATGATAATATATACATATATATATATATATAATTTGTGTGTAATGTATTTTACGATCGGTAGTAATGAGAAAGTGATGGAAAAAAAAATAATTTCGATAAGATTTCGAAATTCAAATTCGAGTTGCATTTAAATTTAAATACAATCAGTTAATGTAGGTCTGTAGATTACTCTGTATTCTAAGGGATATGGATATATATAGATATATGTATATGTATGTGTAGGGAATGACAAATGCATGTTGCAACAGTCAAGTATTCGTGCCACATTTCCTCGGTTTTGTCATCCCAGGTCCCTTGAGTGGTTCCTCCTTATTGGCTTAGAGGGCTTAGGCTTAGGGGCTGTTTATTGACATTACAAGGTCTTGCTAAGAGAAAACTTAAACGTCTTATATTAAGATTTACCGAGAGCTGCTGATTGATAAATTTTTTATTTAAATAGTAAAACCAGACGTATTGTAATTTTGAAAAATTATTTATTCCCCATTATTTCAGTTTAATAATTTAAGTTTTCATACTCATAAATTATTAAATATAATTGCTCATGCATTCCTTATTTCTCGAGTAATAGATTGACGGAACGTGACGCCATAACTCTTTTAAATATATATACATTTTTTTTTAAGAAAATTAATGTCTTAAGCTTTAATCTCATGCCCTCAATCTAATTTCAGCAAAGATTTCTTTTTTTCGAATAAATTCAAATCAATTTTTTTTTTTATGAAGAAAATAAGGTTTGTAATCTTCAGAAAATTATTTCGAGTTTTTTGAATTTTTTTTTTTTTTTTTTTTTTGAAATCGGAATTTTCATCGGTGATTTTTAAATTCATTCTGCTGTGAAATAAATTATTTTAAAAGCAATTTTCATGATATCTCTATTTGCTATGTATATAATCAAGATAATTATATGTATAACTAATTAAGATATGAAAACTTATATTAATTAAATAAATATATCATTAATATATTGTCAATATTATTCAATACGTTTTTTTTAAATGGTAATTTTTGGCAGCTGTATTGTCAAAATCACTCATGAAGACCAAATTTTTCAACTTAATCATTCACTTTACTCTTTAATTTCGATCGTAGTATTTACTTATGCAATTACTATCACATGGCATTATTTATATTGAGTATTTGTATTCGTTCATAACATAAATCAAACTAATATACAAATATCAAGTATATAAATATGATAAAATTCAAATAAGTTACAATTGGATCAATGAATTAATTACAAAATTTAATTTATTTCAAGAAAGTTCACTGTACTTTGCCGAAATGCCAGAGGCAGCTGTGATTCATGATATTAAAATATAAAATTTTTAAAAAAATTTCTTAATCTTCAAATTTTGACAAAATTTTTGTTATCGACTCGTAGTAAATTCTTACCATCCGATAGTAATTTACTGTAACCCTACAGCTCAGCTGACGGCAAGAAAATGACAACTTATTGCTACAATTTGTTGTCAACTTGACTGCACATAGTTGCCTTAAATTTTCTCAGAAAGTTGGTGACAGGTTACGGCAGTAGATTGTCCCCGTTATCTTGGAAAGTTGACAGCAATTTGTTGTCAACAGTTAGAAAGACTAAAGTTGACGTTAACTTGATCACAATTAATTGACATCAATTTTCAAACCAGAGTCTTGTTATCAGGGAAACCACTAGAAAATTTCTTCTGTTACCTTTATTCGGTAATTGTGAAATCTGTGTCGACAAAATAGAAAACCTACTTATGGACTGCATAAAAAAGCTCTGTCTTCTTTATCAACCGAGAGAAATCTCTCTAGCCAGCCTGAGCTTTTTTATGAAAGCTTAAATTCTTTTTACCGACTGGTGTCGCTTTGTCAGGTACACAAACGAATATATATGTCAGGGGGTGAATTTTCCGGGGTTGTCGATCCCCAAAGGGATGAAAATCTCAGTCAGTGTTTAAACGCGGTCGTGCTCGTTTGTGCCTATCTCATTGCCGTTGATTAAGCAAACACGTGAATAGTGACAGTAATATGTTTATATTAATTTATTTTTTTTCTTTTTAAATTAATGATTGGTAAAAAAAAATTAAAACAAGAATTTTTAAAATTTTAAATTCTCTCATTTCTTCCATTTTTTTCACCCTTTTCATCGACAGAAAAAAATTATTAGGAATTGACGGATGGTTTTTTTCCCACAGAATAACTTTTTTATTTTTTATTACGATACATGAGAATGCTATAAAAAAAATATTAATAGCATATGTCAAAGTTTTATGAGAGTTTTTCATTCGAAAATTTCATATTTAAACTTTTTTATTTTTATATTATAATTTTAACCGAAAACATACATCAACTCTTCAAATTTACTCAGGCGTTTTATTGCTTCGTTTTTACGTATCCTCGACGCAATATCCGGAAAATAAATAGATAAAATGGATAGATATAAAGTAAAAAATGTGAGATAAATAATATCCATACATTTTTTTTTTTTTTTTTTTTTTTTTGAGTTACAATTTATCTATTCGAGGAAATTTCAAGAGTCTAGTTGTTGTTTCAACTAGACTTGTTTCTGTGTGATACAATTCTGAAGTGAACTTTGCATAGAAACAAAAATAAATTTTTATTTTTATATAATTCTAGATACAATTTATTTTTTTCAGTTTTTCAAAATTACTACTAATTTTTTCTGACTTTTAAAAAAAAATTAGATTTAATGTGTCGAATAATTTATTAAGAGTGCTCATTAAATAAAAAAAAAACTATAGTAATAATTTTTTTTACAATCAAAATAAACTCCTTTGATAAAAAACTGAATAAAAATATCAAATAAAATTTAAAAGGTATACCTTTTTTTATGTTATTTAAAATGAGATATCGCAAACTCGATAAAGCGTTAATTTAAACATTCTTTTTTTCGGCTTCATCTTTATATATTTATATATATTTTTAATATACAATCCAATACATCTTTCTAAGCTCAGTCGAGTTCAATGGCCCACGATAATAGATCCGTAGTAGCAAAACGATTGTCGAGAATCCTGAGTACAATCTTTCAACTTCTTCCCACTCATACTTCCTGATGACTTTATATATATATATATATATCATTACTCTTAGTGCTTGCAACTTTTTTCCCATTCTTTTATACCCAGTTACCCCCATATTATTTTTATCTTTTGAAATTCATCCCCCAATTTAGTTTTTTTTTTTTTTTATGCTCAGAAAAAAACAATCACAATTTTCTATTAATTATTTTGAATTTTTTTTCCTGTAAAATGAAAATTTTTTTCTTATAAATTATGGGGAATGAAACTAGAGGCAAAATGGGACCATTTATTAAAAACAAAAAATATTTTTTATTTGAAAATTATCAATTATTATAAATAAATGGGACAAGTTGGTCAGTCTAGACGCACTGCCTAATTTGCTAGCTTACTAAAATAATTACGACAACAAGAATTTGAAGAAAAAAAAAAATTTCTTTTCCTAAAAAAAATTTCAAACTAGATCCATATTTAAACTGTCCAACTTGCCCCATCCATTTTTACAAATCGTACTTAATTATTTTTAAATGAAAGTCAATTTTGTTTGTTTATAAAATGGTGCCTCAACTTACCCCTACTTATAAATATATATAATAGGTCAGATTAAAATAAATAGAATTTACAAAAGTAATAAAAAAAAAAAATAAAAAAAAGCAGTTGAATCATTAGTAGAAATAAAAGTCATCGTTAATGACCAGTGGACGTGTATAATTGCGCAATATCCTGAGGGAGTGAAATATCTCGAATTACGATTCGCAGAGGTATTATAGGTAGATCGAGCTTAGCCAGAGGTGGTGGGTAGTGCGAGGGTGCGAAGAAGAGTGGGTGGATCAGAAAGTGAGTGAGCGTGAAAATTTACGTAGTGAGGGTGACAGTAGAAATATATGCAGAGAGGCTTAAATCGGGCGGCAAGTTAAGACAACCGGAGGCTTAAGCATTGGGGTATAGTCTCATCCGGAGTTCTTATGGTGAAATGTTTGTAGGCGTGGAGTAAAGATTAGATATTGTGATAAAATAAAAGTAAGATGAAAAGCTCGTGTTGTCACTTAGCGACGACAGATTGAGAGGATTTACCTTTTTTTCAAATACCAGTCCCATTCATCCCGTAAATTTTTTAAAAATCATCCCAATTTTTTAAAGACACTTTTTTTTTTTTCATCAATTGAGAGAATTTGAAATTAATTATTTAATTTAAATAAACTCAAGTGTTTTTAAGAAATAAAAAATTTTTATAGAGAAGGAAAATAAAAATAATGTTGAGGCTTAAAAAAATAAATAAAGCTCAGCAATAAACTTTTCAATAAAATCCGAGGGAAAAAGTGGAAGCAAATAAAAATATAAAATATAAAAAGTGATATAAAATAATAAGAATGGCGTCGGAAAGAAGCAACGCGTCAAGTACAAGCTCACTGGCACTTCCATCTTTGCAAGGGGCCAGTCCCGAAGGAGGCGCGAGTCCCAGAAGAGCCGTTAGTCCTTTGCTCGAGGTACGAAGGCCTCATTGCACACTCAATTGCGACTCTTGCAGCGCTTATCTTGAGGATATCTACAGGCACAGTACGTTGAGCTTCCTCCCAGGTTGCTAACTTATTAAAAATTTATACTTTTTTTATCTCTCTCCTCTTGTCATCACTCTACTGAATGCCGAGCCACTCATTTGTCATTCGTAATTGTTCGAATCGCCAAAGCTGTTTAAGTATCTTTATTTTTTTTATATATGTCACTAGGACCAGGATTTTTGCTTTTATTTAAAAGTGACAATTAAAAATTATTGGTGTCAAATTTTGAAATTACATTGGAAATATTGGCCGTATAAAAAAATTTTTTAAATAAAAGTTATAGGAAATCTTATTTTCTAGAAAAAATGTTTCTTATGATTTTTTTATACAACCAATATTTTCACCGTAATTTCAAAATTAAGATTTTCATAATTAATAAAAATTTGAATAATTCAATAGGAATCTAAATTTTTGAATTACGGTGAAAATATTGTTCGTATAAAAAAATCATAAGAGACATTTTTTTTATGAAAATAAATTTCCTACAACTTTTGTTTAAAAAGTTTTTTCACAAGACCAATATTTTCACCGTAATTTCAAAATTAAGATTTTCACAATTAATAAAAATTTGAATAATTCATTATGAATCTAAATTTTGGAATTACAGCGAAAATATTGGTCGTATAAAAAAATCATAAGAGACATTTTTTTTATAAAAATAAATTTTCTACAACTTTTGTTTAAAAAGTTTTTTCATAGCACCAATATTTTCGCCATAATATTAAACATTTGAACCATTCATTTCGAAGTTAAGGCAAAAATCTTGTCCCTATATATCACTAAAAAAAATCGGTGTAAGTCCACATTATCCCGGTGTTAAAATTTTTCACGGTGTTAAAAAAAAATAATTTTACTTGTACTCAAACCCTCATACTCCGGAGTTAATTCACTCCTTCTACATCCTTTTAACACCAATTAGATAACACCATTACACCGGTGTCAGTTAATTTTTCCACTGATTTTTTTTACCATGTAACCAAAAAAATTATATTTTGTGAGGATAATATTTTTTATCATGACAATAAGTAATAAAATATGATAATTATTAATCAATTTATATTGTCAGTAATTGAACAAATTTCGGTAATCAAATCACGTTTATGCCGCCAATTGCGACTAAATAAAATAAAAAAAAACCTTCATGATAATCACAAAATATAAATATAGTCAATGTCAATTTACAAAACCGTCAATAAATTTCCTTTATCTCCAGTGAATGATTGCTACATTTATCTCACGCCCATTCATTTCCTACGCCAAAATCTCCGCCTCAAAATAAACAAAAACAAATTTGTCCTTGAACTTGACCTCAATTATACTAAGTACTCGATTACCATGAAATAAATTAGTATTAAAAATTCAAACATACGCATAACCAGCCATTACTATTCTATTAAATTTACTAGTAAGGTCTAGATAAAATACTCACAGACAGCATGTAGCCAACTGAAATTTATTCCTCACCCTATAAAAAGTCTTTATATCCTTATATACATAAATAATAATAATAATAAGAGTATCATCAGTGATATAACTATCGTGTTGAGTCTATTATGATGATACGACATAGCGTGACCAAGACAAGCCCAGTTGATTTGGTAAAATATATACGAATTTAGATAGCGGTCAGTGGCAAGTTGCAAGTACCGAGGTCACGATAATGTATAGTCCACACGAATGTAAAAAACAAAATATTAACGAGACTGAGACATGACGGAACGACTCAATAATTTAAAAAAAAAAGTACAAGTTTTACTTTTTTAAATTTCCCGCTATGGAAATTGAAAATTTTTTAAAAAATAGAAGTTATGGGTTTCGGTCCGATTTTTGAAAATCGAATTTTTATTATATTTCGAGGTTTTGAGGACCTAGGAAGTGATTCTGACCATTTTCTGATCGACGTTCAGTTGTGGGTGGGTGTGTGTGTGTAAACTATTTTTGTCGACGATTTTCTGGAACAAATCAACTGATTTGCACACAGCTTGCAGCAGTCTGAGCTCGAAAACAGCGGGAAGTCTTGGGGTTGGCTGACAGGATCAACCATTCTTCAGATTTTTTTTTTATCTACTGCGATTTTAAAATTTATTTTTAATCGGAAGTACCTGAAGTAAAACCGGGATTCTGAAAAATATAGAAAAATAAATCTGAAAAACGGTAACTGCAGGAAAACCCTACTCTCTAAACATGAATAAGTGAAAAAGTGAATATTCACTAACTCTGAGTGCCAATCGAACCACTTTTTGAAATTAGTGGTTCGGTTTACTCTTGGAATCTCCGAATATTCACTTATTATCACTAATTCATGTTTAGAGAGCAAAACTTCCCACTGTTTTTAAACTCAGGGAGCTGAGTCTAGATTATCTGTAGAATTTCTAATGAAACTCAATTTAGCCGACATCTAATTTTTGAAATTTATTTAAAATGATAAATAATAAAAAAAAAAAATATTTTAAAAAATTGCATTTATAGTTTATTTGATTTCCCACATGTGCATATTTTTAGATTTTTTTTTTTGTAATTTATTCATTGACAAAAAAAATCCGAAAATTTTTAATTGCCTGCCAACTTTAAGATCATGAATTTCTATACAATTTCTTAGACATCCATCTAAAAATAGTCAGAATAGTATTCTAGGATCTGAAAACGTCGTCATCTGATGAAAACTCTATTTTCGAAAATCGCACCGAAATTATAACTTCCGTTTTTTCGAAAATTTTTAATTTTTGAAAAAAATATAAAAAAATGATCAAGGATTTTTTTATGATGTAAATTGACAAAAAAAATGACATTATAGTATTCCGTCGTGTATCGTTTTGTCTCTCTTCTGAGAGTACAAGAAAAAACAAAAAAAATAAGAGCAAGTTGATTCATTTCACGTCTGACTACATCCTCTACGTGTCTACTTACTCACTGATGCAACTCTATCTAGGAGAACAATCTTGCATAGTCAGACGTGAGATGTACAAACCCAGCGGACTACACGGCCTATATACAACTAGCTAAGGCTGAGGCTAGTAAAATGTCTGCGACAATAAACTACTCTCTGTGTCACTTCTCCTGTAAACTCCCGAGTTTATATCTAATTTTGTATTCTGTTATAGTTACTTCGTTACTTCCAAACAAAGGGGATAAGAAAAACAATTTTTTTTTTTAACTTTGATAAGGTCGCAATAAAAGTCGCGATGCCGGGATTATTTATTTGCCTATAAATTTTATTCATTTATTTTTTTTTTTTTTTTTGCTAAATAAAATTCTTTTATATTTCACTTTAACGTCAAACTGTCAATTTTTTTTATGTCATCAAGATTTCTCATGTTTCATAAAAATAACTTATAACAACTCAATATTTTTTTATATTTTATATTAATTTTTGTCACAAATATAAATATTTAAATTTACAACTAATATAAATTCAAAAAGCCCGCCATCAGTAGTAAAAATTCAATAGTCAGATAACGAAGGGTCAGTAGTTAGATCAATTTTTTTTTCACCACGATTGTGAACGGTAAAAAAAAACATAAATATTTCATCGTTATTTATGTATATAGATCGTAGAAAAAAAAAAAAAACTTATAATCAGTATCGTGATAGTGAAAAAAAAAGTATCAGTCATCTAATGCAGTATGAAAAAATTGTACATTAGTGTATTGACTATTGAGATGTCTGGGAGAGTTTTAAGTGGTATGGTTTGAGAGGATGAATCGGATGCTTTAACGTCAGTTGAATCTGTGAAATGCTGGCTGGGCGACGGGAATTGACGTAAAGTAATACGAGGTGGTAATTCTCGTACCATTTCTCTACAATACCTCGGCTTGGAATCGATATCACGTTCCTATCCCTCTGGTTTCGTGCTTTACTTACTACTACATTCGTATATACATATACATAAACATATATACATACATATATATATTTGGCTTGTATTACATTCTGATAGTCACGTGGATATTAATAATAACCACTAACTAGCCTTATATGTTCACATATATATATATATATATATATATATATATATATATATATATATATATATATATATATATATATATATGTGATTTATAAAACACCTTTTACTTTTTAATGTCAAAAATGATTAATGATTACAATTATTTTTGATGAGAATTATTTTTTACAGGTCATATATATTTATAAATATCGATTTCTTAATTTATTCAGATGATATTAAATATTTTTCTATATATTGCTTTATTTAAAAAAAAAAAAAAAAAGTTTGATAAAAATATTCTGAAAAGGTGTAATTAATTTTTCTTAATTTCCTGAAATATTGACTTCGATGGATTTGAAGACTATTATTATTTATTATTTTTTTTTTTGTTACAGAAATAGTTGAAGGCGTAAGAAGAGGTGGGGGATCTCCTTTAAGACCACTAATCGATGAGGCTGCTGTTGAGGAAGAAGTAAGTTTAAATTGAAAATTGTTTAATTTAACTTTTTATTATATTACTTACTTTTAAATTCTTTCGACTTAATACTCTTGATGAAAAAACTTTTGTTGTTGACTTCCGGTTGAAAAATATTAACAGATTTTAAAATTACTCGGAAAAATTACTTCTGAGAATATAGAGCCAAATCTGGTCAGATTCTACACAAAAAAATTTGTTTTTTTCTGACTAGTTGTTCATATTTCCTCATATATATCAAGATTTGATCAGGTGTGTTCATATATTTGGACTTTATCTCACCAGATTTTAATATATATATATATATATTTATATAGAAAAATCAAAAAATGCCCCGATAGTTTTGATTGCAAGTTGACGGAAATATACAGCCGAAAGTAGATGTCAATTTGCAAATAGTTGACGTTAATTTGTAGTCAATTTGCCAGTAAAATTTTGTTCTTCAAATTTTTTCTCGTAACTTGAATCCAAATTTTCGTGTTAACGCATTACAATTGCGGTTGAAAATTGACGTCAATATGTGGTTCAGTCCTCATATCACAGTCAAAATTTGGACAGCATAAATTTGATTAACTGACCACAAGCACAGAAACGCAAAATTTTGAAGAGCAAGTATGACCATCAGGGAATGTGCATAAAAAATTTCTACATTGTCAGCAACGTTCACCATAATCCCATACTACCCTCATGATACTATCAAGTAATTCTTAGATAAATTTTTGAGCTTAAGCTTCATCACTTTTTTTTAAAAATTTAAAGTGTTAAAAATCTTTGACTTCCCCAGGGAAATTTTATAATATAATAACTTTGAAAATTCGTTCGTTATTTAGACACTCGTGAACGAAGGAAAGTAATTTCCATTCATATGTAAGCAAGTAATAATTTCAAACAGCTCCCCCTTGTCTCACTTCTATTATACTTCAGCTCTCCTGAGATAACAAAAAAAAAAAAGGAATTGATTCTGTCGGGTCAAATCGTCCATAGACCTCGAGCTCAACAATTTCTAATTTAAAATTTAAAACCAAGACGGATAAATAAAATTTTTCATCACATAATATATTTATTTTTAAATTAAGAAGTTTTATTTAAATTGTGTGCAGGTCGCGACATTAATGAGACGATGTTGGGCACAGGATGCTGCAGATAGACCAGACTTTCCAGCACTCAAGCAAACTATTCGTAAAATCAACAAGTGAGTATCTGTGTTACAGTTTTGAGTTTAGTTGGGTAAAGTTGCGTTGCCTCGATATGTTGGATGATTCACAACAATTTATAACAAAATTGACAACCATTCCTCTCACATATATACAGATATATATATAATATATATACATATTTCACCATATTGAGGTTGCAATATCATAACTTATATTATGCAATACATAACTTTTAATATTGTTTGAGCATTAGTTCGAAAACTCGCGAATAGCATTAAATGCTCGAAATATTTTACAAACTATTATCGATACGGAATATCGATTTTATTTTTTTAATAACTTATACCCAATCATTACAACTATCGATAATTCATTTTCATATGAAATAATAATTCCTTTAAAAAAGTGCTCGGTGTTAAGCTTCAAATTTTGAGAAAAAGATCATTTTTGAAAAAATTCTTTTCAAATTGAAATGAATCGATAATCGATTTGAAATTTTTGTAAATTTGTGACTCTTGTTAACTTTTCCAAGTGCCGTTTTCAAAAAATTTTGTTCAATTAATTTTTTTGGGTATAAAATTTTACGGAAAATTAATTTCGACATAAAAATTTTGGAAACGGAATCGAAAAAAATTACTCGGGTGAAAAAATTTGGACTAATTAATCTGTCTTTAAATTTTTATAAAAACTTTTAAACTGTTTCGGATCTAAAAACGATCAAAAACACGAAAAAAAAGTTGACAGAAAAAGTCTAATTTCGGTCTGGATAAAAAACAAAGTGCAAAATATTTTTGAAAAAAAGTTTGATTTTGATCTATAGGCAAACGAAACTATTGAAAATAGTCTAAATTAAGTATAGTACGGGCATACTTCGATTTAATTGACGTTAAATTTTTATTTTATTTAAAACCGATCAAATTTTTCCCGCGTACAAAAAGGTCACTACTGTCTTACATTTTAAACTTCCTGTGAATAAATTTTTAATTTCTCTTAAACGATTTTTTTTCCTGAAAACTTTTTTAGAAAAGACTAAATGAAATCAAAAAATTTAAATTTTAAATTTAAATTCCAGTATTCAAAATTCATGCCAATAAAAATTAATTAATTTCATCGTCAAAATTTAAAAAGTTACAGTTTTAGAATAAATGAATTTTTTGTTCATTAATTTTGGATAGGATAAAATTAGAGAACTCGAGCATTAAATTGAGTTTATTTTTGTTAACGATATGATAATTCAAATAAAAATTAGTCTTGATAAATTCGGTGGTAGGTTTTTATTAGAACAGGAGTCGGGTCTCAAAAGGTTAATTTGCATATCATTCGCGCTTGAAATAATTATGAGCCCATGTTACGTAATATTTATATTCCTCTTAACATCTCTGAGCATAGAAGGATATCACACGTTTTATCTAGAAAGTCGAGTTAAATCCTCAGAGACTTAGTTTGAAATGAGTGTAGAAATGATTAAACAGACTGCTGAATAAGGCACTGAGTTAAATTTAGTAAATTGCGCTCTAAAGTACGACCGCTCTTACCAAGCTTTAATATTTGTTTTTTAGAAAATTATACAAACTCTCATCCGTTTCCTAACTAAACTTTTCTTTATCTTTTTTTCCACACTCTGTCTTTGTTGTTTCTCATCATCAGAGGAAACGAGTATCTTCCGGTTGTTTTCTTACTCTTTGTCTCATTCTAGAAATTTTTTTTTTCTTTTTATTCTTCCGCATAAATTAACCCACCGAGTATAAAGAATTCTTGATGATACTCTCAACGCGGCTGTCATTAATTTGAAACCCACTAACTTAATACACTATCATTTTTTTTTTTTTTTAATTATGATTTTTTTGGTCTGCGTAATTTTGAACAAGTCAAAAAAAAGTATAGGAAAAAGTGGGGCCACCACTTTTTTGTAAAAAAATAATTTTTTTTTATTGGAAGTGTTATATATATATATAGTCGCTAGAAAAAGTATGGGGTGAGTTGGTCATGACCATGAGTAATACGACCATATGAAAATTTTGACCAAAAAAATTTATCGTTTATTTAAATTGAAAATTCACAAAAAAAAAGCGTTTTTTGGGGCATTAAATATTTCGCATTATGAATTGAAGACAAAAAATTTTTTTTTCGCCAAAATTTCGAAGTAGTCGTACTACAGGGGTAATTGATTGACCCCATCTTTTTTTTAGAGAGAAGATACTTTACAAAAAAATTTTTCGTTCAAAATTGATGTCTAATTTTGCTCCACTCTCTTTTATATATAAATATCAAAATTTGGTATGAGATATTACGGCTGTAATTAATTTTAAATTTAAAACCAAGGGATACTAAATTTGGCATGACTCAAAAACATACTTGTGTAGAAATAAACGTAGTAACTGTTGATGCAAAGTACAAACATGTGAAGTTAAAAAATAAAATAAAATTAAACATATTTATAAAGGATA